>NC_067398.1:156078053-156678053 GCF_016432865.1 Antechinus flavipes | reverse complement strand
TTACATAATTTCAAACAGCCTTCCTGAATTCCACCTGTAATGTCTGGGCTAGCTTTCTGGAAGTCCTTTGGATGGGCTTTGATCTCAGCGGGATAGACACAACGAGAATGGTTAAGAATAAAGTCTAGACTCTTTATTCTGGCCCAGTCTTAATCTTAGTGCAGGAGGCAGGAGAGCTACCAGGAGCATGGTCAAATACAGAATGTCAATCTCCCAGTCCTTCTTAAGCCTTATATACCTTATTGCAATTACATCATTACAGAATACTGATTATGTGTGAACTTAGAGAACCATTACATCACCATACTAAGTACTAAATATATATGTGAACTAGAGAACCATTACATCACCATACTAAGTACTAAATATATATGTGAACTAGAGAACCATTACATCACCATACTAAGTACTAAATATATATGTGAACTAGAGAACCATTACATCACCATACTAAGTACTAAATATATATGTGAACTAGAGAACCATTACATCACCATACTAAGTACTAAATATATATGTGAACTAGAGAACCATTACATCACCATACTAAGTACTAAATATATATGTGAACTAGAGAACCATTACATCACCATACTAAGTACTAAATATATATGTGAACTAGAGAACCATTACATCACCATACTAAGTACTAAATATATATGTGAACTAGAGAACCATTACATCACCATACTAAGTACTAAATATATATGTGAACTAGAGAACCATTACATCACCATACTAAGTACTAAATATATATGTGAACTAGAGAACCATTATCTTATCAATTCTACCTCCACATTTCTCACACACTTGACCTTTTTTTTCATTTTGTCTTTCATTCAAGCCTTCATTATCTTTCATGTGAACTATTGCACAAGTCTCTTAATTGGTCTTTCCTCTTTCCAATTCATACAGAAACATTGATATTCCTATTAACACATGTCAACCATATTGCCTCAAAATTCTTCTACAGTTTTTTATTGACTCTATCACAGCATTTCACAGTCTAACATTTAAGATCCCCTAAAATCTAAGATCTAACTATTTTCTAGTCTTTTTTTCATATCATTCTCATTCATGCAATTTCCATCCAATCAAACCAATTTCATTGTTTTCTTATTTCGATTTCAATTTCAAAAATATTCCAATATTTCAACCATGATACAGGTGGTCACTTATATCTAGGATGTACTTTCTACGCAAGACCACATCCCTAAGGATTTTTAGTCTCCTTCAAGGCATAACTCAGGTATACTACACACAAGGCTTTCAAATCCCCTCATCTGTTTTAATAGATTTTTAATGACATATTTTGTTTTTACATTATCTAAATTTACTCCTTTATCTACCTCCTTCTCACAGAGCCAACCCTTAAAACAAATAACTTTTTTAAAAAGAGAAAAATATACAGCAAAACCAATCAACAGGAAAAAGCCTGACACAATATGCAATGACACAGTGCACCATGGAATCCACTTTTTCTGTTAAAGGTCTTCTCATACCTTTTATTTGGAATCAATCTTGTTCTTCACAATTTTGCAATAGTGTTCTGATCATTTTGTCATTGTAGAAGTTGGTCACTTTATTTTTCTGTTTCTGCTCACTTTATTTAGCATCAATTTGTTGATACCTTTTTTATTCTTCTCTGTATTTACCATATTTATCATTTTCTTAAAGAACATTTCATTACAAATATTCATCACAACTTGCTTAGCTAATCACCAATCTCTGTGTTTCTACGTGGTTTCCAGTTCTTTGCAATCACAAAAAGTGCTATTAGAAATATCTTGGAGTATTATACGGAGTCTTTCTTTTTGTCAAAAGAAGATAGAATATATGCCTAGCAGTGGAATCTATGAATCAGAATAAAGACTTTTAATCTTTCCTAAAGTGACTTTATTTACTTTACATAATTTCAAACAGCCTTCCTGAATTCCACCTGTAATGTCTGGGCTAGCTTTCTGGAAGTCCTTTGGATGGGCTTTGATCTCAGCGGGATAGACACAACGAGAATGGTTAAGAATAAAGTCTAGACTCTTTATTCTGGCCCAGTCTTAATCTTAGTGCAGGAGGCAGGAGAGCTACCAGGAGCATGGTCAAATACAGAATGTCAATCTCCCAGTCCTTCTTAAGCCTTATATACCTTATTGCAATTACATCATTACAGAATACTGATTATGTGTGAACTTAGAGAACCATTACATCACCATACTAAGTACTAAATATATATGTGAACTAGAGAACCATTATCTTATCAATTCTACTGAGTTAACACCTTGTTTGAAGTATACTCCAGAGTTTCGGTTCTCTACCTCCACCAATAATTCAGTACTGTGTCTGTCTTTTTTACAACCCTTCTGTCCCTTAACAGTAAAAGGAAATATTGGAAGTGGGAACCATTTAAGGAGAAGAGATAATGAGTTCCATTTGGGACATGCTGAGTATAAACTAACTAGGTGAGTCTTGAATGAATCCAGAGAAAGCAGAAGGAAGAGATGAGGAGGGAAAACATTCTAGTCCCAAGGAGTAGTCAATAAAAATAATTACAACTGGGAGATAAGAGGATCGTGTATTAGAAACAACAGGGGGGCCAGTGTCACTGTATGATAGAATACTGAATTCAATTTTAGACATGATGTATTTAAGACATCTTCAAGATATGTAATTCCACATGCCTAATAACCAGTTAGAGATATGAGACTGGAGGTCAGAAGTCAGAACTAAACAAGTAACTCTCACAGTCATCAGAATGAAGAAACCTTTCAAAGGGATGAGATCATCTAATGAAACAATATAAAGGAAGAAAAGCACCTGATTTGCAGCAGGTCACAAAGCTAGTAAAAGATAAGGACCTTTAGAACTTGCAACCTCTTATTTCAATTCTATTCTTCCCATGCATATACAACTCTAAACTTTCACTTTATAACAAAGGGAAGACTGTGGGAAGACAGTAAATTATCTATCAAACTTCTGAAAAATAATTTGGAAATAGACTACAATTATCTCTTCCACATCATGAGTTTTCCTATCACAGTTTTAATATACTACAGATCACCACAAGAAATTAAATAGGAATGTTGGGGAAGTTTTATGGAAGCCACAGATGATATGAAAAGGCAAACAAATGAAACAGAAAAAGTTTATAAACTAAGAAACAGCATAAATATATGTGTAATATTATATATCAACTCATATTTTACAATAAGATACTATAAGGACCTCATAAAAAAAAAAATTCAGACTTCTTCTCTGGTATGAAGTGAGAGCCAAAAAAATTTTACAAGATTTTCCACATTAGAAGGGTACCATATCCCTAATCCCAAAGATGTGTGTGGGATAACTGCATAAATCACTAAAAGCACATCCTTTTTATCTAGTAAACCATTCTGAAAATATCATAAACCCCAAGTAAGTCAAAGAGAGAGGAAAAGATTCCATATATAGATAGAAGAAATTTATAAGGTACACAATTTAAAAAAATTTTTTTTTCTGACAGCAATATTGGAAACAAAGTAGTTTCTTCACCCCTAAGGTTTACAAATGAGCCTTCCCTTAAATGGGGGAAGAGGGGAGAGAAACTAGTTATGTAAAACTAACCACAGCAATCCTAACTGGTCCATACTCAATCTCCTACCTCTCCCCCCCTCCACCAAAAAAAAAAAAAAAAAAAAAGTCTTTTTCAGGACAAGAAGGTTCATTATAATAAAATATTCAATTCCATTTTATTTTAACAGTTTATGCTGTTAACAGCCATCATAGATATCTTTTTGATTTCCCTTTCTTTACCCTGCATCAATTTAAACAAGTTTTCCCATCTTTTGTCTGAATTCCTCATGTTCTTCATTTGTTTTATTATTAAAGTAATAATAAATCCCCCCCAAAAAAATTAACTTAAAAGGATGTTATTATTCATTCATCATCCCTATCAGTAATCCTATAGTCTCTCATTAAACTCCTCCTCTGGGTCCCATAAACCACATGGCTGTGGCTGGGGTAACTTAAAAGTGTTGCCTCTTGAATTTCCCTTAACAAAAATTCATCCAAATTACTTCCCACTTTAGCAGATGAAAGTTTGTGAATGTGCCCAGCCCCAGTGATAGGGACAGGAAAACATAAATAGTCTGGAATGGAGAAAAAATTCAGCAGTGTCAAACCTGCTATAGAACAAGGGCAAGAGAACTTGATTTCCATCAAGGAAGCTAAGTCCAGAACATTATATATACACTGTCAAATTTTGTTAATTTTGGTTAGTTTTGCTAAACTGCTTTCCTTTTTTTGCTTATTTTACATTCTCTGATATAAGGGACACATTCCAGGGTAGGGAGAAAAGATCAATATATTTGGAAATAAAAGTCAAGCAAAAACAAATTATATCAATGAAAACATTTAAATAAAAATAAATGGTATTCACTGACTGGTGCCACTATCCTTCCCCATGGATAAAGAAGTCTAGGTCCCCAAGGCACCTGACACTAAGGGCAAGTACAGAAAAATAAAAGATCCAGAGAAATAGGTTGGCTGTCCCATTATGATTGGAAGATAAATGAAACAGATTCAGTTCCATTCCCCAACTTTTTATATCAAGTTCATTCAATGGTGCAACGTCTCTTTCATGAAATATAAGATATCTAAGATTGGAGATTCTGAGGAAAAGATTCTATAAAAAAGGGAAAGGGAGTATCTAGATGGCACAGTGAATATAGAGTGCGGGCCCTTAAGTCAGGAGGATCCTAGTTCAAATTCGACCTCAGACACTTAACACTTACTAGCTGTATGACCCTGGACAAGTCACTTAACCCCAACTGCCTCACAAAAATAAATGAAGGAAGGAAGGAATGCAGTACACGGGAAAGAAATATATGGGAGAAATCACAGCCTGAGCTATGATCTGTAAAATAGATAATGAGAAGAATAAAAATTGTTGCCTTTTTATAAGGACATAACTCTTTCAGGCTATAGTACAAATCAATAGTAGGTTGAATGGCTTTTGACTGAACATACAAATAACAACAACAATAATAGCATTAGTATATGGTTATTTAAGCTTTGCACAACATTTTACATGCAACTCATTTGATCCTCATTATCAAACAAATATTCAGTATTATTCATCATACCTCTTTAAAAAGAAGCCTTAACTGCTTGCCATCTAGGGGAGGGGGTGGAGGGAGGGAGGGGGGAAAAAATCGGAACAGAAACGAGTGTCAATATAATGTAATTATTAAATAAAAAATTTAAAAAAAATAAAATAAAATAAAATAAAATAAAATAAAAATAAAAAGAAGCCTTAGATTCTTCCAAGGTATGCCAGTATGCTGCAGCTGAGGATGTTTTAATCCCCTTACCAAGGGCTATTTAGTTTCTTTATGT
Source organism: Antechinus flavipes (assembly GCF_016432865.1). Lineage (NCBI taxonomy): Eukaryota > Metazoa > Chordata > Mammalia > Dasyuromorphia > Dasyuridae > Antechinus > Antechinus flavipes. The sequence goes on along the minus strand of NC_067398.1, from coordinate 156,672,683 downwards.
AAAGGCTCAAAACAAAGTTTTTGTTTTTACTATAGTCCGGCCCTCCAACAGTCTGAGGGACAGTGAACTAGCCCCCTATTTAAAAAGTCTGAGGACCCCTGGGACTCTAACCAAACTCAAAAGGCTTTAATTATGAGTCTAACAATGGCTTAGAATGTCCAATGCCTTCCTAAACTTGGAGGTTTTCAAACCAGGCTAAATGAAAGGTAATAACTTTTTCTAGTACAAAAACTCTTGAAAATCTGCTAATGGAGTAGCAACAGTGGTTATAGTGCTCCTCACACTGACAAAATTACTGAGCCCTTAATTATTGAAGTATTAGTCATAATTATAGCATACTAAATAAATGTTATGCAATAATAAATGTTATGCAATATACAAGAAAATTATTTCTTTTTTGATTGTTCTTCATTGAGTTCTCAGCTTTAAATTTTGATTTTGAATTGCAGGCAATTTGTTTTTCTTAACAGTTCATTTGTATTCACAAGCATGATTTTGTCAAATTATTTTAATATTAAATATACTTGTCATTCTGTGAGGGTTTATGACTTCTCATTCAGTATAAAGGGCATTTTCATCCAACCATCTGTCTCCCTTTTTGTTTTTAACATCCAGTTTTGGTAATGTTGACCTAAACATATAAATATTTTAATATAATATTTCATATTTTCAAGCCTCACAAAAATATTAGAAGTTTGTTACCCAATCTTTTTCTCAAAGAATTTTAATGGATCTAGTGTCTATAATAATATGCTTATTATAATAAAAAAGTATTTTATATCTTGCTATTTCATATTTTAAAAATTATGTTAATGACATTTTAAAAAATACCAAAATTTTCAAAATTCACATTTTCTTTACCAAATTTTCTCCATATAAAACACAGGCAATAAATAATCACTTTCATAATATCATTTTCTCATTTCCCCTTCTCACCTATCTGCTCTCCTCAGTCTCTTTTGTTGAATCCACTATCCATATCTCACACCCTTAACTATGAACTTTATCCTAGGTTGTTACTCACTCACATATGACTCTTCATGACTCCCTCATGGACTATGCACAGCAAACCAGATCCTTCTATCTTCCACTACCTCCCAAAGTCTCTCCAAGTTCACGTCATGATTCTGTGATACTCTCTGTCTACCCCATCCTGTCATCTCTTTCTTTTGCCTTCAAGGTTTCCCAACATTAAGTCCCTTTCCAATGAGTCCTGTCTTCTCGTTAGGTGGCCAAAGTACTAAAACTTCAGTATTTGATCTTCCAGTGAACAGTCTGAGCCAATTTCTTTAAGTACTGACTTATTTGATCTCCTTGCCATCCAAAGGACTCTCAAAAGTCTTTTTCAACACTACCATCGAACATTGTTGGTGGAACTGTGAACACATCCAGCCATTCTGGAGAGCAATTTGGAACTATGCTCAAAAAGTTATCAAACTGTGCATACCCTTTGATCCAGCAGTGTTTCTACTGGGCTTATATCCCAAAGAGATACTAAAGAAAGGAAAGGGACTTGTATGTGCCAAAATGTTTGTGGCAGCCCTGTTTGTAGTGGCTAGAAGCTGGAAAATGAAAGGATGTCCATCAATTGGAGAATGGTTGAGTAAATTGTGGTATATGAACGTTATGGAATATTATTATTCTGTAAGGAATGACCACTGGGATGAATACAGAGAGGACTGGTGAGACTTACATGAACTGATGCTGAGTGAAATGAGCAGAACCAGGAGATCATTATATACCTCAACAACGATACTGTTTGAGGATGTATTCTGATGGAAGTGGATCTCTTCGATAAAGAGAGCCTTAATTGATCAAAGATGGACAGAAGCAGCTACACCCAGAGAAAGAACACTGGGAAATGAATATAAACTGCTTGCATTTATGTTTTTCCTCCCGGGTTATTTATACCTTCTGAATTCAATTCTCCCTGTGCAACAAGAAAACTGTTTGGTTCTGCACACATATATTGTATCTAGGATATACTGCAACCCATTCAACATGTAAAGGACTGCTTGCCATCTGGGGGAAGGGGTGGAGGGAGGGAGGGGAAAAATCAGAACAGAAGTGAATGCAAGGAATAATGCTGTAAAAAATTACCCTGGCATGCGTTCTATCAATAAAAAGTTATTAAAAAAAAAAAAAAAAACACTACCATCGAAAGTACCAATTCTGTGGCTGTCAGCCTCCCTTATAGTCCAATCCTCATAGCCATACATAGAAAAACCATAGCTCTGTCCATAGGGACCTTTGTTAGCAAGATGATACCTATACATTTTAATATTCTATCCAGATTTGCCACAGCTTTCCTTCCAAGGAGGAAATATCTTTAAATTTCCTGATCATGGCACAGTCCCAATTATAGCACAGTCCCGATCATGACTGCAGTGATCTTGGTGCCCAAGAATATAAAAATCTAATACTGCTTCCATTTCTTCTCCCTCTATTTGCCTGGAAGTGATGGGACCAGTTGCCAAAATCTTAGTTTTTTGGCTTCAAGACAGCTTTGATGCTTTCCTCTTCCATTTAAACTGGGTCCTATTCTCTATTAGAAGAGATGGGATCATTAGATCCCATAATTTCAGTTACTGACTCTATACAAATAATTACCAGATCTATACATTCAGGCTTTATCTCTGTCTTGATTTATCAGCAAGTGACGAATGGAGGATCTGAAATGGATACAAACATCTAAAACTCAATATATCTAAAACAAAGCTCATCATTCCACCCCTCTCTTCAATCCTACAGTTCCTTCAGAACTTCCTATTTTGTCACGATTCTTCCCTCTCCTTCACCCCACATAAGTTGCCAACTCTCATTAATTCAACTCCTATGAGACCTCTTGAATTCCATTCCCTTATTTCTACATGTGTACATGACTACCAACTTATTTCCCTTATTTTTTCACATCTGTAATTACCTAATATTTGCTTTGTATCTGTTTATTATGTGCACATTCTGTCTCCCACAAGAGAATGCAAGTTTCTTAAATTTCACTTTTGTTTTGATTGGAGAGAGTAGACAATGGAGAATTCCTTTAGAGTTTCCATTTAGTGAAGGCAACCAACTAATTTTCTACCTGGACTTCATCATGTCTTAGTACCAAGTATCTTCCCTCTGCCCCTTCTAACTTCTTTCAATTTTCTTCTACCACTAGACTACAAATTCCTTAAGGATAGGAACTGTCTTTTGCCATTCTTATTATTCTTAGAATTTAGTACAGTACTTGCAATATAATAATAAGCATTTAATAAATAGTTAGACTGATTTGTTTTTAATCACCACAACTTAACATAGTATCTTCCACACAGCATTTGCTTAATAAATGATGTTAATTGAATGACATAATCTTTTATTTTGGGTATGAGGAAAGAATATTAATCTTAAAGATTAGGTTATAGAAGGAAGATATGTGCATCTATGATTTGTCATGAAGTAAATCCAAATCTATGTAATAAACTACTATAATGTAACTCTATTGTACCTGAAACTGGATTTTCCTAATAAACCAGCCATCCTTGCATAGGCTAAATGGTCTTTAGCAAAGGTATACTTTATTTTATGCACGGAAAAATGGCTGCTCAAGTTCCAATAAATACTGCTTTGTTTCTGTTCATGTCAGAGGATCACTAACTGCCATTTTCTTTATTATTGACTTATGAAGAATAAATTAGTGTCACTGCAAATGTCCAATTATTACATGAACAAAAAGACCTTTTCACAGCTCAAAATGAGAATTCAATTTGTATAAAATAGATAAATCTCTTTTTTTCTCTTAAGTTCATGTGCACATACCACATGCTCATATACTGGAAATACCAGACTTGAGGGAATTATAATCATGTGCACACACACACACACACACATACTGAAACAGTCCTGGAAAAGAGAGGAGGAAATAAGTTGTGTTTTTCTTAAGGAAGTTCAGAGTGCAAAATGCTGCATATTGTAATAAATGTCGTCATAGATAAAGGTAATTGTATTTCTTACAACTTGAAAATGACTTATAAAAGCTAAAGATATCAATAATGTATTAACTTAAAAAACAAATTTTAAAGGAAAGAGAATGATTTAAAACCATAATAGCATGGGAAATGAATGTGAACATGACATAGCATTTCCACTCCTGTTTTTTGTCCGCTTGCATTTTTGTTTTCCTTCTCAGGTTATTTTTACCTTATTTCTAAGTCTGATTTTTCTTGTGCAGCAAAATAACTCTATGGATATGTATACATATATTGTGTTTAACATATACTTTAACATATTTAACATGTATTGGTCTACTTGCCATCTAGGGGAGGGGGTGAGGGTAAGGAGGGGAAAAGTTGGAACAGAAGGTTTTGCAAGGGTCAATGCTGAAAAATTACCCATGCATATATCTTGTAAATAAAAAGACATAATAAAGAAGAAATTAATTTTATTTTTTAATAACTTTTTATTGATAGAACCCATGCCAGGGTAATTTTTTACAGCATTATCCCTTGCATTCACTTCTGTTCCGATTTTTCCACTCCCTCCACCCCCTCCCCAGATGGCAAGCTGTCCTTTACATGTTGAATAGGTTACAGTATATCCTAGATACAATATATGTGTACAGAATAGTTTTCTTGTTGCACAGGGAGAATTGAATTCAGAAGGTATAAATAACCTGGGAAGAAAAACAAAAATGCAAGCAGTTTATATTCATTTCCCAGTGTTCTTTCTTTGGGTGTAGCTGCTTCTGTCCATCTTTGATCAATCGAAACTGAATTAGCTCTCTTTATTGAAGAGATCCACTTCCATCAGAATACATCCTCAAACAGTATCACTGTTGAGGCATATAATGATCTCCTGGTTCTACTCATTTCATTTAGCATCAGTTCATGTAAGTCTCACCAGTCCTCTCTGTATTCATCCCACTGGTCATTCCTTACAGAATAATAATATTCCATAACGTTCATATACCACAATTTACTCAACCATTCTCCAATTGATGGGCATCCATTCAGAACAAATTAATTTTAAAAAATAAAGAAATAAAGAAAAAGTATCTTTGATCTAAAAAGAAAAAAAAAAAAAAACATAATAGCAGACTTAAGAGTCAAGAGACCTGAATTTGAATTCTGGCTCTAACACTTACTAATTATGTAACCATAAGTAAGTCCCTTAACTTAACCTGGCCTCAGTATCTTAAACTGTAAAAAAATAATAATACTGCATTGCCTACCTGAAGGACTGATGTAAAAATAAATAAAACAAGCAAACAAATAAATAAATAACATTTTGTAAAACTGTGAGTGCTTTACATATACTTTAATAATTTAAGAACGTGTGGTTTTGTCAACAAGAGTTCTGTCCATCAACAAAGAATGCAACTGCTCTTTGACTTGATCTTTGAGACTTTGTGGTCAAAAAATGTTTACAACTTAAGGATGAGCCTTTTTGAACACAGTCCTTATACGACAGACCTATAGTGTCTAGCCAGGCTTGCATCTGAAGTCTTTTCAAACCAGTCAGAGCTTGTGTGCCCCTGACAAAGTCTTTGTTCACCATATCAAGAAGTATCAGAAGAGATTTTTAGTGGAAAAAGCTATAATGTAACTGTGGGATTAAAACAAGCCCCCTTCCTCATCTACATTTTACCCTGATTCCTTAATTACATACCAAGATTAAGGTCTACAATGGTACCTCAACATTCAGTTACTTCAAAACGCCTATAATTCCCTCACATCTCTCAGATTGACTGAGATGACAGGAAAAGATAATGATAAGTGTTGGAGGGAATGCAGGAAAATTGGGACATTAATGCATTGTTGGTGGTGGTATGAAATGATCCAACCAATCTGGGAAGCTGGAACTATGCCCAAAGGATATAAAACTGTGCATACCTTTGATTCAGCAGTGCCATTACTGGGTTGGTATCCCAAGGAAATCATAAAGGAGGGAAAAGGCCCACATGTGCAAAAATGTTTGTAGCAGCTCTTTTTGTGGTAGCAAAGAAATGGAAAATGACTAGATGCCCATCAATTAAGGAATGGTTGAACAAATTGTGATATATGAAAGTAATGGAATATTACTATTCTATTAAAAAAAAAACGGTAAACATGCTGATTTTTGAATGGCCTGGAAAGATTTACATGAACTGACGCTGAATGAAACAAGCAGAACCAGGAATATATAGTACAATATCACAAGAAGAATGTGCGATGATCAACTATGAAAGGCTTGGTTCTTCATAGCAGTTTAGTGATCCAAAACAATCTCAATAAACTTTGGACAGAAAATGCTATCTGCATCCAGAAAAAAGAATTATGTAGACTGAATGTAAATCAACACACGCTATGTTCACTTCTTTTTTCTGTTTTTTTTCCTTAATCTCTCCCATGGTTTTTCCCTTTTGCTCTGATTTTTCTCTCCCATCATGATTCCTAAAGCAATGTGTTTAAAAATAAAATATTTTTTGGAAAAACTCATAGAACTCAATGAGAAAAAAAACCACTTCAGCACTTGACAACTGCTCAGTACTCACTGCACTTGATTCTTGTTTTGGGTAAGCAATAAGGATGTGAGGTTGGCCAGGTGTCCTGCCCAGTCCCCCTCAGCTATTTGCAGCTCCTCTCCAGTGAAGGCAGCAGCACACAGAATTGTCAAGTTGGAGCCCATAATGCTGAGGTTTTGCGCCCCAGCAGACAAGTCTGGGGCAGTTTCTGCAGGATGATGTAAATACAGTTACAAGTCTTCTGGCTCCCAAAACTGGAAGCTGGAACTATGCACAAAGAGACCTGCATGCTTAGTAGGAGCAACAACAGGAACAGCAGGATTAGAGGTAGCCCAGGTGGAGGCAGTGGCAACTGATGACTCAAGATTCCTGGCAAGTCCAAACCCTAGGGCAGCAGCCAGAGCCCAGGGCTGCAAAGATAGGACCAAAGCTTTGGTCTCCACATTTACCACTCTACCTCTAAGAAAGCTAGGACAACATGGAGGGGAAAGAAGAAAAAAGGCAAGGGGAAGAGTATAAAAGTTCCTCTCAAAAAGTAAGTTGGATCAAGAAGGGAGGAGGCTGACTGGGATGAGCTGGCTTGTTACTCAGCAGCTAGAAGCCCTATTTGCCCCAATGGAGCACTAGGAAGGGAGAGATAAGTTACAGACTAGAGATGTACTCCTTGTGGGAAAAATTCATTGGGTACTGGTCATTTTCAATACTCCTTGTGCCTTATGGCATCAATTAACAATGAGTACTGAGATACCACTATATTATCTTCCTATTACATATATCCAAGACGTAACAGAGCACTTCCCAGGGTTCTTCAAAAATGGATGACTACTTCACACTTCTGGGGTATTAAAGTAGGCAGAAATGATACAGTCTACAGGAACCTAAAAAATCTTGCCAAATATTACAAAACTAAAAGGGTACATGTTGTGTTTTCCTCCATTATCCATTGGGGTAGTAAGTATTTGGACTTTTTTGTTGCTATTGTTGCTGTCCAGTGACAGTGATTCTTTGTGAGCCTACAGAACACAGCATACCAGTATTGTTCATAAGGTTTTCTTGTCAAAGACACTGGAGTGACTTGCCATTCTCTTCTCCAGTGAATTAAGGCGAAAAGTGGCTTGCCCAGGGTCACAAAGCTATTAAGTAGCTAAACCCAAATTTGAACTCAGGTCTTCCTGACTGCACGCCCCAGACTCTATCCATTGAGCCATCTGGCTGCCTCTAAAAGACTTCTAAACATAAATACATGTAGAACAAAAGCTAAGGGCACAGTAGGCAAGCAAAGAAACTTCCACAACAGAGATAATCAGCTATAAGGCTATGAATTACATTGGGGGGGAAGAGGAAGAAGAGAATGTCCACTAAAATAATTTTCTCAAAAGTGAAAGGAACCTGGTTCAATTGAACTATTCTAACTTGGAGCCCTGTCTCACCTATTCATACAGCATTTTAAAGCTACAGGAGCCCTTAGAGATCAACTAATTCAATCTCTATATCTCACATAAGAAAAGATAGTATTTTAAATAAGTTTCTCAATGGCATACACTTATTAAGTGACAGTCATGAATTGCCACTCATCACATCATTTTGTTTTGATCCAAAACTATACAACATGACAACAAAATTCAAGACATAACAACTTCTCCACTCAAAAGTAGAATACAAAGGCTAACTGTGACTTTTAAATGTTGAAGCCAAATTTAATTATACTTACTATTCTCCTATAAGCCAATTGGCCAACAAGAAATTTCATTAAGTGTTTATTCCATGCTATACACTGTTACTAAGTGCTAAGGATACAGAGAGGCAAAAATACAATTGCTGCTCTTTAAAACAGTTACGTAAAATTCATTTTCCATTTCTACCATTGCTGTCAAATGATTACCGTTTTCTCTTTCTATATATGGCACATTGTTGACAGCAAAAACAAAGATGCAGAAATGGCTCATTATCTTCTCATCATTATGCTTTCTTCTGGCTTAAAGGAGATTTTGACTTTTGATTTCATCTGACTGCCGAAAACTGATATGCAAATTCATTCCCCTATTGGTAATGATCTTTTCCTCTTAAGATATGATCAATTTCATCTTGTGCATGTGATATGTCACTAAACACAGGTAGTACTTTCTAAAATTTCTCTTCCACAAATATTTATATTAGATACTAGAAGCACAGCATTTAAAATAAAAATAATTTTGTCTTCAAAACAGAAGAGGCAATATAGTAATTGTAATTGTGTAATGCACTCCATATTTGGAGTTATAGAATATGAGCTCAAAATCTGGCTCTGCCATTTGCTACCTGAATAATCTGGGATAAGTTACTTCAAGTGGTTAATTTTCTTACTTGTGAAATAAGAAGATTGGACTAAAATAAGATAGCCTACATATAATGAGATGATGTGTCTCTACAATGATCAGAATTCCAAACTGACATATTTAAACACAAAAGTGAAAATGAACATAAAGACTATAATAACTAAAATTATCAATGTTCCATATAGAAGTTTAGTCAATGTAAAATAATTGTCACATAAGAAAACCAAAAGCCTGAAATTGCCTTATCCATCATTTCCTGGCCAAGGGGAAATGGTGTCAAAAGCAATGTCAGTTTAGCAGAGAAACATTTTTGCAAAAATGTTATAAATAACAATTGTGGAAGATTTTAGAAGTACTGCCTCACAAACAGGAATAGTCTAGGGGGGAAAAAAACTGAAGAAAGTTTGATATGAAACTCAACTAACCCAAAACATGGCAATGATAGTAATAATTTTTATCACTGATGACAGTGGAACCACAACTTTTGAACTCTCCCACCATCAATTCCCAATACATTGATAAAAACAGAAATGATATTTTTAAAAATGAGGTCAGAAAGAGTATGTGAATCATATCAACTGTAAACAGAGGTGGTACTGAAAATATCAACTGTGAAAGCATTAAAGTTCTAAAATAAAAGGAAAATACCAAACAGGAGGGAAGAGAAAAAGGAGAGCATATTATTACCACAAAAAAGACAACTGAGAAGATATCTGTAACCAAATAGCAATTTTATTAATTGTATAAAGTCCCCAAACATTCATAGCCTACTCAGGAACAATCACCAGCTAACAAGAGATTAGCCTAACAGACTTCAAGAGTTTGCAAAGGGAATAAATGCCCATTATCTAAACCAGAAGTGTCAAAACTGGCAGCCTGCAACAGGACCCAATAAATAAAAATACAATGGAAGAGAAATAAAGTTAACATGTGGTTTTGTAAGTCAGTATGCAGCCAGCCAGGATCTTTATGTACAATTAGATTTTGACACTACCACTGATCTTAAAAATAGAATGCAGTTAGAAGGGTGGCCAATAAAGTGAGTGTACAGGTAGAGAGATAAGTTACAGTATATCTATAGTATATTATTAGAGACATGGAAGGATAAGCTGAGAGAAAAAGAGAGACAGACAAGTTCATCTTAAAAATGAGCCCAGAATTGAATGGAAGGAAAAACACAAGATAAAGTTACCCAACAAAATCCCATCTTTTCAACACTAATTTTAGTCGAGAGTAAATCTCTGAAGAATATAATTGCAAGAGACTCCAAGAGCAGTGGAAAGATGATGGGCCTAAGACAGCTCCAGTGTATTACCAATGATGATTTGTATGCAGCTAGTAGCATAAAATATATTATCCAAGAAATACACAATTAGAATAAAATAAGCTGATGATATAAGGAGAACAAATGATAGAGAATACTAGACAGCCCAAGTGTTAGAGAAATACTCATGGAATGATAAGACTTAGAGGAAAATTTCAAGTATATTGGGCAGGAGAGGAAGGGAGAAGAATACTCTATGAAAAATTTATGAAAGGATATAATGGTATACTTAAAGAATTCTGGAGAACCAATTAAAAATTAAATGAAATAATTAACAACTTCAGCAAAGTTGTAGGATATAAAATAAATCCACATAAATCATCAGCATTTATATGTATTGCGAACAAAGTACAGCAAGAAAAAAAAAGAGAGAGAAATTCTATTTAAAATAACTGCAGACAATATAAAATGTTTGAGTGTCTACCTGCCAAGACAAACCCAGGAATTATATGAACACAATTACAAAACACTTTCACACAAGTAAAGTCAAATCTAAATAAGTAGAAAAACCTGCACTGTCCATGGGCCAAGCTGATATAATAAAAATGACAATTCTACCCAATTTATTTTTTCAATGCTATACCAAATTAATAAAAATTTATTTTACAGAGCTAGAAAAATAATAAAATTCATCTGGAAAAACAAAAGATCAAGAATATCAAGGGAATTTTTTTTTTTTTTTTTTTTTTTTTTTTTTTATGTAAAGAGAGGTGGCTCAGCAGTACAAGATTTCAAACAGTACAAAGCAATCAAAGCAATCTGGTACTGGCTAAGAAATAGTGGTAGATCAGTGAAATAGATTAGTTAACAAAATACATAGTAGTAAATTACCATTGTCACCTAATGGTTGACAAACCCAAAGATTCAAGATTTTAGAACAAGAAATCATCCTTTGAAAACTGGAAAGGAGTTTAGCCCAAACTAGGTATAGAGCAACAACTCACACTGTATACTGAGATGAGGTCAAAATGGGTATATGATTTTGACATAAAGGATGAATATCATAAGCAAATTAATAGAACATGGAATATTTTAAACTCTCAGATCTATGGATGAGGGAAAAAACTATGATCAAATAAGAGAGAACATTACAAGATATAAAATTAATCATTTTGATCACATCACATAAAAAGGGTTTTGCAACCAAGATTACAGGAAATTGGGAAAACATAAGAATGAGTCATTTCTCAACTGATAAATATTGAAAAGATTTGAATAAGCAATTTTCAGACAATGTAATCAAAGCAATTTATAATCACATAAAAATTGCTTTAAATCACTATTAATTAGAGAAATGAAAATTAAAACAACTCTGAGTTTTCACACACCCCCTCCACAAACTATTAGACTGCCTATTATGCCAAAAAAAGGGAAATGATAGCTATTGGAGGGGCTGTGCAAAAATAGGGACACCAATGTACTGCTGGTAAAGTTCTAAACTGATCCAACCATTGTGGAAAGTACTTTAGAATAATGCCCAAAAATCTATAAAATCATGGGTATCCTTTGACCTAATCACTATATCTATACTATATCTACAGTTATGCCTTTTATTAGTAGCACAGATTTAGAAATTGAAGGAATACACATCTATTGGGGAATGACAGAAGTTACCAAATATGAGTGTAATTGAATACTATTGCGCTAATACTTTGAAATAATGAGCAGGATGCTTTCAGAGAAACTTGGGAAAACTTACATGAACTGATGCAAAGTGAAATGAACCAAACCAGGAAAAAATGGTAATAGTAATATTAGTAATAATAATACTATATGTATTAATAATAAAAATAGTAATAGTAATACTATATGATGACCAAGTGTGAATGACTTAGCTATTTTCAGCAATAAAATGATCTAAAATAATTCCTAAAAAATTATGATGAAAAATGCTTTCCACTTCCAGAAAAATAACTGCTCTGGGAGTCTATTTGCAGATTGAAGTATACTTTTTTATTTTTTTTTTTTTGATCTGTGTTTTGCAACAAAATTATGATTTATTATCAAAAAATGTTTGGTTTGTACACCTATTTGCCTGAGGTCACATAAAAATTTCTCAAGTGGCAAAAGTTTAAGAAAGCTTAATCTATATCAAACTGGTAAAGGGTGATAGGGAGAGGGAGAATTTGGAACTCATAATCTTTTTTTAAAAAAGATTAAAAGGTTTTGTTTACTTGTAACTGAGAAAACAGGAGGTGGGGTGGGGGGGAGGGGAGACTCATCAGAAGACACAGAAAAGGGTTTGCATAGGTTAAGATGAGGATAGGTAACAGAATTAACCGATCATGGATCCATTTAAGTAATGACTATACTTTAATAGTGTTGGAATCTTTACAAACTGCTAACTCATTAGAGTTGATAGATTATTGATCTGATCTTACAAGGAGATGTTTTGGGCCAAAACCTGAAACAAAGTACTAAATAGAACTAATTGATACAATGCTTGTGTTTACACCTTTACTCATTGGAATTCACAAGTATGGGAGATTCACAAAGTTAATTGTGTAACTTTGTGAATTCACACCTCCCTCGAAGCTCTTAGGGCCAGAGAGTACTCTGGGAGAAAACCCATAATCCCATTCTCTCAGAAGAGTCCTATATAAGCCCAGTCAAGAGAGTTCAGCTGAATTGGAGGCTGAAGAAAGCAGAGGCAGAAGCAAAGGATAAAGCTGCAGGAGTTGAGCTGAATTTAGATTGAGAGGGGAGCATCAAGTGAGTTCAGCCAGAAGCCCTCTCTGAGTGAGGAGTTTTACTTTGGCACATTGACTGGGGTCGGAGAGGAGCACTCTGGGAGGTTGAGAGCCAGAAGCCCTCTCTCAAAGGCAAGACAGATTCAATTTGGTGCTGGCTCTGGAGGCTAAAGAAAGCAGAGGCAGAAGCAAAGGACAAAGCTGCAAGAGCTCTTGGAACCAAGCAGAGAGAGAGGCTTCTAAGAAAAGCTAACCGGGCTATATTGGAACAATAAAAGATCTGAACTTTTATCACCTGGCTGCATTTTTGGAGTAATTATTGATCTAAACTGATACTAAGGCTGCCTCCAGGAAACCTCCCCAAGAAACCTGCTTGCTCCCAGAAATAAAATTATTATTTTTATTATTATTATAATAATAAAATATTATATTATTTTAAAAGAAGAAAAACACCACATTTTGGCGCCTGAACGTGGGACTGATTCAGATCCTGATCCAGTGGAAAAGCCTCCTCAACCCAGAAATTATGAAATCTTAACCCCAAATGACTGGAAATCCATAGCTAGAACATGTCTAGAACCAGGACAAAATTTATTGTGGCTTTTGGAGTTTCATGAATTATGTAGTATTCAAGCCCAACGCAATAGACAAACAGGAGCTATTGGACAAATCACTTTTGACCAACTAGCTGGTGAAGGTCAGTATAGAGAGAATTCAGAACAGATTTATTATCCCATAACAGTGTATGGGCAAATTTCTAAGGCTGCAATAAAAGCTTGGAATTCTCTCCCTGGACAGAAAGATGGAAATAAAGCTTTTACAAAAATAGAGCAAGGTCCCAATGAACCTTTTGCAGATTTTGTGGGACGTTTGCAAACAGCTGTAATAAGAACCATTGGAGACAATGCAGCAACAGAAATAACGACTAGACATTTGGCTAAGGAAAATGCCAATGAGGTTTGCAAAAGAATTATATGGGGGCTAGACAAAGATGCTCCTTTAGAGGAGATCATAAGATGCTGTGCCAGAGTGGGCACAAATGCTTATTATGCCCAAACTATAATGAACATGGAAAGACAAGGTCCTTCTTGGCAAGGGACTTCTAGAGAAACTCATAGATGTTTTCAGTGTGGAAAAGTTGGACATTTGAGAGCTCACTGTAGAAATGGAGATAGAATGACAAGACAGGGTGAGAGAAAACCCAAAACCCCATATCCAAAATGTAACCAAGGCTTTCACTGGGCCTCTGAATGTAGACTGACCCAGAGAAATGAGAGGCAATTGATACTCCAAGGTATCAATCAAAGGACAGGTGGGACATGATAGCAACTGAGGTTACACTCAGAGAGACTTTAGAAATTCAGGACTCTGTTGTCATCAATCAACAGAAAAGCAATCAGGATTACAGTTGGGAAGAATACAGGCCTTTTAAACTAACTGGGAAGTGTCCAGTGCAAACAACTCCAATGTAATTGCCAGATGATGAGGCAAAATCCCAAAAGTGGTAAATAGAAGGGAATTAGATAGGTTAACTGCTTGGGAGAAAGGGTTTGCTGTATTTTTACAGATAGAGAAGGATACAGATAGAGAACGAATCAGATGTGTGCCAATGAGCTGCATTTGCCTTGTCCATCAGTGTGAAACAGAAAAAGAAAAAAACTTCAAAACAAAGGAGATTTAAGAAACATCTGACACTGAAAGAGCATGGCAGACAATGAGACTGTTAAAAAGAACTTTTAAAAATCTTCAGGAATCATTGGATTTCCGAACACAAGATGAGACTGTTTTAGTTCTTGAAAAACCAGCAAGAATCATTGGATTCCTTGAGATGAAAAATTGTTGATAAGAATACTGCAGTATTTCAGGGCTTACAGGAACTATTGGATTCCTGGCACATGAACTAATGGACATCTCCATCTGGGGCTTTGTCTGGAAACCGTCTGCTATTAGTCTTCTCAGAGTTGAAAACCTGCTCTCTTTCTGTATAAAAGCTATCAATGGTGAGAGTACTTGGCTTTTTTACTCATTTTTTTAAAAGCCCATAGGGTATGTTACAGGAACTATTGGATTCCTGGAACATGAACTAATGGACAATGGATTCCTTTTGGACTATTTCTAGGACTTATGGACATGTGTAAATTCTCAGGTTGATTCATGTTGTTACATTACTACTAGCCTGTGTTATATTGCTATGTGCTTATGTATTTTATGTAATTGCAAGAATCATTGGATTTCTTGAGATGAAAAATTGTTGATGAGACTATTGTAGTACT
Source organism: Antechinus flavipes (assembly GCF_016432865.1). Lineage (NCBI taxonomy): Eukaryota > Metazoa > Chordata > Mammalia > Dasyuromorphia > Dasyuridae > Antechinus > Antechinus flavipes. The sequence continues at coordinate 156,657,600 of NC_067398.1, read as the reverse complement.
TAAATTTTCATGTCGATTCATGTTATTTGTTACATTACTACTAGCCTGTGTTATATTGCTATGTGCTTATGTAAATTAGATGTAATGCCTCCCATATTGATAGATTTATGGATACCATGTATATCTGTTTAAAGTTCTGGCCCATATTGATGAATTTATGTTTACCTGTTTCAAGTGAGCCCCTTCAGACACCTGCTAATGTGATTTGATTTCCTATTTCTTTTGATGTTTTCATCTCCCTTCCTGAAATGTCAGGGAGGGCGTGACCACCTTCTTTTTATGGTGTTTTCACTCCTTTTTTGAGCAGTCAGGGAAGGCGTGATCACCTTCTTTTTGGGGTTCTCACCTTCTTGAGAAGTCAGGGAGGTCATGATCACCTATGTTCTAAATCAAAAGAAAGGGGGAGATGTTGGAATCCTAGTGTTAGCTTAACTTGAAACAAGGTGATAACTCAAGGGAGATGTTAGAATCCTAGTGTTAACTCAATGTAATTGATACAATGCTTGTGTTCACATCTTTACTTATTGGAGTTCACAAGTATGGGAGTTTCATAAAGTAAACTTTGTAACTTTGTGAATTCACACCTCCCTTGAAGCTCTTAGGGCCAGAGAGCACTCTGGGAAGAAACCCATAATCTCTCTCTCTCGTATCCCACCATTCCTCTCTCTCATATATAAGAAACAGACAGAGGCTCTCGGACAGAATTCAGCTGAATTACAAGGGGAATGGAGCTGAATTTAGATAGAAAGGGGAGTGTCAAGTGAATTCAGCCAGAAGCCCTCTGTGAGTGAGGAGTTTTACTTCGGAATATTGACTGGGGTCGGAGAGGAGCACTCTGGGAGATTGAGAGCCAGAAGCCCTCTCTCGGAGGCAAGACAGATTCAACTTGGTGCTGGCTCTGGAGGCTGAAGAAAGCAGAGGCAAAAGCAAAGGACAATCTGCAAGAGCTCTTAGAACCAAGGAGAGAGAGAGAGGCCTCTAAGAAAAGCTAATCAGGCTATATTGGAGATTGAGAGCCAGAAGCCCTCTCTCCGAGGCAAGAGAGATCCATTCCATTTTCCACTTGGCTCGCTGGAAGACTGAAGGACAAACTTTTAGATTTGGAGACATTCGGAGGAAGCTCTTGGAACCAAGCAGAAAGACAGGCCTCTAAGCTAACCAGGCTATATTGGAGGCAATAAAAGATCTGAACTTTTATCACCTGGCTGCATTTTGGGTGATTATTTACTCTTAACTGAAACTAAGGCTGCCTCCAGAAAACTTCCCCAAGAAACCTGCTTTCTCCTAGAGAGAACTATTACTATATTATTTTAAAAGAAGAAAATCGCCACATAATAGATAGTAAATTGGCCATAGTTTTAATGGTCATTTAAGAATCAGCTATCTACAGGTAGTGAAATCCTCCATTAGTTAAAGAAAAAGTCCTAGTAAATATGATATAATAATAAATAATAATAAGAAAACAATAACATATCTACATATGTACACATATACAACTACAGCAATCCTAACACAACCTAGAAAAAGTTACCTGTGAAAATGAGGAATGAACAAAAGACCATGACATCACTATTTCTTGGAGAAGGTTCTAACCAAGTGAAACAGTCTCCAAAACAAAGAGATCAAAAGAACCTGAAACTGCCTGAACTAGTAAACATTTAATCTTTGTTGTGATATGCAATGTTGGTTTATTTGCAAAATAGTACAAAGAAGAATAACAGAAAACTATGGACATTTACAAAAAAAAAATTTGAGAAGCATTGGGAGATTAATACATTCAAATCTCGAAAACATTACCTAATTTACGGGCTGACTGATAAATGAAATAATGAAATTTAAAGCCTGCTTCACTATACATGCTATGTTCACTTTTTTCCCTGTTTTTTTCTTCTTATGATTTTTCCCTTTTGTCCTGATTTTTCTCTACCAATATGATTTATTTAAAAATTTATTTATTTTATTTATTTAAAAAGTTAATGTACATGTATAATCAAAAAAAAAAAAAAAGAAAAAACAATTTCTTAAAAAAAAAGACCGATTTCTTTAACACTGCCAGTATTTTATTCTCCCTAACACTCTTTTAATGAAATGAAAGATCATGCAGAAATAAAAAGAAATTTTAACTCATGAAAAGATGTCACTAAAAACAGCAACTTCTGAAAAGGAAGTATATAGTATTTTAAGTCTAAAAAAATACTTTTAATTATTAAAAGAGAAGTGGAAGAGAATTTAAATGTCAGATCAAGAAATTTCTATCCTTAGAGCATATGGAAGGGGAAAGAGGATAAGAACTTTACAAAGAACAGGGGTTCATGTCCTTACTACCCTCCTGTGAATTGTAGCCAATCCCTATCCAGAATGGCTTACAATCAATCAAAATAATTTTTGTTCTAGTGTGTTTTAGTGCATTTTCTGGAACAAAAGTTCCACTAAGGTATAGTTCAATAACTGTGGAGTGGCTGAGCCAAAATTCATATCTAGTCTTCCTGTCATACCATCATCTTTGTCACAATCTTTTAAGGATGCTGGGTCATCATCTGGAAATTGAGCAATGGGTTCAGAATCCTACCCTATCACTAAATACTAAGTATTTCCATGAAACACTTCAAATTTGCCTTTTACAAGTGCCTTGGAAGCCACAACCAGGTCACTCTACCCAGGCTCAAAGCCACATAACTTCCCAAAGCAGACTGGCCATATCCAGCATAATGGTAGTTGCTATACAAGGTATTTAAAAAACAAAAACAAACAAACAAACAAAAAAAAAAAAAAAAAAACAGGTTGAGGGAGTTTTTAATGCATTAAGGAATCTTAGTAAGTGGATCACAAGCAAAAAAATAAAATAACATCTGCCTCAAATCACTAACTCAAGCATTTGGTAACACAAAGTCATATTAACAATTAAATTAGGGTCCCTTCACCTTTTTTTTCATGTGCCATAGACTCCTTTAGAGTTTAATGGAATCTTTGGATTCCTCAGAATGTTTTTAAATTAGTAAAATAAAATACATGAGATCACAAGTCATACTGAAATAGTTATCAAAACTTTTTTTAAGTTCATAGACTCCAAATTAAGAGACTGAACAAAATTCTTAAAAAAAATATTATTCAAATATCCTATTTGTTCATCATGGGCATAAAGAGGTTCAGGGCACAATTCACATACTGCACCCATAATTTTCTCTTCCTTTTACTCACTTAAAAAACTGCTTGAACAGGGCACTAAAGTATTATCTGTTTAATGCTTAAATACAATTACAAAATATACTTAGCCCCCTTTTCATTAGAAGAAAACTACACGTCTATTAATTGGGAAGTGTTTGAACAAATTGAGGTCTATAAAAAAAATGAAATAGGTCTTTATTACTTAGAAAAATGAATCCTATGAATGACTGCATGTATTCAAATTCATGCTATTCAAATTATGTAAGTAAACAAAATACGGGGAGCTGCTTCCAGCCCAATGTAAAGATACAATGAGAACTGGAATAATATGACTATTTCATAGGATTTATCATAAACACAAATATGAACCTCACTGAATTATTTTGCCACAAGCAATAAAAAAAATTACATATACAGAGAAACCTGGGAAGATCTGTATGAAATGATTCAGAGTTAAGTGAACAAAACTAAGAGAACAATTTATATAGTAACGACAATAGTGTCAAGAAAAAAGAATCTTAAAACACTTAGGAATTTGGTCAATGGATTGACCAACCCTGATTCCATAAGACTAACCAATATGAGAGGCATGCTATTCACCTCCTAACAATGGGGTGATGGATGCAAGATTCAGAATGATGCATACCTTTTGGTATATCTCAAATTATGAATCTGCCTTGCTTGATTAAGCTTATTGGTTACAAGGGTTGTGGCTTCCATTATTTTTAATTTGGAAGAGAAAAAAAATTAATGAACAATAAAAAAAATTGCACATATAAATTAGAATAGAAAAAAGCATTATATATGAAAATTATAATCAATTATATAGAGCTTGCGGTTTTTTAAAGTATATTATAAATTCAATTTGCTTCTTGTAAAGCTATCCTGCTTGTCTTTTTCCTTCAAAGTTTATCTCTTCTGAGCATTTAAAAGAATGTTTTTTTCTTTTCTATTTTTGCAACACAATTTCTAACTCCCCTTCTTCCCCTCCATATCCTCAGTACTTAGCACAATGCCTGGCACATAATAACTGCTTAATAAAATGCTTGCTGACATAAATCAAAAATGTCTTTTTTATGTCTTCCAGTTAAAAGTTACTCAAAAGAACTGCATGATAGTTTCCATAGGTAGAATAGAAAAAAATCCCAGATCTAGAGTCAGGAGACCTGGATTTACGTCTCGTTTCAGATATTTGCTAGCTGAACAACCATGAGAAAATCACAAGGCATCATGTTGTAGTACTTATGACACAGGATTTGGAGCCAGGAAAACTTAAGTTCAAATCCTGTCTCAGATACTAGCTGTGTGACTAGTCATTAGCACTTGATCACTTGGGTCAAAATTTCCTCATATATAAACTGGAAGTGTTAGTCTCATTGAGTTTCCCATCTGTAAAACGAGAATAATAAAATTTTTCATTGCCTCAGTATTATCTGACAAGTTATTTCGTAAACTGCAAAGCACTACAAATGTGAATTATTAAAATTTAAAGGGTTTTTTTTTTTTTTGGTTTTTTTGGTAAGGCAATTGGGGTGATTTGCCCACTATCAAACAGCTAGTAAGTTTTAAGTGTCTGAAGCCAGATAAGTTCTCCTGACTTTAAGGCCAATGCTCTATCTTCTGTGCTCCCTAAAGTTGTCTTAAATGTCATTTCAATTCTTTTAAGAATGTCCCTCCTTTGTAAAGGCGAAACTATGCATACATTTTGAAAATAAAAAGCTTTTTTTTTAAAAAATGTCCCTCCTTTAACAGAAGGAGAAAAAAAAAAAACCCTCTATGAACTAATTCAAAAACTTAAAGAGTTCATGAAAGGACTTTCGGGGACCAAATCTAACTTCTTCATTTTACAGATGAGGAAACTAAATTAGCCCAGCAAAAATAAGATGAAGTTTAGCTAACTTCATACAGCTAGTTAATAGTGGAGGCAGAGCTAAAACCCAGATCTCTTGACTTAAGACAATCATACACTGAATGGAATCTGAAGGTATTTCCTTTCCACTGATATTTTCCAAGTCCAACCACATAAATTTTTTAAAAACTTAACCTATAATTAGTAACGAAAAACTTAAAACATTCTTATATTTTCCTTCCGATTTTTTTTCCTCTTTACTTTTTGTAAATGGCATCAATCAAGAACTTTACATCTTGAAAAACAACTTTCATACACATCCTCCTAAAATCCTTGAAATTTTAACAGCTTTGGTACAGTCAAGAATCCTGGATTTTGAGTCGGAATCAAAGAACTATCGATTTAGAGCCTGCAATGACCTAAGAGTACATCTAGTCCAACACATTCATTTCACGCGGGAAGAAACTGGTCTGGTGAGAGAAGTAAAGGGACTTGTCCAAGAGCTCGAGTTTTGAATCCTGGATCTGTAACTGAGCAGAACAATTACCTTCTCTGGGCCACAGTTTCTTATCTAGAAAAGGAAAAGGGGAAAGGGTGGAAGGTTTGGACTACGTGATTCGCACAGCGAATAGGGAACTGGAATTCAGTGCCCCTAGTCGGGGCTTAATAAATGCTTGCTGATAGATGGGTCAGGAAGACCCCTAAGACACGAGCTGTGTGACCCTGGGGAAGTGAGTCACTGAACATCTCTGGGCCTCAGTTTCCTCATCTGCAAAACGAAGGAGCTGGTCTCCCTGGTCTCTTGCAGCTCTAAGTCTCCTCCAAGCTCCCAGCACGCCACCCCCCCCCCCCTCTCTCCAGTAACCCGGCACCAGCTCTCTCTAAACTCGCCCAACTTCTCTCAATTTCCCTATTAGCCTTTCCAGAGGGAGGCAGGCAGATCCTTCCTATCGTCAACACGACCTAGTGGCTGTCACCTCCTCCCTGCTCCTAGCCCCAGCAGGCGCCAACAAGACCCTACTAAGAATGCACCTCCCCTGAATCTCAGTTTCCTCATCTGCAAAATGGGAATGACGTCCACGCGTCGCCCCACCCCCGGGCTCCTCACTTTTTCAAGTCGCTGCTGAAGAGGCCGAAGGCTCCCGAGGGGGACGTGGCGGGGGTGGCCTCCTGGCCCAGCTCGGGCGGCTCGCCGCCGGCGAGTTGCTCATTGTAGGAGAGGCTGTTGCCGGACATGGCCTTGGCCTCGGCGCGCGCGCGCTCGTTCGTCCGCCCTCGCTCTCGTTGCTCGCCCGTGGGTCCGGGACTCTGCCTCGCGCGCTCTCCGTTCAGGCTCTCACGTCCGACCCTGGGGACCTCGACTACTACCTCGCCCGCAGGAGGCTCCCGGAACAAAACTAGTTCAGGGGCCGCGACGTTCGCGCAGGCGCTTTAGGACTCGCCGCGGCCGCGGAATCCTGGAGTCCGAGCTCCAGCGCATGCTCAGTACAGACCGCCCCCGGGTCGGCTCCCCCTGGACCTCCAGGGACCTGTTCTCTCGACTCGGAGTTTGCCCTAGAACCCAAAGCCTGAGGGTGGTCCGACTCTGCGCCTTGCCCGCCTTCAAGAATCTGCTCCCACTAGTTGGGAGAGAGTGGGGAAGATTTGCTTTGGACACATTTTTTAACCTACTAGGGGCTAAGGATTCCTTTGCTTGAATTGCACTACGTAAGCAAATTGCTATTTCCTGAAATTTTCCTAATCTGTTTTTTGACATTTGCCATTCCCGCAATTTATTCTGCCTATTTACATCGGTTACAAGAGTTTTGCTTTTCTTTTTTTCTTTTCATTGGAAATGGGAAAGTAAATGCTTATTAATTGGAAAACAATCCATCGTTATTACGTTCAATCTTTATTCATGCTTTTTCTTTGGCCAATATTGCTTTATTTTTACTAACATCTGGAAGATTATTTTCTTTTCTTTTCCCCTCCCATTTTTATAAATAACCCCAAACTAATGTATTTTCAAAAGATCTTTCCACTCCTCGATAGACCGCACTGCAGTGCTTTCAAATCACACTTTTTGAGGGATGTCTTCATCCTTAAAACTCCGCAAAGAAATTTCCCTAAGAATTGATTAATCAGTGTACTGGAGACATTCTATCACGAGTCAACCTCGTGTTCTACCTGTCTTCTGGAAGCATTTTGGAAAACTTAAAAGTCCCATATAAATATAAAAACACCTGTGTACATAACACATGCGTATATGACCTACATGTGTGTACATGTGCGTTGTGAACACATGTGTGTGTATATATACCGGTATTGCACATTTATCTATATAATGCACAATTGTTATCAAAGTCTTGTTGAATTACCGCCGCAAGTCTAACCACCAAATTTAGCCTGGGAAGGGATCCAGCTGAAAAGAAATGCATTTGGGGCAGTTTGATATCCATCTCCCTCCTGATATTGATCACTAAACTATCCCAGTCACTAGGTTAGAGGTCCTTCAAAAGATACAATTTCATAAGGGTTCCAGGAACATAAATATATGGGTAAAGAAGGGGTACATTTTGATGAGCCATTCCACATAAGAAACCTGATCTTCCTGGAAACACATTTATAGCTAACTTGCAATCAGTATTCAACGTCCATCCTTACCAGTTCACGAGTTTTAAGTCAAGTTAATATAGAGTTTTAGGTAGAATTAATTTATAACTCCTCCCTTTGCCCCTTTTCTTCCCGCCCGGCGGCAGCTAAAACAGAGAACTGGATCTCAGTAGCTGAAACTGTCCCAAAACTTTAAGCAGCGGGTTCAATCCCCGGTGAGCCTGCGGCTAAGTCAGCGCTGGTCGCTTTAGAACCCGGAAGTGGCTGCTCCTGTTCTGAAGACTATTCCAAGGCACGAGATTGGCCGAACGGTCCCAGCCTCTCCCACATGACAGGAGCCAGAAGTGGACGGTGTGTGCAAACTTGTGTCAACTGCATTCTAGTAGACATAGCGCTATATTGTTACTGTGGGGAAAGTACAGCCAAAATAATCAGTACTCTCGCTCCACTGATTTAGCTGGTGGATTCCGGTGGAAAGGAAACGTTCCTTATCTAAAATATTATTCAACACAGAGAGGACTGGCGAGACTTACATGAACTGATGCTAAGTGAAATGAGCAGAACCAGGAGATCATTATATACTTCAACAATGATACTGTTTGAGGATGTATTCTGATGGAAGTGGATCTCTTCAATAAAGAGAGCCTTAATTGATCAAAGATGGACAGAAGCAGCTACACCCAGAGAAAGAACACTGGGAAATGAATATAAACTGCTTGCATTTTTGTTTTTCTTCCCGGGTTATTTATACCTTCTGAATCCAATTCTCCCTGTGCAACAAGAGAACTGTTCGGTTCTGCAAACATATATTGTATCTAGGATATACTGTAACGTATTTAACATGTAAAGGACTGCTTGCCATCTGGGGGAGAGGGTGGAGGGAGGGAGGGGGAAAATCGGAACAGAAGTGAGTGCAAGGGATAATGCCGTAAAAAATTGCCCTGGCATGGGTTCTGTCAATAAAAAGTTATTAAAAATAATAATAATAATAAAATATTATTCAAAAGTTAAGAAGAGAAGCATATTCTTTCCTTAAAAAAAAAAAAAGGCCAAAAGGAGTCATATAATAGCAGGAAGCTTTAAAAGTGATATGTTCAATTTATTATGCTTTAAAAGAAAAATCCATAATACCAATCAAAATTTCATATTACAATCTCATCTCCTGTTCCATATTTTGTATAGAAATGTTCATTTTATTTGAAGTTTAACTTCAGAATAAAAAGAAAATAAAATGAAAAAAAAGAGCTGATTACACACACACACACACACACACACACACACACACATATATATATAATATGAATCTTGATGAAGGACTAGGAAGAACTTTAATATGAAGAATCTCTGAAGTTCCTAGATAGACAATGTACTAAATTTAAAGCTTCTAGGGAGCCTAATTCTTAACAGGAACACACAATGTAGACTACAAAAAATATATATACAAGGTAATATGAAAAATTAATACAAGGTAATTCTGGGAGGGGGTAAACTAGCATCTCTATGGATCAAGTAAATGATTCTTCATTCTTCCCTTGTTTACAGAGCTCTGATAGTAAACTGAGATTATCATCCTGATTTGAACGAAGAAAAAGTAGTTTTTGTATAAGTTAGTATTTTGTCTGAGATTCAGAATTACAGAAAACCAGAGTTGGAAAAGATAATCTTTAAATACCAATCCAATTATACTATAACCTATTTAACATATAAAAGACTGCTTGCCATGGGGAAGGTGTGGAGGGAGGGAGGGGAAAAATAGGAACAGAAGTGAGTGCAAGGGATAATGTTGTAAAAAATTACCCTGGCATGGGTTCTGTCAATAAAAAGTTGTTTTAAAAAAAAAGTACAAATCCATTACCAAAAGAATGTCCTCTACTACAATACACCTATTAAGTAGCTATCCAGTCTTTACTACTCCTTACATCAAATCTAAATTTAGTATTTTGCATCTTTCATCCATTGTTCCAACTTCTGCCCCCTGAGACTAAAGGGAGCAAGTCAAATCCCTCATCCCCAAGACAACAAAGATTTTCAAATTAGTATTTGAAGCTGATTTTGTTGCTGTTCAGTTATGTCCAACTCTTGGTTACCCTGTTTGGAGTTTTCTTGGCAGATACTACAGTGGTCCACCATTTCCTTGTCCAGCTCATTAGTCACACAGCTAGGAAGTATCTGAGTTCAGATTTGAAATTAGGAAGATGAGTGTTCCTGACTCCAAGTCTTGGCACACTATTCACTATACATGTACTTATCCTGAAAGTGACACCATGTGTCTTACAAGTCTTTTCTTCTCTGGGCTAACTACCCTAAGTTCCTTCAGCTGATCCTCATATGACATGACCTCAAAATTCTGGATTATTCTAGTCACCCACCTTCTGGAAACTGTCCAGTTTATGAATGTTCTTCTTCTTGTACTCAGAATACAATACTCTGGATATAGTTTGTCAAAAACTGAGAAGGATAGGACTATCACTTTCTCATTCTTGGATACTTATATCCTCAGTGCAAAATTGCATTTACTTTTTAAGCTGATACAGCATATTATTGATTCATCCTGAATTTGTAGATCACTGAAACTCCTGGGTCCTTTGCTGATGAACTGCTCTCTAGTCAGGCCTCTCCCATATCATATTTGTTTGATCTCACATAAGAATTTACATTTTCCCTATTGAATTTCATTTTATTCAATTTGGCCCAGAGTTCTAGCCTATCAAAATCTTCTTGAATCTTAACTCGGTTATCCATTTCATTATCTATCCTTCTCTACTTTGTGTTACCTGAAAATTGATATGTATACTATTTATGCCTTTATCCAACTATCTGATAATATCTAGTAGTACAAAACTAAACACAGATCTCTGGGGCATCCCCAAGCTAACATCAAACCATTAATTGAGTCTATTTAATCCATTAATAATTCATTCTTTGGGTCCAACAACTGAACCTATTCTGTATCTTCCTTACACTTTAGACCTTTGGTGTCAAATTCAAATGGAAATGAATTCTTGCTAACAGCATATTGACTTAGAAAACCACAAATTAATGTTACTTATATTTTTATTTATTTTGTTAAACATTTTCCAATTACATTTTAATCTGGTTCTGGCTATATTCCAGAGTTTTGCTGGCTACAAGTTTGATACTTCTGATGAACAGATGTATGAAACACTTTGCCCCTGGCTGTACAAAAACTGCCCAACCAAATTAAAATGGAATTGGGAAATGTTTTACAAAATATATAAAAAATACAATAAAACAAAGGCAATGTTAATATGTGGTTTTCTAAGTCAATAGGTGGCTCACAAGAATCCTGTTGTACAGAATAGTGACCACATTTCTATTTGAGATGAATACTATTGCTCTAGAATGCTATCTAGAGTATACTCTAGACCATGTATTTCTGTCATTTCCACAAATAGATTTGAAATGCTTTGCCATTCCATGCCTATGCATGTGTGTTTTGTTGTTGGGTAGGTAGGTGGCAAAGTGGTTCAAGTGCTGGACTTGGAGTAATGAAGACTCATCTTCCTGAGTTCAAATATGACCTCAGACACTTACTAGCTATGTGGCCTATATAAGTCACTTACCAGTTTTCTCAATTGTAAAATGATTTCTAGATTTAAGAATGATGAAGATATGTTAATAATACACATTAAGTTTAAAAGTGTTTCTCCCAATCATCCCCACCATGTTAAACATTTATCAGCACATGCCCAGCTATACCCTAATAAAACAATAGCAGGATTATTGCCCTCATCTACAAGAAATAAATATAGATTGTTCTGGCATGACCTCTTCTTGAGGGAGCCATGCTGGTCCCTTAGAATTGCTACTTTCTCTGCTATATGTTCAACAACCATTCCTTTAATGTTAGATTTTATAATTTTGATGGCAATTGGAGACAAATTCACTGGCCAATAGTTTGCAGACTATACTCTCTTCCCTTCTTTGAAATTGGGTCAAAATATGTAATTTTCCAATATTGCACTCTCCCCACCTCCAACTCATTTTCCACCATCTCTTAAATAACACTAACAATGGCTGAGCAACTACCCCTTCCAATTCTTTCAGCACCTAAAAATGGAGTTCATTTGAACTAGGCCACCTGAATTTAGCAAAAGCAATTAGAATCTTGCTCCATTATTAGCTTAGGGTCACAGTCTCATAAGTATTAGAACTTTAGAGGTCACCTAATCCAACTTCTTCATTTTAGTTTTGATGAAACTAAAATTCACAATCACAGAAACAATAAGTGGCAAAGCCACAACTCAAACACAGATTGACTCCAGATTTACTGTTTTCTCTACTAATTTGAGTATTCATTTGCTATAAGCCATTATTGTTCTGACTTTTCCAAACCAAAAGCCATTCTCCTTGGCAGAGGAAATAGAAGAGAAATAAGATGATAAATGGGGTCTTCTATCATCATCATTCTATTTATCCCAAGAAATCATGCACTCTCTCCTATGTTTTTCTTTTTCATGAATATGGAAACTTTGTTTAAAAAAACCCTATTTTTTAAAATTATACTTAGTGTACTTGACACTATCCTTACAGACCATGCCACACCTTTGTATTCATTCTTTGTTTCCTGACCTGACTTCCAACTTCTTAACAACTCATGTATAGAAAGAGTTTTACAAATATTTTCTAATTTTAATCTTCTCAACAACCCTGAAAGATAAGTGTTATTATGATCTCTTCATTTTAAAAGATAAGAAAATTGAAACAGGCAGCAGATAGGTGAGTTGTCTAGGTCACATATCTAGTAAGTATCCACACACCTGGATTTAACTCAGGTGTTTTTGACACCAGGCAAGCACTCTCTGTACCATGCTACCTATATGCCACTTCAGGATCTATTTTTAAATAGTGTTATTTTAATAATTATTTTTATTAATGGTTATTTCATTTTCGTATTTATCAATGGAGTTTAGATAGAAGTGATCCTAGAACAAGTGAATATTCTGTTATTTTACTTTTATACTTAATTTTCTATGGACTTATTATTAGAGGGGAATAAAATAGATTTTTTTTTTTTTTTGTAATTGAAAAAAAAAAGATTTGGATGTAAGCTCCACCATAAATTCATTGAAAAAAAAATCTTTGAGAGAATTGTAGTAAAAGACAATCTTCTAGAACTCCACATTTCAAACCTTTTCATTCCATATAATTTAGAGATTGTGATAATTTGGTGTGACAATTATTATCAAAAACATTACTCATAATTTTATGAATTAGTATTATGTCTGAGGGATAATGGTTAGTAGGTCTATATGAGATGATGAGTTTAGTTCTAGGACAGCTTATTTGTTGACTTCTCAAGGATATTTTTAAAAAATTGAAATCTATCTTTGTAATATGGGAAATTTATCTATTTAGTTTTTTTGTTTTGTTTTGTTTTTAAATTCATAAAAGAGGTTTATTATTGGATTTGGAAGTAAGGAGATAGGTGAAGATAGAGATAAGGAGGGCACTGGACAAAGGGTCCAGTGATCAGAGGGTCCTCACATGGCTACCATGTTTGGAATCTCTGCAAAGAGGGGTTTCCAGCCTGGCCTTTTTATAATAGGAGACTTAGCTCGAGGGGCTTTTGGGTGTAGCCCCAAAGTTGGCTCAGATCCGGGTGGGGCTGGGACAGGTCCCGATCTTCTATTGGAATTCAAAGGGACAAGGATTTGTGAGTCAAAGGGTAATTACATTCACTAGGAGGGGATGGGAATCTAGAAACTAATCTTTCCCACATCATTCCCCACTCAAGTTGGAACTTAAATTCATTTAAGGAAAAAGACATGGGGCAAAATTGAGACAGAATTGAAGATTTTCTCCTTCCAGGATTTTCCAAGTTCGGGGGTCCTCTCTTCATTCCTCCCCCCAAGCAGTCACCTCCAAAGGCATGTGGGGAAAAGGGGCACCAATCTCTTAACTGCTTCAAGCTGGCAAGGGTTGTAGAGATTTGGGGTTCATGCCAGGAGGTGAGGCATGAGGTGTGGGGTTTGGGGATGGCAGCAGGGCACCCAAGGGGTGTGTATCCCGGCCAGTCGTTCCCAATCAGTTGTCCCATGTTCTCCAAGCTGAAGGGCAGTTGAGAATCCAAAGATTGAAGCCCAGATCTCAGGAGCAGGTTAAAACCGGGGTGTCATCTAGGGTGGAGATGGCAATAGCAGGAAATGCATCAGGTTCTTTCTGTGGGTTGCCTGTAAAAATGCTGATGGCCCATCTAACAAGGAGAAGTTATCTATTTAGTTTTAAAAGCTACTGATGTAGAATTCTAGTTACTAGGTTGTGTTTTACTTGGAATTCAGTAGGGGATAAGGTTTTGTTTGTTTCTTTGTTTCCTTTGTTTTTGCATTCTCCAGTAATGATTGCAAAGTTTTTATCTTTTTTGCATAATACATTGATCAATTAATCCAGTCTCTTGAAGGATAACTTTTCTATCATATCTGGTGGTGAAGAATTGATCCTGAATTTTTATCATAAACCCCCCAATTTCTATAAACATATCCACTTTCTCAATACTTCTTTGTCAATATATTATCAATTAAGTTCATGTGTATAAAGCATATTGACTCTGCTACTGGATCTTAGCTTTTTCATAGATTCCATGCAGAGGAAACCCACTTTCATCTAACACCTACCTTGAAAAATTGTTGTAAAGATCAAGTGAGTTAACATTTGTAAAACACTTAGCACAGTATCTCTTTTACAGCAGGTGTTTCATAAAAGCTTGTTCCTTTTCCCATACTGAACCATTTTTTTGTGCCAGACTTGTGATCTATTTGTTGAAGTCCATATTTATTTTCTTTCTGTAGTATACTTCTATCACAATATCATTTCTGTGTCTGTCTCTAGTGATGTTCACCCAAATGCTCTCCATCATGCTTCTTCCTTCTGTTCTGGATTTCTTCACATGAAGATCTTCATACCCTCTCATGCAATTTTATCTATTCTGTTGTTTTTAAATGGGACATATCCATCCACAGGCTACTCTGTATCTCATTCCATAAAATTTTAGTGATATTTATTGGGTCAAATTTGCCTTCTCATATTTAGAATCTCTACTTTTTGCTTATTACCTGTATACTTTGTGCATTTCTACATAGATCTCTGAGGCCATGGGTTTTATTACTGGTTCATTTCTTGTGTTTTATAACTTTTAAAATATTGAGTATCTTAATTATTATTTTTCCTACATTGAAGTTGCTCTTTAAAGTATTTAGCTTGAAAAATATACACAGTTTTCTTTCTCTTCCTTACTTTTCTTTCCTTACTTAAAGTCCTTTTGTTAGATTTTTAAAATATTGGCCAAATATTGACAAGCAATGTGTTTTAATGAGTAGAACTCTGGACTTTGAGTCAAGAAGATTTGGGGAATAAATAGCCTCTGACACATACTTAGTTACATGGTCGGGGTGATCAGTTAATCTCTTAATGCACTGAACAATATCTAAGATCATAAGTCATAAATGAATTACTTATAAGCACATTAGAAGAGAGAGTTTCCATGCTGGGATTTTCCTACACTGAAGAAATCTCATGTGTATATTATTGTTGTTGTTTGTTATTATTTTTTTACCGCCTTTGTTAAGTACTCTCCAGTATAATGTCAATATGTTAAGCCACGGTGTAAAGATTGAAATGCTATTTTCAGGCACCATCTTCTTTTTTTTTTAAATAATAGCATTTTATTTTTTCCAAATACATGCAAAGATAGTTTTCAATATTCAATATTCACCTTTGCAAAACCTTGTGTTCCAAATTTTTCTCCCTTTGTCTCCCTTCCCCTTCTCAAGACAGTAAGCAATCTAACATAGGTTAAAAATGTGCAATTCTTCTAAACATGTTTCCATATTTGTCATGCTGCCCAAGAAAAATCGAAAGGGGGAAAAATATATGAGAAAGAAAACAAAAACTCAAGCAAACAACAACAAAAGTCAGACACCATCTTCTTATTGAACTGTTCGCTTCCCAGTAAGCTTTCCTTTTCTGCATATCTTGTCTTTGATGAGCAGTGGTGAAAATAAAACGAAACCAGCTACGATAAGGTATTCAGCTTCTTGATTAAGACTTAGCTATTGTCATCCATTTATGTCCAACTCTTCATGACACTCTGTGGTTTTCTTGGCAAAGATACTGAAGTGGTCTATTATTTCCTTTTCCAGTGAATTAAGGCAAATAGAAATCAAGTGATTTGCCCAGACTCACAGAGGTAGTAAAATCTATTGTGGGATTTGAACTCTGGTCTTCTTAATTCCAGTTCCAGCTCTCTATCCATTGAGTCATCTAGGTGCCCTAGACTTTGTAATCTTTACTAATATTTTCTAGGTTCCTTCTGACAGTGTCATTTGCTCCCATGTCAATCCTCCAAAAAAGATAATAGTTATCTGTTTTGAAAAGTGTCAACAATTTCCTTGATATATCTGACTAGGATGATAGCAAGTATTTCTGTTATCAGATCAATAAGTAACTGTCTTAGAACCCTTCAAACTGCTAATCAAATATCTGAATCTGAAGCCCCCGAGTCCAAAACTCAGAGCCTTCTGACTACAGTTTCAGCACGCTATCCAAGGCTACCACATAGCCTTGGCAGAAATATAAATATACAGACTGTGGCCAGATTGTCCCAACTTAACATATTTGTTGTAAATGAAATCCTTACTGGTTATGCTTTTTGCTATTAGAACTGCTGAGGCAACCTCTGTCTCTAACTCTCTGCCTCTGTGTCTGTCTGTCTCTCTCTTACAAACACACACACACACACACACACACACACACACACACACACCCTCCTGATTCTTCTTAATTTACTCATTTGTTTTATTTATTCAGTTTTCTACTTTAAAAAAAAAAAAAACTATTTTTCCTTTCCTATGTGTGACGACCATGCTAGCACCCAGGACACCCCAGAATCAGCTGGAGTCAGGATAAGCAAAAGTTCTCAGTCTTTATTCTTGGTCTTAGAGGCAAGATTAAACAGGATGGAAGCAGATTCTCCACAACAGTTTTCTCCCTCATCTACTGTCAAGAGTGTGTCCCTCGCTTGTCTTACTGGCATCCCCTAGTCCCTCCTACAATCCTCTATACACCAATCATTGAGCCAGTACGGATAGTGGAAAGGACCATTTTCCAAGCATATGCCCATAGAGTATTGTCCAATCAGTAGTTAGCCTCAAGCGCTCAGCAGTCTCGACTTCAGTGCATCAACCCAATAGTTTCAGCCCTCTACATCTATGAGTCTTTTCTACTTTTCTCTTGCTTCTTTTCCTTTAGCTAAAATTTACCCTCCATCTTTTTTTCCTTCTCCCTTTCCTTAAGTCTCTTGACAAAAAACTTTCTTCTTCTCAAATCCTCCTTTTGTTGATTGGTTCTTCTCTTATAGAGCAAATTGTTCTTCTTCAGCCCTATCCTCCTCCTTCATCTCCAAAGCCCTTTTCTTGCTTTAGCTTCTGTCTTTCAAATTCACCTCAAGGCCTTCCAAATTTCTCCTCCCCAAATGTCTTATCTGTCCTGTTTCCTAAGTCAAAAATCTTCTAAGAACACCATCATGATTCCTTCCTGATATAAATTTCTAATTGACCATCAATTACCTATGACATTTAACACTTGCTTTCATTTATCAAATAAAAATTTTAACTCTAATCACTCCTTCTACTAATCTCTGCCTATTTAAAGGAGACCTATGGTAAATACTTCTTAAAAATGAAGGATTCTTCTCTAATAGAAAATGATAGCCTCCGAAATGTACCTATTTTGTATTTTGAGATTTCAAAAAGTACATCTGCTTCATGTGCCATTATGGATAGTTTTTTGAATTCATTACTGTATTATATAATGAAAAATTATGAAAGTGTTCAGGAAAAATGAGATGTGATTATTTCTATGCTAGATAATGACTAGTGTTTATTTGAAATAATGATCTAGGAAGGGAAAGAGATTAAATCACTAGATATTGTGAAGGGAACATTTTCAGTCATTTAAAATTTTCCATTGGATTTTATTATCCATGAGTACAAGGTGTGCTCTTTAATCTTAGAGATGAAGACATAATTTATGCAAGGATGGAAAGCTAAAAGTAAAATGATTTTTATTATGCTACTCTTCCTTACATCCCTAATATGCTGAATTTTTAAAACCTTTAGTTTTAGAAGAAGAAACTGAAATAATAAAGTAATGCTTAATCAAATTGGGAATGTAGCTGAAGTACTTAGTACTGCTTAGACCGCCTTTTTTTACCTACTGTCACATTTACTGATCATCTCTTTGCAGATAAAATTTGAATCTATTTTACCTTCCTGAGAAAACAAAACTGGTGGGGTGGGAAGATGAGAGAAGGCAATAACATTCACAGACAAACATTATTAGAAACTAAATTGAACCTCCTGTTTCAGTGCTATCTTGAACATATTCCTAAAAATAATTACTTTTTTAATAATTTAATTTTTACTTTATTTTTTCTCAATTTCATGTAAGCAAAAAAATTTCAACATTCATTTTTGGTTGTTGCCTTTTTTTTTTTTTTTTTTTGAGGCAATTAGGGTTAAGTAACTGGCTCAGAGTCACACAACCAGGATAGTATTACGTGTCTGAGATCAGATTTGAACTCAGCTCAGTTGTCCTGACTTCAGGGCTGGTGTTCTATCCACTGCACCACCTAGCTGTAATGACCGCATATTTAAAATCAGCCGGAGTCAGGAATTCAGGTTAAGGGAAAAATCTTCAATATTTATTGAAGTGAAGAGGTGAATAAAGATTGCGATAGCAAATATAGGCAAGAAAGATTGCGATAGCAATATGGACAGTTGCGACAGGAAGCCAGCTAACAGAGGGGGATCTGAGCTGAGCAAACCGTGGCAAGGCAATCCCAAAAGTCTCTCCTTCCCCTTCCTTTTCCACTCCCCTGCCTCCACCCACCAAAATCGTCATTTCCTATACAACACATCAGGACTTGCACAAAGAGTGGGCGGGGGTCATTCTTTCTCCAAGCTTGTATATTAATAGAGTATGGTCCAATTACTATTTAGCCTCATGTGCTTGGGACCTCAGTGTATCAACTCAAGCCTCAGCCCATTACACCTAGCTGCCCCTCAGTATTCATTTTTAAAAATTTTGAGTTCCAAATTTTCTCCCCTCCTACTTCCTTTCATGCCTTCTTAAAAAGGCAAGCAATTTGATATAGATTACATAAGTGTACATATCCATACTAGCCATACTATAAAAGAAAACACAGATCAAAAACCCAAAAAATATTTTTTTAAAAAGTATGCTTCAATCTATATTCTTTTTCTTTTTCTGGAGGTGGATAACATTTTTCTTGCTATGTCCTTTGGAATTATCTTAGATTATTGTTATTGCTGAGATTAGTTAAGTCATTAACAGTTGACCATTGTACAATATTGCTATTATTGTGTACAGAGTTCTCCTGGTTTTGCTCTCTTCACTTTGAAACAATTCATGTAAGCCTCTCCTGGTTTTTCTGAAAGCATCCTATTCATCATTTCTTATAGCAATAATATTACATCACACTTACATACCACAACTTGATCAGCCATTCCCTAGTTGATGGGCATCATCTCAATTTCCAATTCTTTGCCATCACTAAAAGAACTATTAGTATTTTTTACATGTAAGTTATTTTCCTTTTTCTTTGATCTCTTTGGTGTGTAGACCTAGTAGTGGTGCCACTGGGTCAAAGGATATGTACAGTTTGGTTGCCCTTTGGTCATAGTTTTGAATTGCTCTCTAGAATGGTTGGATCAGTTCACAATTCCACCAGCAATGTAGCAGTGTCCCTATTTTTTCACACCCCCTCCAACATTTGCTATTTTTCTTTTCTGTCATATTAGCCAATCTGATAAGTGTGAAACAGTACCTCAGATTTACTTTATCTGCATTTCTCTAATCAGGAGTGATTTAGAGCATTTTCCTATATGATTATGAATAACTTTGATATCTTTTGAAAACTGCCTGCTCATATCTCTTGATCATTGTCAATTGGGAAATGATTTGTATTTTTATAAATTTAACTCAGTTGAGAAATGAAGCCCTTATAAGAAACTTGCTATAAAAATTATGTCTCCCTAATTTCCTGCTTTCTTTCTAATCTTGGCTATGTTGGTTTTATTTGTACAAAACCTTTTTAATTTGATGTAATCAAAATGATTTGTCTTATGTCCTGTAATGCTCTCTATCTTTTGTTTGGTCATAAATTCTTCCCTTATTTACAAGTCTGACAGGAAAAATAGTCCATTTCCCCTAATTTATTTTTGACAACATTCTTTATGTGTAAATTATGTACCTATTTTGAACACATTGCAGAATAAGCAACAGAAATGTTAGTCTATTGTTATGGGCCAGAACTTGAAACAAGGTGCTAAGTCAATGGAATTGATAGAGACAATGATTATTTAGCATGGTACTTAACAGTTCTCTAGTTCAGTACATGTACTTAGTACTCACTACAATTCTACAAGATTCACACCTTTAAGAGAGCATATATAAGCTAGGAGCCTCAACCAGGATTCAGTCGTGGAGATTCAGAAGCCAGAGAAGGCAGTTGGGGAGAACTAAGGAAGACAGAGAAGCGGTGGCAGGTCATACTGTGGAGAACACTTGAAACCAAGACCCCTAAGGCCTCCAGAAAAACTAACCCAGCCCCAAGTGAAAGGGACAAGACTTTGAAGGATATATTAAAGGATTTGGACTTTAACACCTGGATGCATTTGGGGTAATTACTGAACTGAAAAGAAGGCTGCTCCCAGAAGCCCTCCCCACAAAAAACCTGCTCCCAGAGAACATCACATTTTAGAGAAGAATATTACAGTCTATATACCTAGTTTCAGGAAAACTCCTTTTCACTTTTCTTGTCAATTTTTGTCAAATAGTTATTTCTAAGACAAATCATCTTTTTTTTAAAGTTTTTTTTTCAAAACATATGCATAGATCATTTTCAACATTCACCCTTGCAAAACCTTTGTTCTGAATTTTTCCCTCCCTTTCCTTCATTCCCTCTCCTAGATGGCAAGTAATGCAATATATATATATATATATATTTTAATATAGCTTTTTATTTACAAGATATATGCATGGGTAATTTTCCAGCATTGACAATTGCAAAACCTTTTGTTCCAATTTTCCCTTCCTTCCCCTCCATCCCTTCCCCCAGATGGCAGGATGACCAATACATGTTAAATACGTTAAAGTATAAGTTAAATACAATATATGTAGTATATATGTCCAAACAGTTATTTTGCTGTACAAAAAGAATCGGACTTTGAAATAGTGTACAATTAGCCTGTGAAGGAAATAAAAAATGCAGGCGGACAAAAATAGAGGGACTGGGAATTCTATGTAGTGGTTCATAGTCATCTCCCAGAGTTCTTTCGCTGGGTGTAGCTGGTTCAATTCATTACTGCTCTATTGGAACTGATTTGGTTCATCTCATTGCTGGAGATGGCCAGGTCCATCAGAATGGATCATCATATAGTATTGTTGTTGAAGTATATAACGATCTCCTGGTCCTGCTCATTTCACTCAGCATCAGTTCGTGTAAGTCTCTCCAGGCCTTTCTGAAATCCTCCTGCTGGTCATTTCTTACAGAACAATAATATTCCATAATATTCATATACCACAATTTATTCAGCCATTCTCCAATTGATAGGCATCTACTCAATTTCCAGCTGGCCACTCCAAAGAGGGCTGCCATAAACATTCTTGAACATACAGGTCCCTTTCCCTTCTTTAAAATCTCTTTGGGATATGAGCCCAATAGTAACACTGCTGGATCAAAAGGTATGCACAGTTTGATAACTTTTTGAGCATAGTTCCAAATAATGCAATATATTTTAAATATGTGCAGTTCTTCTATACATATTTCCACAATTATCATGCTGCATGAGAAAAAAATCAGATCAAAAAGGGGGAAAATGAGAAAAAAAAAAACAAAATGCAAGCATACAACAATAAAAAAGTGAAAATACTATGTTGTGATCCATACTCAGTGCCCACAATACTCTCTCAGGGTGCAGATGGCTCTCTTCATCACAAGATCATTGAAACTGGTGTGAATCACCTCATTGTTGAAAACAGTCATGTCTGTCAGATTTCATCATCATATAATCTTGTTGTTGTATACAATGTCCTCCTAGTTCTACTCATTTCATTTAGCATCAGTTCATGTAAGTCTCTCCAGCACTCTCTGAAATCATCCTGCTGGAGACCCAGCACTCTCTATCCATTGTGCCATTAATCCAGTATATTTTCTAAATTCCTGTTAGTTAATGTAAGTGAATAGGTGGGGGGAAAAAAAAGTACTGGAGTAGTTCAAGTTCTGAGGGCAAGTTTCTTGTTTCTGACCTTTTCATATGCAATTCAGCTATTCATAGTCTATAATTATTATTTTTTTAAGTATGGAATGCTTTATTTGAACCAGAAAAGTCTTCATCTTCACATCTTATTGCTTCTATCTTTGTCCCTTATGTCTTTCAACCTTACTCAAGTGTAAAAGGGAGCAATTTTATATTAGAAGATCGTAGATTTATGGTTGTAAGGGACCTCAGAGAATCTCTAGTTCCATCTTCTTTTATGGATAAGGAAACTGAGACCCACAGAGTAAAAGTAACTTGCTAGGGTCAACTAGTAAGATAAACCAAGACAAATGTTCTCTGGAGAAAATTTATATGTCTCTCTCCTATAAACATAAAGGTCTGTTTTCAAGATTTTTTATTTATTTATTTGTTTGTTTGTTTGTTTTAATTTGCTGAGGCAATTGGGGTTAAGTGACCTGCCCAAGGTCACGCAGCTAGGAAGTGTTAAGTGTCTGAGACTAGATTTGAACCCAGGTCCTCCTGACTTCAAGGCTGGTGCTCTATTCACTGTACTATCTAGCTGCCCCTGTTTTCAAGATTTAAATTCCCCTTTTCCTTAAAAGGAAAAAAAAGAGGACAAGGAAGATGTTGCTTGTGAAATTAAAGAAAGGTTTTTTCAAGCAGGGAAAATAACATGTGCATGGGTATTATTCAGCCTGTGCTGGATAGGACACCAGCTAATGGATTGGAGGAATTTATATACCTTTTAAACAAAGGAAGGTAAGGAAATTTGGAAAGGAAAAAGTCATTGAGCCCTATTCCCAAGGGGAGAGAGAGTGAATTCCAAGTGTCAAGGCTGTAGCCCTTGGCCACAAAGCAAAAGTCTTTCTTGGTGATAAGTGGTTCATAGTTTAAGGGTTGATAAGGGAATATCGACAAAAACAGGATAATTCCAAAAGTATCATAACCAAAGTTAGGAGAGTCTCTGGTGATAACACTGTCTCCAAAAAACCCATAAAACAGGACATATTCATAGTTTCATAATCTGTAGTCAGGAAAGTCTTTGAATGTAGAGATGTCTCTTAAAGGTCCCTAAACCACCAAATGATTCAGGGTTTGCTTCAAAGCTGATATGAGCTTACTTGGTTTCAGAGTTGCTTATTTACTGCATGTGCAGCTAAGTTTTATTCACTGTAAAGGATTGTTGGTATGTCAAGCAATTGTGCTTGCTAATCAATACAGCTAGTTTTCATATAGTTCTCAGTTATCTGGATATTCAAGAAACTCAAGCAAGTCAAATTAGTTAGTATGCTTATTAAAATATTCATTCATACAGTAATAAGTGATCATACAATGGTCAAACCAAGTCAACAAACATTTATTAAATACTTACTGTGTGCCAGACACTGCTAAACACTAGGGATATCAAGAAAGGAAAAAGGAGTCCCTGTTCTTAAGGAGCTTGTAGTTTAAGAGGGAGACAACATCTGAACAAACCACTATGTATAATTGAGATATATACAAGATAAAATGGAGGATATCTCAGAGGGAAGTATCAAAAAGGGACTAGAAAAGGTTTCTTGCAGAAAGTAAGACTTCAGTTGAGAGTTGAAGGAAGCCAGAGAGACCAAGAGGTAGAGATGATAAGAGAAAATTTTAGGCATTTGAACTCATCTTTTAACTTACAAAAATAGTCTTTTCTTCCCTTATATCATACTGCTCCTTTACCTATGCTATTTCTATGAAAATATAATTCTTTCTTTAAAAAAAAAGATTTATTTTAGCTGGTTTATGCTTTCTTTTTGATTATTTACTTCAATATTTCAAAAGACCTTTTCCTTAATAAATATGAATACTTATGTTGAGGTAAGCAAATCTTTAGTTACTATAATGCTTTCTATAATATTCACTTTTTATAATGTTAATTCCCTGATAATGATAGAATATAAGTTTGCTCCTTAGAATTTTGTAACTGCAAATGTTATCCTTCTTCACTCATTCTTGTAAATGAATTAATATTGTAAATACTGATCTATAGAAATTCATCAAATTACTCTAATAAGATTCTACTTCTTGTCAATTCTACCTCCACAATCTCTCATATGTGCTCCCTTATTTCTACTCAAATAGTTACCACTTTGTATTAAACCTTTATCATCTCTCTTGTTGACTAGAGAAATAGTTTACTAGTTGATTTTCTTGCTTCAGTTCTCTCCCCTCACCAATGGACCCTTCACAAAGCTGACTTAAAGGAGGTCAGATAATTCCTCTCCTCTTCTCAAAATCTCCTTGAGGCCTAAGGCTATTTTGTTTTAATCTTTTTCTCTCTATCACTTAGCAAAATGGCTGTCACGTAGGAGCTTAATAAATGTTTATTGATAGATTGATTGATTATTCAAGTACATGGCCAAATTTATATTTGCATATTTGTATTCACAATACCTTTTAATAGTCAGTGGTATTTTCCCATGCCAAAAGGGCCCAAGAGTTAAGGGACCAGTTGAATGAAAGAGGGTTATCATTCATTGTTATAGACATGGACTAATTGAGTGAAGTACAGTAGTTGGTTGATATGTCAAGTTCTTTTTTGATGATGTGGTCCTTATACAGAAAGAATCATAGATTTATAGCTTGAAAGATTGTTGAGACCAATAAGTCCAAACTCCTCATTGTTTAGATATGGAGAGGTTGAGAGTCTTGGAAATATTATCGGGTGCAGATACAAATAGGTAAGGTAGAAGTAATGATTTCATTTTGGAGACCCAGATCATACTTTAAAAAAAAAAAATACAGATATAAATACATGAATTACTCAGCACTGCCCCCCACCTCTCCTAGCTTGAAGAACTACTTGGATGGCTATGTCTGAGTGAACCACTAGGTGGAACTATACAGTTAAGCTACTTGCTCCAGCATCCTTCTAATGAATGAACAAGTATTGAACATTCTATTCTCCACAAATTATTATCTCAATCATCCTGGTCATGTACAAATACCTCTGGCCATCTGCAGACGTCTCAACCTTTATGTCTCCTTTATATTGCCTTTACTCACAGATTAAAGTCTAAGGGTAAATTTAATCTGACAATAACCCATAATTCACTTGGTTTGTTGTCACTGTTCCTCAGTCTTATTACAAAGATAGAGCCAATCTTTTGGTATTTAAGTTAAATTTCAAGTAAAAAGTACAATTTTAAAATTACCCATTTATTCCCAATAATATCTGCATTTTCAGTTTTCCTCCCTCCCTTCAGCTTTCTGCATTCTTTTAACAGAAAAACAGAGGTTTGTGGGGAAGTGTTTTTAAGTGATTTACTAATATCTCCATTTGGCAATAAGTTTCTCTTCCTGTGGAATGGCCACTTCAGCAAAAACAGATTTGAGTCATCAACTAGAACTTCTGATATCAAAGTCACAGGAGGAAAGAGAAATTGGCCAACCATGAATACCCATCAGTCAATGGTTTCCACTTCCTGGCCCAAAAACCAAGTAAATGATCGCTGACTAGCATTTGATGCTAGTAGGTTTTTCTCTCTCTATTGCCTTCTAGAATTGTAGCTAAGAGTCTCAGTCAAGAAGAATGAAAACTCAGTTCTGTGGATTCCAAAATAAAGATCCAGGAAGTCCTTTAGAAAGTCCTTTTGTCCTTTAGAAATGATGTTGGAAACTCTCAACCTTGATTCATTTCAGAAAACTCAGTTTTATGGTAGCCAGGCTCATATTTCTGTGTTCCCTTTTATCTAAAAACATAACAAGTACAAAAGAGAAAATAGTTGCCTGCTGTTTAGCTGGATAACAAAAGCTACCTATAAATACAAGTACACATATACTCATATTCTTGTAATGATGATGATGATGAGCATATTCTTATAATAATGATGATGATGATGATGCTTCTATAATACTTATTATTCATTTGATTATGAGACTGATCACACTATATGGCTCCACTGCAAAAACAAGTTATATGGTTTCTTCAACTTATAGAATCTTTCTATGTGACTAAAATATCATTTCAGCTCAATAAGTGTAAAATTCTTAACATCTGTCAGAAAAAAAATTGAGAAAAAGCTACCAGACAAAAATTGATATCACATTGAACCAGTGGATTAAAGTGATGCCTACAAATACAGCAAAACCCAAAAGTCTGAGTATATTTTTAAGCTTTCATCATTTTAGAAATCTATATGCTACAAACTTTCAAAAACATAATTCAAAAGCCTAATTACTAAAATTTCTTTAGCTATTATTTAATTTTTGAATTAAAAAAATAAATTTTAATTTTAACAAGATAGGTCTCCCTGTTATTATGTACTGTGTATCTATCAGTTTCTGGATGATACTTACTCAGAATGCTGTATCATAAGATAAAAGACCTTTAATTTTTCACCTCAGTCATTTAATTTATCTTCTCCATTAGACTTTAACTTGTGGAGTCACAAGAAAAAGTGACCCTACAAAAAACTATAACAGTCATCAAAACCTCATTCTTTGCATACTCTTACAGCTAGAATTACAAATGTAATCCTTTTAGTCACTGAGAAGCCGCTGATGGAAAGTTTTTTGATTTTTGTTTTTACAACCTTCAAAAATCAACTAGAGCAACAACAAATAACCTGGATAGTGGTAGTGTTAAATTTAATGAAAAACATCAATATTTTTAAATGTAAATAATTAATTTTTCAACTGATTTTTGTAAATTTGTAGCACTTATGCTTCTGAAATTGTTAAACCCTAAAACAGCACTGTTTTAGAACACCCTGTACCATTTTCTCCTTTAGAAAAGACACATTGAGTACAAAGATTTAGGTATCCATAATAAAGCTATATCTAAATATGTAAAGAGACTTACCTGTATCTTGAAATCAGAGTTGCTAGGAAGAACAATGAAAGCAGTCAGCTAAAAGCATTGAAGTAAAGCTGGTCACACAGGCTTTGACTGGCTTAACATCCCAATCAGTGTTATGAAATTATTCCTACCAATCTAAGAATCTAAAATTGTTATTCCTATCTAAGTAATCTAAGCAATAGACAGAGTGGCATAGGATACCAGGCTGACCTTACTTGAAACTATCATGATGACTTGTTTTACTTGGGGGACAGCAGAATTGGCAAAATTATATGTTCTGGTCGAAGTCAAGAAGTTACAGGATAAATAAATAAATATCTCAATACTCCACATGACCCAGCTCTGCTTTGGTTCAGATGACTCTGACCAGTTAAGTAGACAAACAATGGACTGGAGATATGAAAGTTTTTATTGGATGCCAGCACTATGGTGTATAACTGGTAACACAGGTTGATTGCTTGCTGTTCTTCATTCTTGAAGAATACAAAAAATAACATTGCTATGTTAAAGTCAAGTTGCAATGTGTCCAACTGTGGCTGATCAGACCAATATAAACTCAGAATACTCTACCTGGTACAGATAGACCATGTGAACATTTGAAGTGTATTCTCTAACATTGCACATCTCATGCTTCTTTTGAGTTACTGCAATTCTGCTTTGCTCATAGAGCACAGAAGCTTCTATTATGCTGGGCGGTCGGTCCTGTGCTAGTCTCCCATGTCATGCAATCAATTCTAAAGTTCTTAAGAGAGACCTTGAGAATGACCTTATATTGTTTTTTTCTGACCACCATGTGAGTACCTGCCCTGTGTGAGGTTTCCATAAACTTGTCTTTTTGGTACGTGTGCATTGCCATTCAATGGGGCCAACCCATCAGAGTTGTTCTCTCTGCAGTAGTTTCAATGCTGGTAGTTTATTTCAAGAAACTACCTGTTATCTTATCCAGGCAGGTGATCTTCAGAATCTTCCTGAAACAATTCAAATGGAAACAATTATGTTTCCTAGCATGGTGCTAGTATACTAGCATATTCTCAGCCGTACAATGACTCTATAGACCTTTCATTTGGTCTAATACTTCTTCTCTCCCATACTTTCCTTTAGAGCCTCCCAAACTCTGGCAATATATGTCAACCTCATTATCAATGTGAACATACCCAGAAAGTATACTGCCAAGGTAAGTGAACTTATCCATAGCTTTTGTTTTACCTTGGTTCTACATATGGATAATGTGATACTGGCAGATGGAACATCTATATTTTCTTGGTGTTAATTATTAGGCAAAATTAGCACAAGCAGCAGATAATCAATCTATTCTTTATTGCATCTCAGCTTTGGAGGTTGCATTGAGTAAACAATGCTCACAAACAAAAAATACTTCTAAGGAATGATATCAAATACTACCATGATTGAGTTCACTTAAGAAAATTAATGATGTTCACTTGAAGAAAGATTTTGAATGATTATATCAATACATAGCCAAAACATATAGTAGAAAAGTTGAATGCTGTTATATTTAATTAAAGGTAATGAAAAGGAAACCTGTAGAATGGAATTTTGAAAATAACCTCAGAATTTTTGATACCCTTAATTGATAACAGAAAGTAAAAGAAAAATATTAAAATGATATAGTCAAAATAGTGGAAAGAACAAAATAAACACTTCAACAACAATAAAAAATTATACAATAGAGCCTTGAGAAACAAAGAAACTAGAATAGAGAGAAAATCCTGGAAAAAGGAAGATGGAAAATTTTTAATCATCTAAATGGCCCCAAGACATCCAACACAGTGAAAGTAAAAGTTGGATTGAGTATAAAACATAAAGCTTGTGTACCTATAATAGAATAAATAATAAAACAGTTACATTAAGGGAAATTAATTAAAATCTAAGGCAGAAAGTCTGAATAAGTTCCACAGTTATTGGATCAAGCATTTCATAGTACTGTAAGCATCATTAGCAAAGCAATTTACCAATTTACTCTTTCATAATAGGAAATATTACTTTTTTTTGCCAAAAGATGAGAACACTAGTGACTCTTCCAAAAATTATCATTACATACCAAAAAATTTAACAGTTTCTATTGTTCAGAAAATCTATAAACACTTATTAAAACCCCACATATGTTGGTTAGAGACCAAAAAGTGTGTACTGACAAGTTCTAGCCCTAAAAAGAGCAATTTATTATATTTTGTTGATTATTAAACAAACTAGGCAAAAGTTTTATATTTTATATTACTCTTTATAATATTTATATCTCAAAGCCTTTGATTCAGTTTCACACTCATTGTTTAGTTACATACCACAAAATATATAAAATAGTTCCAAGCATAAATAAGAATGCCAGTTTTTAATGCCTATGTGGAAAATCAGATATCCTTGCTTTACCCTCGTCATATTGGGAAGGCTTCAATTTTATCCCCATTATAGATAATACTTGCTCTTAGTTTTAGATAGAAACTCCTTTTCAATTTTTTAAGTTCCATTTCTTCCTATGCCTTCTAGTGTTTTTAATAAGAATGGATATTGCATTTTGTGAAAACTTTTTCTGCATTTATTGATAAACTCATATGATTTTTGCTGCTTTGTTATTGATAGGGTTGATTAGACTCCCAATATTGAACAAGCTCTGATCTTAGTATAACTCTCACCTGGTCACAGTGTATGATCTTTGTGTTGTGATATATTGCTCTAGTATCCATGCTAGTTATTTTATTTAAAATTTTTTCAACAATATTCATCAAGAAAATCAGTCTATAGGTGTTTTTTATTTTGTCTGTTTATGCTCCTGAGTTAGATTACAAAATTATATTTGTGTCACAAGAAATTTGGTAGGACTCCTTTACCTATTTTTTTCTAATAGCATATAAAATGTATATTATATTTATAGCTACCTTTCTGTTTTAAGCCTAAGTTCATTTTCCTTAGTAGAATGCATTATATATATATATATATATTTTTTTTTTTTAAACAAAAGATGGAGTTAATTGTTCCTTAAATGTCTGATAGAAATCACTTGAAAATACATTTGATCCTATGGATCTTTCTGAGAGAGTATATTTACTGTTTGTTCATTTTCTTTTTCTAAGATAGAGCTATGTAAATATTTTGTTTCCTCTTTCATTAATCTAGATAATTTATATTTTTGTAAATATTCATCCATTTAACTTAGATTGTCATTTTGCTTTAATTTTATCTTCAGTGATTGTATTTTTACCCTTTTCATTTTTGAGCCTGGTAATTTTGTTTTTGTCTTTCTTTTTATTACTCAACCTTTCTATTAGTCCTTTTACCTCCTACTTTGCTGTTGGAAAAGATAGATTTCTATAGTCAATTGTGTGTGTGTATATATTCTTTCATCTTTAAACCGATTCAGATAAGAGTAAGGTTCAAGTGTTGCCCACTCCCTCCCCACATTTGTCTCTCTATTATTAAAATTCTTTTTTTGAGCAGAAATAATTATGAGATAATTTTTCCAATTCTTCCCCTCCTTTTCCCTTTTTCCTAGTGCATTCTTCATTCTAACCTTTCTAATCTATTTTTTTAGATCATACCAATGTAATAAAAATACATCCATCCCTTACGTCTCTATAGATTTTTTCTGCCTTAATATCTTAAAAGTTACATGTATCAATTTCTGTTATAGGAATGTAAGCAGTTTGACCTATTAAATGCCTTATGGCTTTTCTTTCATGTTTACCTTTTTCTTGCTTCCCTTGAGTCTTGTATTTAAATATCAATTTTTATTCATCTCTGATCTTTTGATCAGGAATGCTTGGAAGTCCTCTATTTCATGTAACCATTTTTCCCTCTGAAGGATAATTAATCGTACTTGAAAGGTTATTCTTGGTTGTAATCCTAGTTCCTTTGCCTTCTAAATATCACATTCTGAACCCTCCATTTCTTTTGTTGCTAGCTGCTAAATTGTGTATGATCCTGATTAGACTCAATGATATTTACATGATTTCTTTCTAGTTGCTTAAAGTATTTTCTCCTTGACCTCAGAGATTTTAAAGTTGACTATAATATTTTTGAGGGTTTTCATTTTAGGATCTCTTTCAGGAAGTGAATTGTTTCAATTTCTATTTTACTCTCTTAGCTCTATGATATTAGGCAGTTTAAAAAAAATTCTTGAAATGTGGTGACTATACTCTTTTTTTTGGATTATGGGTTTCAAATGGCCCAATAATTTTTCATTTATCTCTCATGGATCAATTTTCTAGGTTAGTTATTTTCTCGATAAAATATTACACATTTTTTCTATTTTTTGCATTTGTTTGATTTTGTTTTATTGTTTCTTGGTGTCTCATGATGGTATTAGCTTCCACTTGATCAAGTCTATTTTTTTTTCTTTTTAAAAAAAAGTATTTATTTAAGACTAAATATAAAATAAGAAAAAACAAAATAGAAAAAGAAAGAAAGACATAAAGGGAGTGGGGAAGAATATCATCATATGTCCAGCAGAATATCAGGAAGGATTCAAAAGATGAAACAATAAATTCCCACTACAAGAAAGCATACATAATAATAGAAGACATTCCTAATGTGAGTAGGTTTTCAGAACTACCAGCCTTCATCCCCCATCTAATCCATGTTGGTTCTTTCTCTGCACCTTGTTCATATAGCATATTTACTATTTTTACCTTTTTCTAAACGGTTTTGCTTTTCAAGGTTAGATCATACTCAACTGATGCCCCAATCTTTCTTTTAGACTATCCAATTACTTGTATCAGTCTCAGACATATAGTTTACCCTTCTACTTATAAAACATAAACAGTTTGTCCTTATTGATTCTCTTGAAATTAGTTTTTAATGTTGGCTCTTATATGTCAAATTTTCTGTTGGGTTCAAGTATGTTTGCAACAAAACCCTAAAAAATCTGATAGTTCATTGAATCTCCATTTTTTTCATTCAATATTATACTTAATTTTGTTGGATACAATATTTTCGGCTGCAATCCTAGTTTTTTTTTTTTTTTTTTGATATATAATATTCTAGGATCTGTGATCTTTTATTGTAACTGTTAATAAATTTTGTACAATTCTAATTGTAGCTACAGCATATTTGAATTTTTTTTGTTTTGGGGTTTGTAAAATTTTCTCTTTGATTTGAGGGTTTCAAAATTTAGCAATAAATGATTTTCTAATATGATTTTCCTCATAGGATCTCTGAATTGGTAACCTTTTTTCTATTACTTCTTTCCCCTCCTGTTTTATCCCTTCAGGACAATTTTCTTTGATTATTTTTTGTATTATTATGTCAAAGTTCTTTTTTTTTTTTTTTTTTGGTCACAGCTTTCAGATAGCCCAATTATTCTTATGTTTTCTCTTCTTGATCTACTCTCCAATCTATTGGGTTTTTTTAATAAGTTGTTTCACATTCTCTTCTCTTTTTTTATTCTTTTGTTATTTCTTTTTTATTATTATTTCATTGTTTTGTTATTTTTTGATCTCTTAGTTTCACTGATTTCCCCTTGCCCAATTTTGATTTTCAAAAAAAATAACTTTCTTCTTTAAGACTCTGGATCTCCTTTTCTAATTGATTGACTTTCTTTTCATAATGTTGTTTTTCTTGGATGATTTTTAGTTTTTAGTTTTTCTGTTTTGTTTTGTTTTTTAGTTTTTCATCAGTCTCTCTCATTTGAGTTTTAAATCTTTTTGAGTTCTATAAATTCTTTCTGGGCAGAGAGGCATTTAACATTATTCTTTTGGATATAAGAGGCTTTTTTTTTTTACTTTAATGTCCTTTTCTGAAGATGAACCCTGATTTTCCTTATTCCTATAGTAAGTTTCTAGGGTTGAGTTCTTTTTCCTTTGCATGCTCATTAAAAAAAAAAAAACTTATTAATTTAAACACCTCTAATCCTGTAGTGGGGGGATGGTACCTCTGGTTTCACTTTAATTTTCCTCTCTGCCCTGGAACCCCAAACCAAAAACTTTACCCTCTTGTAAGTGCCCACAGTCAGCAGCTTCCTTGCCCAACTGTTCTATATTCACCAGATATGCTGGCTGGCTTCTTCTGGCCCAAGGTCCAGTCTCAGGAGCAGAGCTGGGCCTGGCAGTCCTAATTAACCAAGGTTCCCTCAATCTTCCCCAATGACTCCCCCTGATTACTCACTCTACCCCCACCTCTGTACAGGATAAATACATCATTATTAGAGGGAAGGTACTCAAATTAAGAGGGGTTAAGGAAGGCTTCCTGTTGAAGATGGAATTTTAGTTGGAATTTTTAAAAAATCAGTAGTGCAGAGGAGGGGAAACATTTCAGGGCTAGGGGACAGCTGCAGAGAGTACCCAGGGTACTCTGTATTATTTTCTGGCTATTCTGATAATTCATGACCATCCCAAACAATTTGTAAATTCTATAATAGCAAAGACTCTATTATATATCTCCCTAGGTCTCTCAAATGTGACATGGTGCTCTACATGTAGAAGGTACTAAAAAAAGGTTAATGATGATGATGCCTTAATGTGGAAAATAGAGAAAAATAGCAACCCTATCATAAAATGACCTTCATAAGATTATAATTTTCTTATATAATTTCAGGGCTAGAATCATAGAAGTTCAGGGCTGCATCTATTTGTTAAGGTTAATGGAAAGTGCCTACATTCATTAGGAGAAAATAGACCAAAAATTATAGTCTGAAATGGTTAGCAAAATAATTCACACTTTGTCTTTTAACTCATGAGTTTAGTGCTTTTCTACGTACTACCTTATCTCTAAACAGCAATTTTAAACAGGAATGAGAAAATTCTATTTTTGAAGTCATTTGTACATGTTTATAGAAATATAGGAAATGTGCCCAAGATTTGATTAATTCAGAGATAGTGAAGAATGCATGGAAAAAGGTTATTTTCCATTTATAATTGCAATCAATGCTGTACAATTATCCTCAAACAACCATTTGTGATACATTTGCATATACAGTTATTTTATTGTCCCAAAGGATATATCCTTCTCCATTCATGTGCAACTACTGTTAAGGTTAATGGAAAATGCCTGCATTCATTAGGAGAAAAGAGACCAAAAATTATACTCTGCAATGGTTAGTCGAGAGGCTCTTATTTTGTCTTATGTGAATGTAATTCCATCTGTGGGCACCAGAGGTAGTTGTTTTCACAGAAAATATCCAAAGTAATTCTACATATTGATTCTCTTTTCTAATTACATGGATGTTATAATCTTATGAATTATTGATCTTAAAAATTATTTTCTCCTCTCTTTTTAGCTTTTCATTTAAAATTTTGTTGAATATAAAGTCAATATTAGTCAATTACTTTTCCTTTTCAATTTTTAATTAGGCTTGGATAAGTTCTTAGCTGCTTTGGCAAATATGATTATTCTAGTCTATAGTACATAGATAGTACAGTTGAGAAGCAAACATGGCATAGTTTGGAAAACCTAAGTTCAAATTCTAACTCTCTTATTTACTAGTTGTGCAATCCTAGACAAATCATTTAATCTCCCAGTGTCTCTAATTCTCTAAGACTATAAACTACAGAGACTTGAAAACAAACAAACAAACAAACAAAAATTTAAGGACTTCCCTACACCATTGAATCATAGGAAGCACAGAACCCCTAGGGTCTCATGTTTTTTGATTAATCTTAAGAGTCACTTTCAATTGGCCATTCCTAGGAGATAAAGAGCAGAAAGACAAGCAGTAGTTTAAGAGCTAGTCCCTTCCCACTATGAGAACAGATAGTCCCAAACCAATTAGGAGGACACAGGAGCATCCTAGAGAGATCTAGCCTTGAACTAAAAAGACTTGGAGTCATATCCAGACTTTGACAGAAATTTTGGACAAGTCATTTAACATTGTCCCAAGTGACATTGTCCCAAGCACTCTCTAAACTATAAGTTGCAATATCTAACATATATAAAACTGCTTGCCATCTAGGGGAGGGGGTGGAGGGAGGGAGGGGAAAAATCGGAACAGAAACGAATGCAAGGGATAATGTTGTAAAAAAATTACCCTGGCATGGATTCTGTCAATATAAAGTAATTATTAAATAAAAATTTAAAAAAAAACTATAAGTTGCAAATGTGGTTCATGATCTAATGGGGAAAATTTAAAGGCCCAAGTTTGTAACAATTCTGATTTTGAAAGTGCTACTATGAAACACATGAATATTTTGAGATAATACTTCTAGTTAGAAAGAAAAAATAACAGTGGGAGTAGTTATTATCTTAGTCTTGCACTAGGAGATTCTCCTATATCTATGCTGTGAGTCATGGTACATAAAGAAATTCCAAACCACTACAGGTTTTTGAGAATTAAGATTAGAATAGTCAGGTCCAGTCTTTAACCAAATAATGATATTAATAAAAGAATACATTTAGGTGAAGGATAGGATTGTTGATTCCGTCATTTTTTTTTTTTTATTTCAGTGTTCCAGCTGTATGAGAAAACATCCATAATAAAAAGTCTTATGCTTTTGTCACTTTAGTCCTTAACTTTTTACTTCTTCACTCTTAGTGGAGGCAGAGTCTGTCAGAGTAATTGTTTCAGCAGCGGCAGGCTGAAAATAAGAGAAGAAGGGCGAGAACATGTGGGAGAAAGGAAAGGAAGGGAAGGAAGAAGAGGAGGAGGAAAAGAAAAAGTGGGAGGAGGAGGAGGAAGAAGAAGAAAAAGAAGAAGAAAGGAGGGAGGAGGAGGAAAAGGAGGAAGAAAAGGAGAAAGAAGAGGAAGAGAAAAGAAAGAAAGAAAAAAGAAAGGAAGGAAAGAGAGAGATACAGAGACAGGAGTTAATTATATCAAATTTGATTATAGCAGCAAAAGAAATGTGTCCAGAGAAAATAAACTTGTTTAAGACTATTAGTCTTCCAGTTCAGTTAAAATTATATGCTTGTGTATTGACATCATAATTTGGCAATACCTATCTTTTACGGACATTTTCAAAGATGAAATAGATAAAATCTCATTACAGATCAGCTTTAGATGAACATTTGCAATTGATTTTGATGATAGGGCTCACTAATTTTGAATCCCCATTAAGTGAAATGTTAAACTCCCCAAAAGAATTCTATTCTTCTCATTAGTGGACCTGAATTTCATTAAAAATACAATTAATTATTATATTTTGCATTTCATCAAGAGACCCAATTAAATTAGACTATCCTAACAATATTTCAAAATGAAACAGAGAAGAGAGCAACAAGCATGGAAGAATGGGGGAAAGTATTAAAAATGTTATAAAAACAAGATTTTTTTTCTTCATCAATGTCAGTGGAGACCCACATTTGCATTCACAGTCTCCAGTGTGCTGAATGAAGAAGTAGATATCAACAGGGAAAATAAAGATAGGAAAAATGGTTAAACCAGATCTAGAATATACAGAAAAGATCTTCAATGAAGATGATGTAATATTAAGGACATTGAAAGATTGGTCTTTAAAATATTTGAAAGAGTAGAAAATACCAAATGTTTATAAATATCATGGACATAATTACACAAAAACATTGACCCACTGAAAAATTAATAGTTGCCAACTCATATGCTAATTATTCCACCTCTAAATCTTTATAGTACATGACAATCATAGTTGATCAAGGACATCCTTGATGTATGAGAAAGAAAGTTGTAGATTCCATAGCAGTGGTATCAAATTCAAATAGAAAAAGATGGTATATAAAGATCTCTGCCACCTGCAAACTGACTCAGAGAACCACATATTAACATTATCTATGTTCCATCATATTGTAAATTATTTTGTTAAGTATTTCCCAATTACATTTTAATTTGGTTCAAGCTGCAGAGGAGTATTGTATACATGTGTTTGATACCTCTACCCTATAGCATATACTATGTTTACATTCACACAATTGACTGAAAAATACAGAAATGCTGCTCTCCTTGATGTTGTTCAGTTGCTTTTCAGTTGAAGCTATTTGTGATCTCATTTAGTGTTGTCTTATCCAAGATACTGGTATGGTTTGATATTTCCTTCTCTACTTCCTTTTACAGATAAGGAAATGAGATAGACAAGGTTTGTCCAGGGTCACATGGCTGATAAATGTCTGAGACTGAATTTGAACTCATGAAGATAAGTCTTCCTGATTCTAAACCTGTGCTTT
This sequence comes from Antechinus flavipes, assembly GCF_016432865.1. Taxonomy (NCBI): domain Eukaryota; kingdom Metazoa; phylum Chordata; class Mammalia; order Dasyuromorphia; family Dasyuridae; genus Antechinus; species Antechinus flavipes. The sequence continues at coordinate 156,620,771 of NC_067398.1, read as the reverse complement.
AATTCCTTAACTTATTAGCTCACTATAAAAAAGAACCTGGGACAAACACTGAAGATTGACTGTGAAATGGATACAGAGTTACAGAGTAAGAAGAGAGTGAATTAAATTGCATTTGTGAAAGTGTCCAGTGTTTTAAATAACCCAAGTTTTTCCTTGAAACAAAAATTCTCCTTAAGATGAATATTTTCCTGGTGATGCTACATGACTATGAATCATGTAATAAATATTACAATTTCCATAGAATTAAAGTTAGTATCCATTCAATGGAAGGGCACATGGTATAATGAGTAGATTGTAACATATGATCAAAATGGCATAAAATGTGTCAACAAAATGGTAGAAGAACAGAAGAGGATGTGGGCTAATCATGTAGCAAGAACAATGGAGAGCAGATGGATATCCTATGTGCTCCGTTTACATCTACATATTGTTAAGAACTTTAGAGGAAATCCCTCATGTTATTGGATGGACCACTTAAGGAGGAGTTATAGAAGACCAGGAACAAGAGTCATTCAGGATAAGAAATCATGGATAGATAGAGATCTGCCCAGCTGAAGGGAATAGTTCTATCAGTGAGGTCATGGATTCACCGCTATATTGAAACATGATTTTCCATGTTGTCATTGTGCTTTCTAAAAATACTATATCAAATATAGTTTTACTAACAGTATAGGACACTCCAAAAATCTTAGTGAAGTTTACAGCTATTGTACTAAGATTTTTGGGAAATCCTGTATAATACCAATTTTACCACAGACATATGCTTTCCCCATACAGGATTGAAATGTTTGTTGTTCCACAGCTCTACCATCATGGATTTTTTTAAACCAATTTTTGCCAATTTGATTGGCATGAAGGAGCATCTCCCAACTGTTTTAAAATTTTATTATTATTACTATTACATTGAATAGCTTTTCCAGTGACTATATATAATTTGTGTTTCTTTTTCAAAAACTGTCTATTTATATCCTCTGTTCATGGTCCCAGGACTGATGTCTCAAAGCATTCAGCAGCAGCAGCAGCTTCAGTAGCAGCAAGAATTGTGAGATTCCAATCATTTTTTTATATACATGGCTTCAAGATCAGGATTCTAAGACAAAGACAGGGGAGTGGAGTTCAAACTGGTGAGCAGGAATCTCTCTATTCTAATTCTAACAGGTTTTGGGGTAGGACCATACATTCTTGCAAATTGGGAGTAAAAGAGATAGTCAAACTAGAGCCAGGAAGTCTGGAGAGATAGAGGTAGAGGATGTTAGTTAGGTATCTGAGATAGGACATCTGGAGTCTTTTGGAATGCCAGATCTCTATAGTCGTAATTATCTCAGTTCTAATGGTCAGGAAGGGGTGTTGCAACCAGGGGGATTGAGGGCAGAACAATTCAAGGAACGGAGGCAGAACAATTTGGGGAAACTGAGGCAAGACAATTTAGGGAAACTTGAGCAGGACAATTAGGGAAATTGAGGCAGGACAATAAAAGGAAACTGTGGCACAACACAAAGAATCCAGTTGCCTCATTTTAGAGATGAGGAAACTGAGGGAAGGAGATATTAAACAACTTTTCCAAACTCATCATCATGTATCTGAAGTAGGATTTGAACACGGTGAAATGTTTCTGGCTTTAGGTCCAATAGCCGTTCAATATGCCACACCATCCCTTATTTGTTTCCTCATCTGTAAAATGAGAAGATATATTGAAGCTTTAATTCGGTGATCTATGGTTTCTGTACAATGGGAACCATAGTTTTGTTAAGGTTCCTCTTACTTATCTTATTTTTCCATAAATGTTTACAGATAAAGCTCCTGATTCTCTCTATGTCTTATGTAACCCATTCTTACCTTAACAAAGATTTAATAACAACACAAGAGGAGGTAATTCATCCTGCCTCACGACTGGGTCAAATCCAATGAAAACACCATAGGCTTTTCTTATTTTTATAACATTTAGTTTTCACGCTCCCCTTTTTCATCTTGAGAAGAGAACCTTTTTTCCAGCACATCTATGATGTGGGGGCAGTGGCAGTGAGAATGTCATCAGAAGGGCAAGTCATCCTACTTGAAAACGCTTGGAGGTCAGGCAAGTGTGAAAACTCATTAAAAGCTGAATTTCTCCCACAGTTCCCTTTTTGACCCTTAAAAAATACCTTTAGATAGAAACAGTTGAATTTATGGTTTTGACACCTCTACTAGTAACACTCACTTTTATCTCAAAATGAAATGCAGATTTAGAGAAGACATTTTCCATATTTTTTTTTAAACTCAAGGATGCTGAAACCTGGCTTCTATCGATACTAATCTTGTTGATTTTTCTTTTCTGAGTGAGAGAAAGTCTTCTATCCCTATTCCATTTTGTTGAGAGAGAGAAATTGAGAAAGAAAGGTGCATATTGATTCACAAGGTAAGGCAAACTGTTCAACAGACACCGGATTCTGCTCTCAATGAATGCTAGCTAGGCTCTGTGCCTTCCCTGGGGAGCTAGACCTGATAATCTTTTTTTTAACCTAAAATGTATTCCTTGGAACTGAAAATTAGGACACAACAAATAATGACCCATTGTAGTCCTGTGACTGACAAGGTTGGAATTGTCTTTTTCCTTTTATAAATGGTGAGGAGCAGAGGAAGCCTGGGGAAGAGAAATAACAAAATAGAAATGTAAACTCCATCTGGAGAAATAGTGCTTTAAATCTCGGTAATTTTGTAATCTAAACTCTGAATAACTGCTGCCTTTTAGCTTCTACTTTATCTTTTTTTTTTTTTTAAAGTAAAACATTAGTTTAAATCAAACCTTTTCAGTTCCAAATCTATAATTCTATACTACCCAGGTTATTTTTAGTCATTAAAAGAGGATGAGCAGAAAGTGTGCTGATACTAGACTTATGTGTCTAGGAGGGTTTCTGATATGTAAGAGATTAGGAGTAAGTTGATTCTGCAGATGATTCTCCATCTCTAGAGAATGAGGTTCAGAGCTTCACTAAACACACACTTGCCTTTTAGAGTGGTCAGAATTCCCCTTGTTATGGGCATGATTCTTTACATAACCCTCTGAGGAATATGCATTGTAGATGCTGCAATTGAAAATTAAAATCAATCAATCATTGATCAGCCATTAAGTATTTATTAAGCATCTTTCATGTGCCAGGCACTGGGCCAAGCATAAGACAAAAAGGCAAAAGTGAAACAATCCCCACCCTCAAGGGGCTTACATTTTAACCTAGAAAATCACATATACAGATATAATTATATATAGAACAGAAGTAAATGTATTTGTTTTACCTTTGAGGTGAGTTTTAAAGAAAATCAGGGATTCCAAGAGGCAAAGGTGAGCAGGAAAATTTCCAGAATTCTTCCTGCTTTCTTTGCACTGGTGATAGAGGTCTAAAATGAAGGGAAATTGGTTGATGATAGAGAAGGTACTACAGAGGATAAAATGGAAGGGGCAGACAAATGCAGCAGGATATTGTAAGGGTAGTCTTGAGATGGATGGAGATGAGAGGGGCAGGAAGAATTCCAGGGGAGGACTTTTAGCAGTTAGGGATTCAATGTTTCAGGTACTAGAAAAATTAGAAGATGGTAAGAATTTGCTAAGTATTGGGTTATGAATAATATCATAGTTATCAATGGATAGGAGTTCTGCTGATGAGGTTTACATTTGGGGTACCCAAATGAAATTAGGGTTTCTGGTGGTCAGGGAGTTGAATGAGGTCTAAATGAGGTCTAGTGGTGGCGAAAGGCTAGGGAGTTCTAGAATTCCTTTCTGGTGGCACAAGAGTCCCCTGTAAAGAAATTTACAGACTGGAAAACCTAGATTGATAAAAGAGGTTTATTATGGGGTTTGGAAATAAGGGTAAAGTCTTGTCTAGTTAAGGAAACAGGTGAGAGTAAAGAGAAGGGGCACTGGAAAGCCCATTCTAGTGGACAGAGAATTCTTGGGATGCCAGGCATGGTGCTGGCCTGTTTGGAACCTCTGCAAAGAGAGGGTTTTAATTTGGCTCTTTTATAACAGGGGCTAGTCCCAGGTTGGCTTGTAGCAAGGTTTCAGCTTCGAGCTGGAATTTGAACTGAATTCAATGTGTTTGGGGGCTGAGCCGACCCCACCCAGATAACAAAGGTGAAACTGTTTGTGCTTGGGGTGGAGTCCCCTCACAAAGGCAGAGTCGAAGAAGGTTTTCTCCTTTAAGGATTTTTCATTGCTTTGGGGTTCTCTCTTCACTGCTAATAAAGGAGGTGAGTAAGATATTTAAGATCGTTGTACACTTTAATGAATTCATAAGAGACTAGTTTTTCTTTATGTTTGAGGATGACAGTTAAACATATTGCTTCCTATTTATATTCTTGTATCAAGTATTATACATTTGTCTTTTATTGTCCCTTTTATATTGTCTACCCTACCCATGAAACTACCTAGTTCTATGGTTAATATTTTTATTTACATTTCTGTTTACATCTGAACCCTCAAGTAATCAGTACTTTCTTCAGCTCTGAAATTACTTTATAATTTGTCTTTATAATTTAACTTTATGATGTTATTTATTCTAAGTAGAATGTAAGATCCTTGAGGAAAGAATTTGTTTTCATTTTTGTCTTTGTACTCAACAACTAGCACAATGTCTAGCATTGAATTAAATTTAATTTAATGGCAGGGGACAACATTTAGAGCAACAATTTTTAATCTATCACTTATGTAGTAATTAGGATCACAAATGCCAAGATAAAGGATGCATCCAATCTGACAAGCTAAAGGGATGAAACCCTTGTTTAGAGCAACACTTTTAGTTATAGCAAAGAATTGGAAACAAAATTGAACAAACTTGATAAATTACATGCATAAAATAAAACAAGAGTTTTATTGTGCCATAAAAAAATAGAAAATATTTGGGATTCAGATAAATATGTAGAAATTTGCATGAACTTGTGCTATCGACAAAAGATAGCACAATTAGGAAAACAATTTTTTTGTAAATAGTATTTTATTATTTCCAATTACAGGTAAAGATTGTTTCTAACATTCATTTTTTATAAGATTTTGAGTTCTAAATTTTTCTCTGTCCCTCTCTCCTGAAGACGGCAAGCAATATGATATGGTTATTATATACATTCATGTTAAACATATTTCCACATGTCATGTTGTAAAAGAAGAAACAGAACAAAAAGGAAAAACCATGCAAAAAACCTACAACAAGTGAAAATACTATGCTTTGATATGCATTCAGAGTTCTTTCTCTGGATGTGGATAACATTTTTCATTAAAAGACTTTTTGAATTTTCTTGGATCATTGTATCATACTGTATTGCTGTTACTGTTAACAGTGTTCTCTTGGTTCTGCTCACTTCACTTAGCATCACTTCACAAAAGTCTTTCCAGGTCTTTCTGAAATCTGCCTGCTCATCATTTCTTATAGCACAGTAGTATTCCATTACATACATACGTCATAACTTGTTCATCCATTCCCCAATTGGTGGATATTCTCTCAATTTCCAGTTCTTTGCTATCACAAAAAGAGCTGCTATAAATATTTTTGCACATGGAGGTAGGATAATTTATGTTCTGACCACAATTACACAAAGGAAATGACTCTGAAAAACCTCAGAACTCTGATCAAGCAGCTACCATATGTGACTTCAAAAAACTGACATTGAAACTTACCTTTCATCCTTTGGGAAGACAGATGATGGACCAAAAGCACAGAATCAGACATGTATTCTGAGACATGGCCAATGCATTGATTTGTTTTGCCCAACAATATGTATTTGTTATAAGGGAAACACTAATATTCAGGAATATGGGACTGAGGAAATAGATGGGTTTGTGTGTAGTAATAGAATAGGGGGAGAAAAGAATTATAATATTTTATTAATTGAAATTAATCATCTTGGGGAAGCTAGGTGGTGCAGTGGATAGAGCCACCAGCCCTGAAGTCAGGAGGACCTGAGTTCAAATCTGGCCTCAGACACTTAACACCTCCTAGCTGTGTAACCCTGGGAAATTGCCTCAGCAAAAAAAAAAAAAAAAAGAAAAGAAAAGAAAGAAAGAAAAGAAATTAATCATCTTAACTCTAATGGATTAAATTGATGCAAACAAATTTGACTGGTAATATTGATGTACAATATTGGGTTTTCAGAAAATTTTTTAAAAATGCTCCAGAAAACAAACAGAGCCCTATAGAGGTTATTTGTAGTAACTACTTGTTGCCCATAGAGGAGTTATTCCAACTCTTTGTCAAAGAGGATAGTAATGAAGTAATGTTAAGAAATCAGGTTCCAAAAAGGGCTTTCCATTAGTAGTAAGTGAATAATTGTTCTTAAATAGTGGACTATATGGGAAGAATCTGCATAAAGAATATATATGTTAATTGGGGAAGCCTACCAATTCCAGGAGCAACAACAGGTGGTATAGAAGATAGAGTGTCAGCCCTGGGGTTAGAAAGTCCTGAATTCAAATGTAACCTAAGACACTAGTTACATCACACTGGGAAAGTCACTTAATTCTGTTTGCCTCAGTTTCTTCATCTGCAAAATGAGTTGGAGAAAGAAATGGGGTCACAAAGAATAAGGCATGACTGAAATGACTGAATAACAGCAACCAATTATATCTATCTAGTAAGATAAAGTGGAAAAGCTGAATTCAAAAGACATCCCTTTACAGCTTGGTGTTCATATGTAGATTCTGAAGGAATAGAGGCTCCAATGAGTTAGAGCAGTGAAATTAATGAAATATCTCAAGATAGGATCCTTGATACATGTGAATCCAGAGTTGTTGGGATCATGGGCAAACTATCAACATTGAAAAAGTGGGAAATGGACAATGGCAAATGCATGTTGTGCATTAATTATGTAATGCCAGAGAAACTGAGGCAGGATAGAGATTTGAAAGTATTTAATAATTTATTTAAAGGGAGAGATTTACTGGGACCAAATGGATCTATGGTTTAGTCCCAGGGCTAAATGAGACTATCCTCTCCAAAAATCCAGTAAACAATGAGAGTTCTCAATGACCTATATACACATGGCTCAGACTCAGGGGATAGACTGAAGTGGGGGTGGAGTCAGGATGCTGAGAGCAGGAACAGGACTCTGACAGGGTGAGGGGAGGCATAAGGGGAGGAACCTCAGAGATGAGGAGAGGTATTTTGATAAGATGGTATCTGACATTCTGGTAGCTTGGGATGGGGAGAGGCATTCTGATATTCTAAAACATAAGATCTTTTATCCTTATCAAATATTCTTGATAAAGAAGGAGGGGAGATTTTGCAGGACTGAGTTTTGAGCTAAAGCAGAGAAACTGAGTCAGGATAATTATGGAAACTAAGAACTATGGCATAACAATTAAACTTTTTTAGGAAATGGTAAGGCAGCCAGTCATCATTAAAAAAAACCCAAAAACCTAAACCACCTCAGTCTACAAGCAATCTTCTTGTTAAGGGGAGAGATAAGGCAGCCAGAAACAACTTGAGTTTAGAACATAAGTTCCTTACAAAGCATTATGAATCACAATAAAACAAATCAAAATCCCAAGTCACCAAAAAAAACAAAGCAGTTGAGGGTAAAATTAGCTTTCCAAATGCGAGTGAGCAAGCCTATTTACCCCTAAGAATATCTGCCAAGGCAATTCCAAAAGACTCAAGATGCTATCTATCTCCAGAGAGAGAACTGATGAATTCTGACTACAAATTGAAGTATTATTTTCTTACTTTATTGTTCTTGCTTTAAAAATAAATTATAACTAATATTGAAATATATTTTACATTATTTCACATGTATAACTGATATCATATTGAGAGAGAGAATTTGAAATTCAAAATTTTAAAAGAAAAGAATGTTAAAAATGAATAAATAATATAAAAAAATAGTCAATAATGAAATCAGAAGAACAACAAACAGAATAACCTTTGCATAATCTATTGCCATTGACAATATTAATGAAGTCACCACATTTGGACTCTTCCTTCTCAGTACCTGATGTACCAAGTGAGAAAGCAATCATTTTATTTAAGAAGATGAAGATGGGAAGAATGACTGGACCCAAGTAAATTCAAGTTAGTAGGAATCTGTGCCAGAAACAACTCAATTTTAAAGGCATCCATTGTCTTGCTGTAATACAAAAAGCACCAAGCTGGGAGTCAGACTTGGATGCAAAATCTTCCTTTCAAGAACTCTGTAAAGGCATTGTACCTCCTGGAGACTTGATAAGCACTTTTGTAAACTGAGGGATTTGGACTAAATGATCCCTAAAATCCCTTCCAGCTCTAGCTCTCCATGTCTATTTTTGAGCTTTGATAGACATCAGAGCATTTCATAAATTCTCAAAAAGTCATAAAGTCCAAATCACATGAAGGAAGATTCCAAAAGGCTTTTTTTTTTCCTACAAAAAAAGTATCTGAGAAGATATTCACAGCTAATGATCCATATACTTGCTTTATCATTTCAATAAGAGTTTTGAGAATGCTCTAAGCACACATAATGAATGAAAGCATGAAATCAGAATAGGCAGATTTTTGCAGACAATTTCCTACAACTGACTTTTCATTTTTTATGTTACATCTGACCAAAAAGTTTCAATAAATCCCACTATATTTACTGTTTACTGATTTTAAGAGGGCATTTTACATGGTAGAACAAAATGGAGACTTGAAAACTCTCTTTGGACAAAGATTGAGATCTTAAGCTCAATCTTTATTTTGAAAGCTATTGTGAGGAGCCAAAGGACAACAGTTTAAAGTATAATTGCTTAGTTTGAGGGCTGGTATTTGCTCAGTTGATTGGAAGGAGGGAATTTGCATTTGAACTGAGGGATAAAGTTTGTGATACAGTTCACTGAGTTCTTGGAAAGTTTGATGATAGTTGGACTGTAGGAATAAATGGAAGGTAGAGAGAAGAAGTATCAGAAGATTGATTCTGTGGCTCTTGAAAAAGAATGAGAGAATAAGAAAGTGAGTAAATCTGTGATGATGAGAATTTCAGAGAATATAATCATGAAAATGAAGAAACCAGTGAGTGGTACATACTAGGATGAATATAAAGCTAGGAGACCTAGTTGCGAACTGAGCTGGAACACCAGCAATATATTGGGAACTCTATTAGTGCAAGTCAGCAAATTGGTCAGTCCCCCTTTCCCCCAAACCATATAAATACTAACATTGAATGTATATTAAAAGCTATAAGTTTGATTTTGTCTCATAGATAATATCTGAATACTGGCAGAGTCAGAGTCCATAAACATTTATGAAATATGACTAACCTGCCCCACACAATTAAATGAGAGAAACAGATTAAAAGGAGCTAAAACAGCCAGGAGTAAGGGTTGCAATATTTAAAAAGTTCAAGAGACATAGTTTCTGGGTAATTAATCATTTTGTAAGTTAACATTTTATTAGTGAAAGGAAAGATCATTTGGCTGTCTCTCCTTGACCTACTCAAGGCACTGGCCTCACAGTTTATATGCCTTTGGAAGAGTAAGTATTCCTAAGGGTGGCTATCAAATCTGATTGATTGATAATTAATTAGAAAATGAATATTACAATGAGAAATGTGCTTATTACTCCAATGAGAGATTGAGAGAGTGACATTGTGTCATTCTTGGACAGAGAGATTCTTTCTGTATTCATACTATCCCCAGCTTTGGGCAATCTAGACAAAATATGTACCTCCACCTAGACTTGATTGTGGAATTGGGCAGGAATAAGCAGTAATTCACCTTAGATAATTCCTTATGAATTTGGATGGAGAATGACCACAACTGAGGAGAAAGTTACTTCAATCTTTAGAGACTGAGATTTTGGAATGAGGACTTTAGAAAAATGGGAAACTTTAATCTCCCCAAGCTATTAGTTGCTAATAATTATTTCTCTCAGGATGTGTGGAGGGGATGGTTACAGGGCTCAGGGGCAAGATTAAGTCCTATAGCTGGAGTGAGAAATTATTATCTGAGGAAATAAAAGTTTCAGAGTTGATATCATTTTTCAGAATGAATTTCTGGAGATGATGAAGTCTAGGAAAGCAGCTGGGAAGAAAACGAAGTGTGTGTGTGTGTGTGTGTGTGTGGTCTGTATATGTAGACAGTTAATCAATAAGTATATCTTGGACTAGTAATGAATAGAAGAATACCCTTGAGATATCAAGAGACCAAGAAGTTCTCCTATGTATTAGGAAGAATATATATGGAAGATCTCTCCATGAAAAACATAGACAAAAATTCAACAGGATAAGAAAATTTAAAGGCGTCATGATCTGCTTTAACAGAGTAAATACTAATCTTGATTAACAATATACCAAAATATAAATATCTGAATATGTCTTTATCACTTATATATCTTTTATAGACTTTGTGAGTCCTTATCCTAACTCACCCTCACTCTGAAGAATTGGGTATCAAAGAATGGTTACTATGGCCCCTCAGGTTTTTAATGCTATCGGCTCAAATCTCCATTTTGATGTATTTTTCCAGTATCATTCACTATTGCTTCATCTCTACAACTTCATCAATAGTATTTAGTAGCACCTCAGCATCATTTAATAAAAGGATATTTAGTGAGAAGATATAAAAAAGAACAAAAAAAATCAGGATTCACATTTTTCCCATCCTTGCCTTGGTCCTGGGAATAATTGGATCAAACTTAAAGCAGTTGCTACAAAACATTTGCTCCACCAAGTTTACATATGAATATTTTGAGACAAAGTCACTTTCTTGCTTATTAAAACTAGAGTTTCACTTTGGGGTCTGATTCATTGCTGGGTAGAATCCCAAAGGTCACTAATCACATCAAACTCTGTCATAGGCTTCAATTCCTGGGACCCCAGTGCTCTCCAACATTTTGAAGCTCACAAAGTTGCAGCATAGTTTGTTCTATTGCTAATACTCCTTCACATAAAACAGAAAAGAATAGTTACAACAGGGATTAAAAACAATAGCAGGGTTTGTTGCTCAGAGTTTCAGTAGATATTGTATCTTCATTTGAACTCAGCCAGTCATGAAAAAAAGGGTGATTTGCCTGTGGGAATTTTTTTTGTAAGTACACCCAGTTCCATCTTAACAGCTAATCAAAAAGGCACAAGAATTGGAAACAATCATAAAATAATCTGTGTGCTCATATAGGCTGAACTATCACAACCCTCAATGCATTTATATACTTCGTACTTGACAGTGCTTTGTGTATAAGAGATTGTATTGGTCCTGGAATCTAAGGAAATCCTAGGACATTGTGCAAGAAACATACACAGATGGGGTTTCCATTATTGAGAGATACATGTTGATGAAGAAAAGTTAGCAGTTTCTTGGGGAATCCAGCCCTAGCAAATAGAGATTTCTGTTAAAATTGATGAATATATTGGAGAATGGGTAGGAGAGGGGATGTTTAAGCATGACATGTAAAAGGAACTTCCCTGATCTTAGTCACAACTCAGAGTGTCTTCCCTACTTTCCAGCCAAATACTGTTGTATATTCCCAGTTTGGGGTAATATGGGCTGGCCTTCAGGAAGCTATAATTGTTTCTTCATAGTATAAAGCAGCGACTTAAAAAAGTTAAAGATTGTTAGGTTTGGACAGATCATTTATTTCAGCCCCCTCCTTTTATTGATGTATGTGCTGATGTGGTATGACTTGCCCAAGATCACATCACAGGAAGAAAGTTTAAGAATTATTAACTCATACATCCTGATATCTAGTTTAGAACTTTTTCTATCGTATCATGATGCTTCTGATGTAGGTGGTGAGGCAGGGAATAGATTGAAGAAGATGTAACGGAGGAAAAAGAGGAAGACTGAAAAGACATTGTCAGAGGAGAGAAAGATGCCAAATAAGGATGTGCAGATTTTTCTATTCACTTCAATTTTTCCTGAGACTACCCATTCCCAAGTAGCCTGCATACCCTTGGAAAAGAGTCCTTGGCTAAAGCCCCAAAGTGCAGTAGAAATGTGTTTTTTCAATCAACAAATTGTCTCTTTTTCTTTGCTCTTAGTGATTGAGTCATCAGAGAAGAAATTCTGATTTTTTAAAAATAATTTATCCTTATATCTTTTATTTTTATGTCACTTACCTTTCCTCATATATGAAACTATACCCAGCTTCCATAAAAACAAACCTTACAAAACAGAGGGAAGTTTCTCATGCTGCTTATTTTGATCAAGCTTAATTTTTCAGAATTAGTGATTCTTTTTTGTTGTTCTTTCCATTTACATTCTTATACTGATTGAATATATTGTTTTAGTGATTCTGCTTACCTCCCTTGCATCAGTTCATGTAAATCTATCCATGTTTTTCTGTATATTTACTGCATATAATGTATATTTATTTTCAATATATTTACTATGTCTTACAGAACAATAATATTCCATTACATTCATGTACCACAATTTGTTTAGTCGTTCTCCAATCAATTGATACCTACTTTGTTTCCCAGTCTTTGCTACCATAAAAAATGCTTTTATGAATTATTTGGTATATATTTGTATATTCTTTTTGTCATTGATTTTCATGTGATGCATATTGAGAACAAAAACATCTCAATATGTATCATTTATTATTAACAAGAATAAGAAAGTATTCCAAATCATTAATGATAAGAGAAATGTAAATAAAAACAAGCTTGCAGAAATGACAAAAGATAAAAAGATCCAATGTTTAAGATAGATTATGGACAGAGAAGCGCATGATTGCATTATTGGTGGAGCTTTGAATTGGTACAACCATTCTGGAAAGCAATTTAGAATTATTCAAAAAGAGTGACCAAAATGTTTATATCTTCTGACCCAAAGATTCTACTTCAAATTTGTTTTGATTTGCATTTCTCTTATCATTAATAATTTGGATCACTCTTTCTTATGCTTATTAATAATTTGCAATTCTTTTTTCGAGATCTTTTTGTTCCTATCTGTGGTGGAAGCAATGTCCTAACAATTTACACTTGCTGACATCACTGGAGTACAAAACAACCATGATGTGCTTCATCTTCTGTCTTAGGTTTGGCTGGCAAAGCACGATGATTCATTCAGCTAAATCAACTCACAGTGTTCTTATTGCATATTTCTCCCTTACTATTGCTAATTAAATCTCCATTTATCTGTTGAATGATCTATGCATATCTCATTTTGTTCCAATATTCAAACTAAACTATCATGAGACTGGCCTAAGTCAGGCTTAGTTAACATGTCTATCTTTCCACAGACTCTCTAACATTAATTAGACATCATCTTTACCAGTTTGATAGGTGTGAAATGAACCTTAGATTTGTTTTGATTTATATTTCTCTTACTATTAGGTTTTTTGGACTATGGTTATTAATAGTTAGTCTTTTGAATTCAATTTTTATTCAACAATAATTTATTGAGCACCTACTATATGCCAAGCACTGAGAAAAAAGAAAAAAAAAAAGACAGCTGCTGGCATCAGAAAGCTTACAATTGAATGGGGGGAGTGAGGGGAAACAACACACAAAAGAAAATGAAGAGTTACTTGAGAAGTTCTCAGATCTCTCTGAGGGAAGGCTTGGGAAAGAGTTTATTGCTCCATTTTCCAGCCCTCCAATCAAATTGAAGAAACAACGAGGTGCTGAAAAGGTCTTAAGTATCAAAAGCTGAGTCAATCTTCTGTAGAGTGGTGAGACTTCATACGATCAGCCTAGGAGAGGCTGATGTTCATGGTGTTGAAATCAAGCATACCTTTGACCATTTTCTCTTTTTCTAACAATTTTTCTAATAGGTCTGAATGAAGTAATGACATGCAGGTTAAAAAGAAAACATTCTGTATACCCCAATTAAAATAACTATAATAAAAGTTTTTTATTAATTAATCTATAATCATTTTTAATTTGCCCATGTAAATAAGTAGTATTATGTCAGTATTATGAAGGAACTAGCTTTAAAATATTTTTAAATTTATATCATTTTGAACCTAAGCTCTTCTGCTATCTGATGCTGATGATAAGACAATCTATAGTATTAATACAGGAATGCTGAAAGTTGAACCTGAGTTAGCCGAATTTGAAGTGAAGGTAAGTAATATCTAGAGACAAGCACAAAGAATGAATAAACAAAGATGTATATATTCATATACATACACATAAATATATATACATATGCACATACATGTATGTATATATACATATATAAGTACATATGAAATATTTATAAGGGCCTGCACGCACTAGTTAATTTGGTCTTGGACTATTGTACACATAAGATTGTTGTGAGAGGTATAGATCTGAAAGGACCCTTAAATGCTAATAATTCAAACTTTTCATTTTACAGATGAGGAAACTGAGGCCCAGAGAAGGTAAATAGCAGGATCAGAATCGGAATCAAGGTCTTCTATTCCAAATCTAACTTGCTTTTCACTCTACTATGCATGGTAAAATGCAATAAAATCCCATTAATGTAGACTTCACTAATACAGAATTTGCAAACTTATGTGACCTTGGACAAGTTACTTCATCAGTTTGCTTATTTATAAAATAAACTTGTTAGATTAAAGAAATGATTTCTATGATTCCAATCACTTCTCATGTTTAATGATTCTAGAAAATGTTAATGGGATTCATTCATGATTTCCTTATGAAGAAAAGTGATTCAGAGTTGGATCACAGACCTAAAACTAGGAATTCTATTAGGGCAAATTAATTTGAATTTGGATTAAGGAGAAAAGAAAAAAGCAGATAAGATGAACAGTGGGATCTAAGATATTACTCCTTTGTGTGGTTAAGTATATTAATGATAGAGGTCCCATTAATAAGTTGGAGAGTGTCTAGAGCAGTGATTCTCAAAGTATGGTCTAGAGCTATGGTTCTCAAAGTCTGGTCCAGAGCATCCTGAGGAATCCCTAAAATCCTTTCAGAGAGTCTACAAATTCATAATTGGTTTTTATGTTTAATGTGATCAATATCTATAACTATAACCCACATAAAACAAAAACTCTTTGACAGATCCTCAATCATTTTTAATAGGATAAAGATATTGAGAACAAAAGTTTGAGGACCATTGGTCTAGAGAATCCTGGGGATCTCTGAAACTCAGAGGATTTAAAATTCAAAATTAGCTTTTATTTCTAATATGATAAATATCTATACATATGATTCACATAAACACAAACTCTTTGGACAGATCCTCAATTATTATTATTATTTTTTTTAATTTATTTATTTTTAAAATAACTTTTTATTGACAGAACCCATGCCAGGGTAATTTTTTACAGCATTATTCCTTGCACTCACTTCTTTTCTGATTTTCCCCCTCCCTCCCTCCACCCCCTCCCCCAGATGGCAAGCAGTCCTTTACATGTTGAATAGGTTACAGTATATCCTAGATACAATATATGTGTGCAGAACCGAACAGTTCTCTTGTTGCACAGGAAGAGTTGGATTCAGAAGGTAAAAATAACGTGGGAAGAAAAACAAAAATGCAAGCAGTTTATATTCATTTTCCAGTGTTCTTTCTTTGCTCAATTATTTTTAATAGTATAAAGATACTGAGAACAAAAGCTTGAGAACCACTGGTCTAGAGTAGGGCAAGCAGGATTGTAAAGGGCTTTGAGTCTATGCCATAGGTAAGGGTGCTGGAGAGGTGGGATCTATTTGTAAGTTTTTGTAAGTAATTTTAACTTATAATCAAAGAAGAATGAGGATCTGGGAGGCCAGGAAGTTTAAAAGGTAAAGGGATTTGAGAAGAATGATGAATTAGCGTTAAAAGAGACCTCAATGGTAATCTAGCTCAAAGTATACATAATAGGAATTAACTGACATTGTCTTGAAGAATCCCAAGGTGACTCAAGACAGCCCATTTCACTTTTGGAATGTTCTGTGAGGAGGGGATATAATGGATAGGGCTCTAGGCCTGGAGCCTGGAAGTTCTTAATTAAAATCCTGCCTCAGACACTCACTAGCTATGTGATCCTGGACAAGTCACTTAAACCTATTTGTCTCTATTTTCTCATCTATAAAATGAGCTGGAGAAGGAAATGGCAAGTCACTCCAATATCTTTGCCAAGAATACCTCAAACAGGGTCATGGAAAGTCAGACATAATTGGAAAAACAACTGAACAATGACAACAAATTGTTAGGAAATATCTCCTGACATTGAGCTTAAATTTGCCTCTTTGCAATTCTTATCACCACTGCTCCTGGTTCTTTCCTCTGGGACCAAACAGAGCAAGTCTAATCCCTCCCATAAGTGATGCCCCTTCAGATCTTTAAAGAAAGATCTCCATCTTCCACCCCCTATCTACTCTCCTTCCTTTTACTTTCTCCAAACTAAACATTCCCAGTTCTTTCAAATGATTCTCCTATGACACAGATGGAAGATTCTTCACTTTTCCTGGTTGCTTTTCTCTAGACATTTTCTAGCTTATCGATATCTTTCTTAAACCAGAAACCCCAGAATTGAAGAAATCTGTAGTACTGAGAAAGATTGAGTTTGGGAAGGAAATTATTGGAGAGGAAAGGGCATGACTTGGATGTGGGGGACTGGAGTCAGCTCCTACAGGTCTTAAATTTTCAGCATGAGTATTGATACTTCAGAAATCAGCAAATATTATAAATCAAGGCTTGCTTTATTGCTCTTTTGATTGTCTAGACCAAAACTTTTAAAATTCTGTGGGGTCTCTTACCTGAATGTGGGGGGTTGTAAAATTATGATTTATTATCAGTAAATGTTTGATTTGTATGCCTATTTTATATATCTATATACTCTGGATTGCATAAAATTTCTTGAGTGAAAAAGGATTGTGAGTGGAAAAAAAAGTTTAAGAAGCCCTGATCTAGGCTTAAGAAAATGTTAGTAAGGTAAATTAAACTTAAAAATATGCTGTTCATACTTGCCCCTGCCCTCCTCTGGACTGGTTGTTAAACATTTGCCAGTACAATCCTTGGAGGTTTATAGATGACAAAAACAAAATCTATCTAGGTGGAAGAGACTTTTAGAAAGAAGTGGTTTCCTGACAGTGAGAAGCAAAAAGGATGCCAGTACCTCTTCCTGGTCCTGTAGGTTAGAACATGTGAGGAAAAAGGAGCAATTAGACTTAGAAAGGACGCCAAGAGATATGGTGCCTTCAGGAAAAACATAGGTTTTCATGATTACCAGAAAATGTAAAGAAGAAAGATAAAGAGATAAAGGATCATAAATTTAAAATTGGAAGGAACTTTAGTGGTGTTCTGGTCTAAATCCCTCATTTTACAATGAGGAAACTGAGTCATAAAGAGGTAGAGTAAATTGGCAAGTGGTTGAGCCAAAATTCAAATTTAGGATCTAAATTCAGCCATCTGCTGCAGCAGAACAGAGGCAAGGAATTATTCAGAGGGCACAGCAGAAAAGGAAGGTTTGTGACTGGGAGAAGATAAGGACAGACTTTACTATGGGGGAATAGAGGGACAGTGATGATCAGTGCAGCCAGCTATGAGCAGAGGAGCCTTCACTGCTGATCCATCAACTGATCTTGCATTCATCTCAGGTATCCTATCTGGCAGATGTCCTTAGACCAGGTGGATTAGTCAGTGTTAGAAGCCATAGTGTGCCACTGGGAATGGAGTATTTTGTCCTTCTTTGGGGGGAAGAGAGGCAGCTTGATCCTGATGAGAGTGCTATTATGTGATAGTACTACTAAGAAACAGGAACTATACCTAACTGAAATGAGAATCCTTTCCAGGATGTTAGAAAACAGGGCACAGACCTGGTTACCTGTGCTAGTTTTTAGGGCCTTTTGAGAAACTCTGCTGCCACTATTGTCTCTCAAAGCATCCCCAGGCCAGATCTGCATTTCTGGGATGAGTCCAGAATTAGTCAGACTCTTGGATTGTTTGGGGAAAGTAGAAAAAATTTGTTTTTGATTCTATATGAATCTATTTAATGTCAGAGTGATAACCTCAAAAAATAAAGATTCTCTGAGAAATCTCACTGCTTGGTAGATACTCCAAAAAGGTTAAACAAACATAGAATGTAAGATATCCAAAATATTTTCAGTAGCATTTTTTTGTTGTTGTTGCAAAGAACTGGAAATAAAGCAGATGCCTTTCCACTAAAGGGATAGTTTAATAAATTGTGAATGAAATTAATTATTACTCTGCTGTATGAAGAATACAGGAAAGCACAGGAAAACATGAACTAATGCAAAGTGAGGTAAGTAGAATTGGGTAGAAAAGTATACATGATGATTACAAAGATGTAAATGGAAAAGAACAAAAAAGACAACAATAATTGAAAGTGCATTCTGTATAATTATAATGATTAAGCTTGACCTTAAGGAAGAGGTTATAAAAATGTACCTCTATCCTTTTTTTCTGCAGAGGTGAAAGATTATGGATATGGAATACTGCATGTACCATTGGACTTGGCTGATGTGTTGTTTAATATTTCTAATTTTGTTACTGTTTTTCAATTGTTTTGAAACCAATTCTAATGAGTTTCTTGGCAAAATACTGGAGTGATTTTTTTTTTGTTTCCTTCTCTAGATCATTTTACAAATGTGGAAACTGAGACAAACAGGATTGAGTGACTTGCCTACAGTTACATGGCTATCAAGTATCTGAGGTTGAATTTGAACTCAGGAAGTCAGGAAGAAGTCTTCCTGACTACAGTCTCAGCACTATCCATTGAACCACTTAGCTGCCCCAATATTATTGAACTGCTTTGCCCCTCTTCTTTTTCATTCTTTGTTATCAGAAATGACTCCTTGAGTGGGGAAAAAGAAAAGATATAATGGGAAATGAAGTGATACAAAATCAAAAGATATTAATAAAAAACACTTAAAAAAAGAAAAGTAGGGGGCCTGAAGATTTTTTTAAAACAGGGAATTAATAGTAAGTATATTGGGTATTCAATATTCTATTCAGAGTGTATGCCACATTGCACACACTGATTAGTGAATGCATCTTTATGCTGAATTCCCATTTTTCTTGCAGAGCTATCCTTTAGCAAAATAATGCTGTAATCTAGTTAGCTCAAAATACAAGCAATTTATAGTTATACATTCAACTATTTGTATGGTCTTTTCAACAGAGTTCTTCTAATTTGAGGCACCCTGGGCAGCCTCCCAGATCAGCCATGCCTCAGAATAGCCCTAAACAAATGGCATTCTGCCACAAGAGAAGCCTCCATCAATGAGTAACCCACAAAACAAATTCAATTTATAGAAAATGTTTGGTTGAACTGCCAAGTTTTGTTTTGTTGGGGTTTTTTATATAGAGATATGTAATTCTTTTTGGTAGAAAGGAGGAGCTGGTCTTTTGTTAACCCCCTCCCTCTACTCTTGTCTGTGGCCTGCCCTACAGTTCAGTAAATAATTATTCTAATTAGTGAAGATTCCAGTTGGAAATAAATTAAATCTCTTCAGAGAAAAGAATCCAGTATTATAGAAGAAACAGAAAAGCCAAGTTTCTATTCTTAATATGTGACTTCAAAAAAGAAAAGAATCCAAATCACTAATTAAATAAGGTCATAGACCCAGAACTGGAAAAGACCTCAGAAATCATCAATTACCACCCTTTTTTTAGAATTGAGGTCATTGAGATCAGGGAGGTTATGTGATGGTGTAGTGAATGTGTATAGGGGGTGTTAAGGACACACTTTAGTTCTAAGTCTGGGAGCTTTAAACTCTGCTACTGATCCATTTGAGCAGTTCCTTTGAATCTGATCCCCCATAAATATAGAGAGACAATCAGGATATTGGAAAGACACAAAGCATCAGATCCTATCATGCTTCCTTCTAACCCAGAAGAAAACACAAATTTATAACACAAGGGAAAGAGAGACCCAGACACTCAACACTTCTGAATAGAGCTCTGAATCCTAAAACAAGTTTTTATAGTGCTGTATCTCTCCATTGTGGCTTTAAGATATTCCTCCTTCAAGTTGGAGAAAGGACCAGCTTCTTTATTACTATGGCACTGTGGGGAGGACTGTGTTCAGCGGTACATCCCTCAGAAAGCTATCCAAAGTTCCAGGTATTTCATGGGTTAGCATCCTGACTCATTGCTTACAAGACTCTACTCTTATGTTAACTTTTAATTAGCCAGAGGACACACTTAGTACTAAGCAAAGTCACTTAATGAAATAGTATAGTAATAAAATAACAACAGAACTTTCAAAAAACTTGAAGTTTATTTCTCAACAAATATACGTGCTTTCAGAGAGAAGAATAAAGATGCACAGGGGCATTCACCTGGAGTAGCATGAGCAGATAGTACAGAGCAGGTAGTATCTGTGGGAGGGAGAAGTTTTAGCTCATGGAACATAGAAGATTAGGGAATATGCATGACAAGGTAACTCATGTCTCCAGTGCTTCACGGTGTCAGAAATGGAATTACATAATCCTAACTGTTTTGCTCCCATAGGGTCTTTGAGAAGGGTAAATACCCTAAGGATTGTGCTAGAGTTGCAGTTAAGGAAAGGGTGGGGACGATTCTGCAAATATGTATTGTATCTAGGATATATTGCAACATATTTAACATATATAGGACTGCTTGCCATCTTGGGGGAGAGGGAGGGTGGAGGGAGGGAGGGGAAAAAAATGAAACATAAGCGAGTGCAAGGGATAATGTTGTAAAAAATTACCCTGGCATGGATTCTGTCAATACAAAGTTATTATTAAATAAAATAAAATTTAAATTAAAAAATAATAATAATAATAATAACAATAAAAACTCATTTATATGGTTAAAAAAAAAAAAAGGAAAGGGTGGGGAAAATTACCTCTAGGGCAAGGAAGGATTGGGAAAAGTGACCACCAGCATTAGTTCAAATTACAAAAGGAAGATCTGCTTTGGGTACATTTTGCTTAGAATCAGGCATATTATTACCTTATAAGGAGAATTGTAACTGGAAGGATCTTAACCAATCAGGATCTTGATAGGAGGAATAGGACTAATATAAAAAAGCTTGATTTGGCCTCTGTAAAGTGTGTTCCCACTCTTGGGGGAATTGGGGTATAACCATTTTTGCAAGAATGTAAAATAAAATCTTTCCTGCCTTCATCAGTGAGTCAGTGAAGTTCTTGGTAAGATATTTTTATTTCTTATAATAGCCACTAATATTTAATGGTGATGTCTCTCACTTAGTTCTCTTCTCTCCACTCAACTAGCCACCATCTTAAGTCAGGCCCTCACTGCTGTTTGCCTAGATGATTGCAATAGCCTCCTACTTGGTCTTTCTGACTCAAATTTCTTTTCACTTCAATCTGTTCTCCACAGAACTATAACAATATTTTCCTAAAGTTCAGGTTTAACCACTTCTAAATAAAGCCCAATGTCTCCCTATGTCCTCTTTGTTGTTCAGTAATTTGACCTTTCACCATACTGTCCATGGGCTTCTCTTACCAGAGAAAGTGGAATGGTTTGCCCATTTCTTTCTCCAGTGGAGTAAGGCAGGGTTAAGTGTCTTTCCCTGGGTCACAGACCTAGTAAGTATCTGAGACCGGATTTGAATGCAGAGGAAAGCAGATACTCTGGAAACTAAAGACTGAGCCACCTAACCACATGAGGCAAATCAAGGCCTCAATTACTGAATAGCTTGTTAAACTGTATGAAGTATTATGAAGGTAGATAGAACATGGTGACTTTGGGTATGGAGAAGGAAGGAGGTAGAGAAGGACGAAGGAGGTGCAAAAGATGAACAGATTTCAAGCATATAAGTGAATGAAAGAATGAAAGTAACGTAATGAAGTCAGAAGAAAGAGCAGATTTTAAATAAAAGACAATGGACTCTATTTTTATACGTTGAATTTGAGGTACGTGAAGATAGAAATGTCTAGTAATTAGCTGAAAAATAATGGTCTGTAAAATATGAAGGATAGTATTATATTATATAGAGATGAAGATTTGGCAACTATTTGCAAGGAAATATTAAAAAGGGAGTTTCTCTCACTTTTCAACCAGTCCACTGAATCAAAATCAATCAAAAGTATTTCAATTAGTCCCAAAAGGAAACTGAGATTGTCTGAAGGAACTTTTATGTCTTATGTTACAGATTTATATATCAACAAGTTGATTCAAAATCCAAACTTAAAATGGCTAGAAGCTTAGAAGAGAAAGCAGTTCTAGCCAGGACCTTGAAAGAATAGTTTGAAGGTAAGGGAGGAGAAAGTAGTAGTAATAGTAGAGTAATAGTAGTAGTAGTAGTAGTAGTAGTAGTAGTTGTGTATAGTCATAGTAGTAGTAGTGGTGATGATGGTGGTGGTTCTAGTACTAATAATAACAACAGCAGTAATAATAATAATGATAATAAAATAACTAGCATTTATATGGTATTTTAAGGTCTTCCTGAATCTAACTCTCTTACTCTTTCCACCACATCATCTAGCTACCTCTGTCTCCTTCTCCAGAAGATGATCTTGTGAACATTGGAAAATAAAAAGATTTGGACTTAGCATTATCCTAAAAACATTAATGATGGCTGGTGTCTGCATCAAGAGTCAAAGGCAAACTAGACAGATTAAAGAAAAATTGCTTCAGGATTCTAAAAAATGCCCAGAAGAAAACAATTTTAATTTGAAGAACTTTACAAGGATCCCATGAAAGGAATAAAATTATTAGGAGCTGTAAGTTATCCCTTCTCTTTAAATTCAATTTCATTTTTATATTCAGTTCCAAATTTTCTCCCTCCATCTATCCCTCTTCACCCACAGAGAAAGCAAGAAATACAATATCCATTATCTACATGAAGTTCTACAAAGCGTACTTTTGCATTAGCCATGTTCTGGGGAAAAATGAGAAAAAGAAAAAAATATTCAAGAGTTTCTACTGTGAATCAATCAATTATCTACCTAAAAGTGGATAGCATTTTTCATCACGTACTTTGAAATTGTGGTGGATCATTATATTGATTTACTAAGTCTTTTCCAGTTGATAATCTTTACAAAATTGCTATTACTATGTTCTGTTCACTTCATTTTGTATCAGTCCATGTAAGTCTTGCCAGGTTTTTCTGAAATCACCTCCATTGTTTCTTTCTTTTTTTTTTTTTTCCTGAGGCAATTGGGGTTAAGTGACTTGCCCAACGTCACACAGCTAGGACATGTTACTCAGGTCCTTCTGACTTCAGGGCTACTGCTCTATCCATTGTGCCTCCTAGCTGCCCCTCCCCATCATTTCTTATAATGCAATATTATTCCATCTCATCCATATACAATAACTTGTTCAGCCATTCTCCAATAGATAAGCATCCTCTCAGTTTCCAATTCTTTGCTACCACAAAAAGAGTTGCTATAATTATCTTTTGAGGCTACAGACCTAATAGAAGTATTGCTGAGACAAAGAGCACATAGTTTTACAGCTTTGAGGGTATAGATCCAATATTACGTTAATGTGCCTATTTTTCCTCATCTCCTCCAACATTTGTCATTTGCCTTTTTTCCTTGCCAATATGATGAATATGAAATGGTGCCTCAGAGTTGTTTTAAATTTTTTTAAATTATTAACAATTTAAAGCATTTTTCCATATAGCTATTTATAGTTTTGATTTTTTTCCTCTGAAAACTGCCTGTTTTTATTCCTTTATAATTTGTCAATTGGGGAATGACTCATATTCTCATAAATTTGACTCAGTTCCCTAAATATATTAACGAGGGGAGCCCCCAAACTCTCACTCTCTCTCAGACTTTGGGGGGAAAGCTTGGGAAACTCCCTCAGAGAAGCTCTCCCCTGAGAGACCCAAAACCAGGGAATCAAAAGAAAGTGGTTTCATTCTTTTATCTGGGAGGGACTAGTTGAGTCCAGGACCACTCCTACTTAGCCCTGTTAGAGATTAGTCCAGGGACACTCATTCAAATTGAAAATTTTTATTCAATTCGGAAAATCTCTGTCTGATTTCAATTCAAATTGCCCCCCAAATTCTAGCCAAAGTTTCAATTATAAAAAGAGGCAACTTGGGGCTTACTCCTTGCAGAGGATCTAATCATGCCAAGGAACCTCTCTCCACTTGAAATAGCTATGACCCTCTGCCTGCTGAAAAGAAATTCTTCCTCTTTATCTCTCTCACCTATTTCACTTCTCTGTCAGGATTTCTCTGCTAGAAACTTTCTCTGCTAGAGGATTTCTCTGCTAGATCTTTACTTCTCTGTCAGAACCCTGCCACTAAGGAAGTCAGCCTGCAAAAGCTGACTTCTCAGTTCTAGTAATAAATTTCTTTTGCCAGTTTAACTTTTTGGGTTCGTAAATTCTGAAGGACCTGCACTGACCAGAAGGGGGTTCCCACAACTCCCTGCCCTGTGCCAAACCTCATCAATATGATAAATGAAACATTTATCAGAGAATCTTTCTGTAAATGATTTTTAAAAAATATACGCTCTCTAATCTTTAATCTTTCTCCTGTACTCTATATACTTGTGGGAGAATGTTTCATGCCTTGGGTGTAGATAAGAAGTCTATAATAATTATTCCAACTATATCACCTTAGTAAATATCCTTTTCTAAAAGCTAATTAAGTCAAGCTGACTAACTGATATCAAATGATAATCATGGTGGGAAGCATACTGATGATATGCATTAAAAAGACATCCTGGTCCCTCATCATGAAAGAAAGAAGTTAATCAATTGCAAAGGCTATTGCAAAGGAGTGATATAGAGGCAGGAAAAGAATGAGATTAATTTAATGCCATGAAAGTCAGGAGAAACTATTCATAGTGTTAAGCGGCCATACTGATGAGATAAAAGATAAAGTCTCAGGAATAGGTCAGATTAGTATGTTAGACATGTAGCACCTGGAGACCTCTTTATTTGTGGATTCCCTAAAAGCTACTCTAGGGTTGTGACATGTTGTTTTGTCGTTTTCAAAAAGGTAATGGAAAGAGGTACATGGAAGATGTGAGTAGATTTTTATAAATAACTAAAAAGAGGAATTTTGAAAAATGAAGTAAGAGATGGCTGTAGGGAAATATGTGATAGAAGAGAAAATGGACTGGATGTAGTGAAGATGAGGATATCCTAAGTATTCCACTGGTATTCTCAGCATCAGAAGAAATTGAAAAAGATCCCTTGTATGTAGGGTGAACTCATCATCCTATTGTGAATTTATAAGAATGTATGGACAAGATTGGCATGAGATGGGAAGGCTTGGATGGTTGAGATCTGTATCACTGTATAGAACATAAAAATTATTGAGATTGCAGAGCTGTTTCATTGTTTTGAGAATTGAGACCTGAAATTCTGACTTATCCTAATAGGGAATGTGAAGTTAGAAAGAGTCATGGGAAATTATAGTCTTTGCAATTTGTTTTCTTGAAAAAATGAGTAGCTTCAAGAAGGAAATTATCATTTAAATTATGAGTTGAATAACAGTGATTTCAGATAACCCAGTTTGAATCAAAAGTGTATAAATAACTTTTTAGAAAAGGATGCTGTCATTAAGAAAAACAAACAGATGACCAGAACTTACTAAATGAAAGAGTGAGAATTATTTATCAATCAACAATAAGTGTTCATTAAAGATCTACTATGTGCCAGTTTGGGCTAAGTGCTAAGGATGCAAATGCAATGAATTAAATGATCTCTGCTTACAATAATAATAATAACAACAAATATTTGGAGTTTACAATGTGCCAAGTGCTTTACAATTATCTCATTATTCCTCACAAAAACCTTGGGAAGAAGGTGCTATTATTATCTTTACAAAAAAATTGTCTTCTAATGGAGGACACAAATATACGAATATACACACAAAGATGGCATAAATATAGAGAGACTAAATATAATTAATTACAAGATAATTTGGGAGGAAGGTCATTATGGTGGTATTTATTATGCTGCTTCTTTTTTTTTATTATGCCTTTTTATTTACAAGATATATGCATGGGTAATTTTTCAGCATTAATAATTGCAAATCCTTTTGTTCCAACTTTTCCCCTCCTTCCCCCCACTTCTTCCCCCAGAGGGCAGGTTGATCAATACATGTTAAATATGTTAAAGTATAAATTAAATACAATATAAGTATACATGTCCAAACAGTTATTTTGCTGTACAAAAAGAATCGGACTTTGAAATAGTGTACAATTAACCTGTGAAGGAAATCAAAAATGCAGGCAGACAAAAATAAAGGGATTGGGAATTCTACATAGTGGTTTATAGTCATCTCCCAGAGTTCTTTCGCTGAGTGTAGCTGGTTCAGTTCATTACTGCTCTATTGGAACTGATTTGGTTTATCTCATTGCTGGAGATGGCCAGGTCCATCAGAATGGATCATCATATAGTATTGTTATTGAAGTATATAATGATCTCCTAGTCCCTCTCATTTTACTCAGCCTCAGTTCATGTAAGTCTCTCCAGGCCTTTCTGAAATCCTTCTGCTGGTCATTTCTTACAGAACAATAATGTTTCGTAATATTCATATACCACAATTTATTCAGCCATTCTCCAATTGATGGGCATCTACTCTATTATGCTGCTTCTTGAAGGAAGAGGATTCTATGAGAAGACATTCCAATCATGAAGGATGGCCAGCAGGAGAGATGGAGTTTTGTATGTGAGGAATGTAAGAGCCTACTATTTTGACTGGGTCTGAGTATTGGGGTGTGCTTTCTTCCTCATCAATTCTGGGTTGCTTCCTCTTTGTTTGTTCATACCTCTTTAGCTCTACCAATTACATTACTCTGCAAAACTTCCAAGCAGTCTTCAGGAAGAAATCAAAGCTATAAAAAACTTCCAGTACTTTAGAAATATAAGACTATAGAGTCATTCTTTTGTTATTCATATTTCTTTCGTTTGTTTCTTTCTAACTCTGGAAAGACAAGAACCATCTATTCATGACAACCATAGGAAAATCCAGTAGATTGAACTAGAGTACACTCTGTATTTTTGTTATCTTAAATCCACATCTATACCTGAAATGTTTAATCAGCACTTTTCAAGGGTTAATGAGTCATGACCTACTGGCCTGAATGATGGTTACCAGTGTCTATTAAGCAATAATGAAGATATTGAAAGAAATGTAAAAAACTGAATAGTGTGAAGGGCAAGTCTTTAATTGCTTTGGAGAAAACTAATTCACTAATGTAAGAAATGTCATTATTTAAATAATGCTTGTATGTTCCACTAGCTTCCCTATACTACAAGCTACATGTTAAAAATAAATTATGAAAAAATTATGAGGGCTCTCCATCAAACAAGACAAAGAAGGCAATCTGAGTGATGAGATATATTGTTTATTAATTTTTAATTTAGCTTGTTACTGTAATTATACATGCATTAATTATACATATACACATAATTATATAATATATCATATTTCCATGACTTCATTTGTTATTTCATTTTTGTTGGGAGGCTTGTAAATTGTGGTTTTATTATTTAATTTAATTTATTTATTTATAAAGTAATAGAACTTTAAAAAAAATCTTAAAATGAAAATCAAGTTTCTAATAGAAATAATTGTGTTGGCTCTAGGAAAGATATAGGACTAAAGAACATGGGAATTTAAATAATAAGACTATCCAGATACATAGAATCAAGTTTCCTTTCCTTTTCAGATTAATATTAATTAAGGTTAATATGGTTCAAAAAAGTTCAAACCTTTACAAGTTCTCTAGAACTTTTCCTCAATTACAGAAATTTTGTATTTCAGAATTTAGAGGTACATAAGCTACTAAAATATTTTATGGTAGAATATAGAAGAAAAATAGAACTTTCTCTAAAAACATGTGGCAAGATGGTCCAGGAGAATGACATTAATTAAACCATTAAATCAGATCTGTAGGAAAGAAACTGATTCAAAGAATTAGAGAATTTCATCATTGGGGAAATCAAAGATTATCTAATTCCACCTAAACTTGAGCAGAAATCCCTCCTAAATCAATCAATAAACATCTTTGTGCAAAGTACTAGACCGTTCTTGCCCTCAAGGCGTTTACAATGTAATGTAAAAACATTTAAGACAATTTAGAAGGATAGGGAGTTCACCACTTTCCTAAACAACCCATTCTATTTTTGTTGGTGTTGTTGTTGTTTCTAATTGCATTTAATTTGTTGCTTATATTGACACAAATCAGCTCCTTTACAACTTCAAACTATTGTTCCTTTTTCTCTCCCCTGAGTCCAAATAACAACTAATATATTTTTGCTAAAACTCCTTTTCTCTGGGTTAAGCATCCCCAGTTCTTTCTCTTAGAGTGTAGTTTCAAGTTCCCTTCTTATTTCAGTTACTTTCCTCTAGATATGATACAGCTTTTCAGTTGTCCTTTTAAAAATGTAATATCCAGAACTAAACACAATACTCCTATTAGATGTAGTCTTGAATGGTATGTTGGACAGAGAGAAACTAAAGAATTGATCCATGAGGCAAGCAGGGAGAAAGCACTGATAGAGATCAGTTAGCTTCATGGTTCCACCCTTTAGGAAGGTCAACTAGTAGGAAATCCAAGTTATGTCAGACTCTGTGTATACCAATTAGGTAATCTGAGATAGGATATCTAAGAGTCTTATCTTCTGGAATGTCAGATCTCCATAGCCCTAATTATCTCAGTTCTAATGAGCAGAAAAGGAGGGTTGCAACCAGGGAAACTGAGGCAGGACAATTAGGGAAACTGAGGCAGGACACTAAAAGGGAAGTGTGGCACGACAGTATGTTCTGTCAAAAATCCCACTGATGTCCCTGAGATTAAATTTTCTTTATACAATCTACTTATGGGCTATTTCCCTCCTTTGGGTCAGCCTGCCATGGTTCTCTGATATATTTTTCTCCTTACCCCTCCCCTATGCCACGTGGTATCTCTCCTAACTCAACCCCACTTCTCTTTACAGCTAACTAACTCTTTTTTGGGTGCTGAGTTCCTTTCAGAATTTAGCCTGTTAGCTAAATCTCATGAAGTGCTCTCTTTCTACGTGGTAATTGTGAGTTCCACTGAGGAACTTGTTTTTCATATGTTCTCTCACTCTATTTCCTATTTACCATTCCCAGTGTCTATTGTAACCCTTCATTTTGTCTGTAACCTATTCCCCTAAATAAATCTACCTTTTGCCAAAGAGAATGGCCATTGTGAAATTCTTCACGTGATTAAATCCCAGCTTTTGGTGCCTATCATCATCCCCATCAATCCTATTATCATTTTCCTTGTTCCATGGGTTATGCTTCTTTAAAACTTTTTTTTTTGTTTTTCTATGTCCTCTATTTCTCAATATGCTCTCTTCCCCAAGAACCATAACTTAAAAAATAATGAAAAGGGAGAAAAAGTTTAAGAAAGCTAATCAACTTACCAACCAAAGCTGACATTACATGTAATGTCATATATACTTGGAATATGTGCATACTAGTAAAACCTCAGTTCAAATAGTATGAACTTTTTAGTCATTTGGCATTATTTCAAATTGCTTTCCCAAATAGATCAATTCACAGTGCACCAACAGGCTGTTAGTAAGTCTGTCTCTCCATATCTCCTCCAATAGTAACCACTGCCATCTTTTGTCATCTTTGCTAATTTGCTGGTATAAAGTAAAAACTCAGATTTGGTTTGATTTACATTTCTGTTATCATATGTGATTTGGATCAGTCTTTCAAATGATTGCTAATGGCTTATAATTCTTTTTTTGAGGATTGTTTACTTATATTCTTTGATTTTCAAGTCACTAGGGAATTTCTTCCAATGTATTTATATTATTTCACTATACATCTTTGATACTGATGAGGTGCAAAAATTAAGGGTATGAGATTGCAATGGCCGAATGCAATGGCCCCAATGAATTCAGGCATGATGTTTGTGGCAAAGAATGGGATTTACTTACACTGAGAAGACAGCTTGCTAGTAAGACAGCCCTTCTTAGTGGGCAAGATCCTATTAGAACTTCTGCAATGATTGTGGGTTCAGAGTTGCCTTTTATTAGCCGTCTGAAGCTGGGGCTTCAATTCAATTCAAAATTGAATGAGATTGCTTATCATGAATGGGTGTGGTCCCTCCCAAGAGGTTGGGAGAGTTTGAGACTCAGGAGTTCCCTTCACCAAAGGGGGATGAAGTTTCAAAGCTCCCCCAAAGGTTAAAGGGGGACATAATTTATATCAATACAAGAACTTGATCACATATTTGATGCAATTTTTCCCCAATAAAAATCTACTACTTCCTTTATTCTAGTTGCATTTATTTTGTTCATGCCAAAGCTTTTTTTTTTTTTTATTTCACATAATAAAAATTATCCATTTTTTTCTTTTGCAATAGTCTCTGTCTCTTGTTTGGTTATGAATTTTCATATTAGCCTGAGCCATGAAAGATAGATATATAATCTAGTGGTGTTTTAGTGTTTTATGGTATAGTCTTTATTTAATATTGAGTGGAAATCCATTTTGATCTTGGTTTTATGGTTTGTGTATAAGATGTTAGAAATAATTTCTGTCAAATTTTTATTTATAAGCAATTTTTTTTGCTTAATAAAAATATGTTTTCTTTTCCTCCTACCCCTTTTCCTTGAGGGAAAAGAGAAAAACAAATTCCTTATAATTTATATACATAGTTGATTGGTTAGCTAAATGATGTAGACATTTAAGACCCTAAGCAAATCACTAATCCCAATTGCCTCACCAAAAATAAATAAGTTAAAAATATGCATAGTTGAGCAAGAGAAATTATCACAGTGACCATTTCCAAAAATATATATGTCTCAATCTACACCTTAAGTTCATCAGGAAGTAGGTAACATGCCAACTGTTTTCTAGTTTTCCTAGCAACCCTTTTCAAATTACATGGAAAATTCTCCCCATGCAATTTGTGTTTTCTGGATTCAAAAAAAAAAATACATGATTAATATGCCACCTGTGCTTTCATCAAAATTATTATGTTAAAATAGAAACATATTTAAATGTAATGGGAGACTGGGTAATAGAGCCAAATCCTTTGATAACATACAGTTTGCTCTTAGTACCAACCCACTTGGATGCTTGGAGAGGTTGCTTCCAAACATGGAGAGTGAAGAGCTCTGCCTCCTAGTCTGCTTACTAAAGAAAAACCTTTTAACTGAACTGAAAAACCTTTAACTGCTGAACTGTACTGAGCATGGAAACATGTGGACAAATAGGTACAAAAAAGTCTCTCCCTGGTGACTTTTATGAGGATGTTCCAAGAAGGAAAGGAGTGGCCACTTGGCCACCATATTCTTTCCACTTGGGCTTATATATGACTACTAGAGTCTTTAATGGCTTTTTAAGAGTATAAAGGGAGATCGAAAAGTTTGTGAACACTACACATAATTGCCTGTCAATAGTTACTTGTCTTAATCATGCCTTGTTGATGGAGTCATGAAATGATCTAACCATTCTGGAGAGTAATTGGGAACTATACCCAAAGGGAACTGGGAATACCCTTTGATATAGCAGTGTTTCTACTGGGCTTGTATCCCAAAGAGATCATAAAAGAGGGAAAGGAATCCACATATACAAAAATGTTTGTGGCAACCCTTTCTGTAGTGGCTAGAAACTGGAAATTGAGTGGATGTCCATCAGTTGGAGAATGACTGAATAAGTTATGATATACGAATGTAATGGATTATTATTGTTCTATAAGAAATGATAAACAAGCTGATTTCAGAAAAGCCTGGAAAGATTTACATAAGCTGATGCTGAGTAAAGTGAGCAGAATCAAGAGAATATTGTACACAGTAATAAGGTTATGTGATGGTCAACTGTGATGGATGTGGCTCTTTTCAACAATGAAGTGATTCAAGGCAATTCCAGAGCTATCTGCATCCAGAGAAAAAACTATGAAGGCTGAATGTGGATCAAAGCATAGTATTTTCACCTTTTTGTTATTGTTTTTGTTTGTTTACTTTTTTATTTTCTTTCTTGTGGTTTTTTTTTTTCTTTTAATCTAGTTTTTCTTGTGCAGCATAAAATATGGAAAGGTGTTTGCAGGAATTGCACGTGTTTAACATATCAAATTGTTTCCTGTCTGACTAAAAGAGGGAGGGAGAAAAATTTGGGATACAAAGTATTGCAAAGGTGAATGTTGAAAATTATTTTTGTATGTATTTAGGAAAATAATATATCATTGAAAAAAGTTGTCTTTTGAATTGAAAAAGACCAATAACATCATAAGGTGATATTTTACTTCATTTGCGAGTTGGATTTAAGTGAAGCAGAGTTGCATGAAGCTATCAGTCATACTATCCCTTCCAGAGTTATTGCAGCCTAGTGACAAGACAAAAGTCAAGATACCTGATGATAGCTCAGGGAGAAAGTGAATGATCTTGGAGTCTTTGATGTCTGACCAAGCTCTAACCTTCACCTGTTTCAACTCTTTCATGGATTTGGAAGAAGTCTTCTCATCTGTCCATTTCATCAGGGAAGGTAGACATCCCATTAACTCGTCAACAGGTTTGAGGTCAGCCAGTTACTTTCCACCTGTTTTGTCCCATCTGCCAAGTTGTTTTTACTGGGGTGTGGTCGTAGCCCGTGCTATAGCTTTTTGGAGCCACAGGTAAAAGATGGGTGAAAATGGACACCAAAGATGGACAAGCAGTATTAAAAAGAGCTCAGCAGCCCTCACACCAGAGATACTAGTTTTTCCTGAATATCCCATACATCCCTGCCTGTAAGTACTTACATGTGAAATATGATTTCATGAAAAATATAGTTGCGAGCAATATTTTTGTTTCCCCAGTTCTGAGATAACATAGATTTTTCATTACCTGTAAATACCACAGGATGTTATATGGTACATCTCACATCTTGTTTCCTGAAAGCTTTACAATGGAAGTCAAAAGAAAGAATACTATTTCTTTTGCATTTATAGAGCCAATTGTGACATTATTTCAAGCTCAATATTTAATTTTAAAAATTTAATGTCATCAATTCCTGTATATAACTTATACTGCATCCTTTTATGCTCATTAAAATTACACTGAGAAACTGAACTATTGCTGTGGTAATAATATAATTCATTTCTTAGGTGCTTTACACAAAATGAGCTTTCCCAATTTATTTTATTTTAATATCATAATTGATTAATTATTAATCTCTTCTTTATCCACAATCCCATGAATTCTTTCTATACTACAAGGAGGGCTAATTTAAAATATGATTTTTATTTTTTCTTGCATTTCATTGATTGGTTTTAGAAATATCTAAGAACCTATTACTATAGATGTTCTCTATTAAGTAAAAGATAGAAGCATAAAGAATGTAAGTTGAAAACTAAGCCTATACAAAAACACAGTTAAATGATAGGAAAGGGCAGCTAAGTGGAACAATAGATAGAACACTGGTCCTAGAATCATAAATATCAAACCTAGTCTCAGACACTTATTAGCTGTGTGACCCTGGGCAAGTCACTTAACCATGTTTGCTCAGTTTCCTTATCTGTAAAAAGAATTGGAGAAGGAAATGGCAAACCACTCCAGTATTTTTGCCAAGAAAACCCCAAATAGAATCGCAAAGTGTTGCATATGACTGAAACTACAATCACCAAAAGGTATGAAATAGTAAAGGTAGTAGCTAGCGTTTGGTATGAACAAAACTTACTTGACTTTAGCCAAAAGTGGAAAGGCACATGGCTAATGGGAGGGCTATTGAAGGAGTAGAGTAGGTATTTGAAGGCAGTGACTGAAAGACTTTGAAGATGAGCTATTGACCCACAGGTCAACAGGGAATCATTACAAAACTGAAAGGATTATTTTTTAATATCATAGAACATTAAAAGATGTGGTAATATATCATATATAACAAAAATGTTGAACATATTCTGTAAAAACAAATATTATCACAATTACTGTTTTAATATAAATTCTAAAAATATGTTTTTCAAAATTTCCTCATTAAAGAAAAGTGGAAGAAGCTGAAAATAGCTTTTCTTTTCTTAAAGGATTCATGTTAGACTTGGATATATTTCTTTCTAGAAGTAAGGAAATAGGTCATTAATGTGATTAATACTTCTGTTTCCTATTTCTCAAGATTCTGCTGAAGATTCTTTCTTCAGTTTCAATTTATAGGTGAAATACTTTTACTCCAGAAACTTTGTAGAATGTAACATTTCAAAGGGCAAAAATAGTAAGAAGTAAAGTACATTCTTATTTCTTATAAAGTTGTTAAAAAGAAAAACTATTTCCTCTGCTCTATTTTCACAGTATACAAAGAATTGAATGTGTTTCAAATAGTCAAGCAACCAACACATAGTAATTAAGCAGCATTTTTCCATGTGCCAAATATCATGTTTTAACCCAGGATATAAATACAAAAGATGAACCAATTCTTACTTTCAAAGAGACTCTCTCTGTGTCTCTCTTTCTCTCTCTCTCTTTCTCTCTCTCTCTCTCTCTCTCTCTCTCTCTCTCTCTCTCTCTCTCTCTCTCTCTCTCCTTCCCTCCCTCCCTCTCATTAAATATAGGGAGATAGATAGATGCAGATCTCTCAAAATATAGAAAGATAGACATCTCTATATATAGATATAAAGAATTTTCTCTATAAATATAGATCTGTATGTAGTTATGTTTCTCTCTATATAGATATGAATCTTTCTCTCTCTTTACCTTTATAGATATAAATATTTCTCTACATATGTATATATACATACATGTGTGTATGTACATTACACACACACACACAAACACACACATATATGGAAGAAAGAAAATAAGAGAGAAGACATAAAAAGAACACAAAAACTTACAACTAATTATTTACAAGGTAATTTGTGAGAGAAGGCACTGACACAGTTAGGCTAAGGAGGAAAGGCTTCAAGTAGAAGGTGGTACTTGAGTAATCTCTTGAAGGAAGACAAGAGTTTCTTTGAATGAGTGAAGCATTCCAGGTATACAGAATGACTAGGGCCAAGCACTGGAATGAGCTTTATGTGAAGAACTGGGAGAAGACTAATTTGGTTGGATCTCAAGTGTGTAGGAAGACCAGTAATGTCCACTGAAGCTGAAAAGATTGATTGAAGTTATATAGAGCTTTAAAAGTTACACTGAGGAGTTACATTTGATCTTAGAGGTTAAGAAGCAACCATTGGAGTTGATTGAGGAAAGGAGTCACATAGTCAAATCTGAGCTTAATGAAAATGTCTTTGGCATCAGTGTATGAGATGGAATGGAGTGGTAAGAATTTTAAGATAGGGAGACAAATCAGGAAGCTCTTGCTATAATTCAGGTAAGAAATGATTAGGGCCTGAACCAAGGTGGGAAGATGGGAAGAGAGTAACTTTTACATAGTCTTTACTATGACAGGCATTGTACTAAGTGCTTTTTACAAATATTATCTTGTTTGACCCTCACAACATCCCCAGAAGGTAGGTACTGTTTATCTTGTTCAAGGTCATACATTGGTAAATGTTTGAGGTTCGATTTGAAGTCAGATCTTCCTGATTCTAGGTCCAAAGCTTGAAATAATAGGGAGGGAACCAGTAGATAGGGAGAAAATGAAGATTTGAGAGAGTAGAAAGAGGTTAAGATTAGATTTAATCATTTACCACTTAAAATACCTCCATAGTATTCTATGAAGTCACCATTTATCCTTATGAATTCGGTCCTAGAACATTTTATCACAATAGTGGCAACATTCTGTTCTCATTTGGTTGTCCTTGACAATGTATTTTGTACTTCTAGTTCAAGAATTTCAACTTTACAGATACTGTGTTAACCCTTTTGTAAGGTAAGTGTATAGAAAATTCACCATAGCTGAGTGGTCAAGTACTATTATTTTTGGATCATTCAAATCTTTTCTTCCACATGTTTCATACAATTTTACTCCCATTTTATTGTCCATTAGAGCTTGTATTATAAGAAGATTATGGGGGAAAAAGCTATATTTAATTCAGGCTACTCCTGAATTTTCTGAGACTCATCACATTATAAGGGACAAATATCTGAACTACAGTATTTAGACCCATTATAAAAATATATTGGTACATTCAAGGATTCTGATAAAGGTCTCATTTCTAAAATACATAGAGAATTGACTCAAATTTATAAGAATTCAAGAAATTCTCCAATTGATAAATGGTTAGAGGATGTAAATAGGCAATTTTCAGATGAAGAAATAAAAACCATTTCTTCTCTATGAAAAGGTGCCCTACATCATTATTGATCAGAGAAATGCAAATTAAGACAACTCTGAGGTACTACTACATAACTCTCAGATTGGCTAAAATGACAGGAAAAGATAATGCAAATGTTGGAGGGGATGTGGGAAAACTGGGGACAGTAATACATTGTTGGTGAAGTTGTGAATGAATCCAGCCATTCTGGAAAACAATTTGGAACTATGCTCAAAAAGTTATCAAAAAGTACCCTTTGATCCAGCAGTGTTTCTACTGGGCTTATATCACAGAAAGATCTTTTTATGGCAGCCCTTTTTGTAGTGGCAAAAAACTGGAAATTGAGTAGATGAGTAGATACCCATCAGTTGGAAAATGGCTCAATAAGTTATGGCATATGAATGTTATTGAATATTATTGTTCAATAAGAAAGGATCAGGATAATTTCAGAGAGGCCTGAAGAGACTTCTATGAACTAATGCTAAGTGAAATGAGCAGAACCAAGACATCATTATACATGGCAACAGCAAGATTATACGATGATCAATTCTAATGGACATGGCTCTCTTCATGGACTTAGACCAGAGTGCCAATGGTCTTGTGATGAAAAAAGCCATCTGCACCAGAGAGAGGACTGTGGGAATTGAATGTGGACTGTAACATAGTATTTTCACTCTTTTTGTTGTTGTTTGCATGCATTTTGTTTTCTTTCTCATTATTTTTCCTTTTGGATCTGATTTTTCTTGTGCAGCATGATATTTATGGAAATATATAGAAAGGAAGTGCACATGTTTAACATATATTGGATCACTTGCTGACTGAGGGGAAAGGGAGGAAAAAATTAGAACACAGCTGTTTTAGGAGTGAATGTCAAAATTTATCCATGTATATATTTTGAAAATAAAAAGCTATAATTAAAAAAAGAATATATAGGTACATATAATTTTTATATCATTTTCACTTCCCTAAAAATATCTTTTACCTCTCCCCTATACAGATATTCCCCTCCAACAAGAAAGTAAAAAAAATAATAAATTAAAATTTTATTATTAAATAATATTTAATTATTATTTTAAATTAAATTAATTTTTTATTAAAATAAATAACATATTAATTAAACCTGATAAAACACACATACATATGTGTATGTATAAAATGGTTCCATACCAATAGTTCTCTATTTCTTCAAAGAAGGAAGGAGGTATATTTGCTGCTTTCTTTTTGGGGGAACAAGATGATCATTATAATGATTCTTCATTTTCTCTCCCTCTCCCTCCCCTCCCCTCTAGTTGATTCTATTGTATTTCTCCTAACTCTGATATTCTATGATTCTATTATTCTGAGCCCTTCACATTAAGACAAAGGCTGATGCTTCTAAGGTAGAGAGGCCTCCACTCTCTAAACCTGAGAATTGACTGATACCTACAAACTAAGGTAGCCCAATGATCTCCCTTACAATGGAGCTAGGATGAACATTTCCAAAGTAAGACTAGGAAGAGACAGAAAAATGAAACAATTAAAAATGTCACCAGGAAAACTTAGGAGTGAGAGCATTCATGCCATGGAAAAAGGATGTTGCCATAATATAGGATTTCAGAGTTTATGCTTCCTGGAATCATTTTCCAAATCATTACATCAGGGTTGCTCAAATTTTTTATAAGGAAGGAAGCAGTCCTGCTCAGATGGGCTTAATTGGTGATAGATAGGCAAAGAGGTATCAATTAGGTAGGGAACTAAAAGTTACCAGCCTAGAAGCTTTCTGGTATAGAAGGTACAGATAGAAAGGGTTTCTAGAAAAGAACAGAGCATGAATAAGGGGTTATCAGGCAGGAGGAGTAGACATGACTGGGTACTAAATAGCCTGTTGGACAGAGAAAGGCTAGGCTAGAAAAAACAAGTTTTTCTATTGGAAAATATAAAGCACAATACAACTGCACAACAATATAAGATTTCTTTATAACAATATTAAATGAGAGTGAAAACATTGGGGCTTCTCCTAACATTAACGGTGAGACTAAAGTGTTATAGAAATGTAGGCCTACTTTATTATCATCTATATAGATTGATCTATAATATTCTTGGTATGATCTGACTCAACTATTCTTCGTTAAAACTTTCTGAAGCTCATTCACAATTCTTTTAACTCTTATGTGAGGAGCTTGCGTTCATCTTTTGTCATACTCCACCATAATGACCTGTTATATTCACTTGGCAAAGAGATCGACTGCTAGATGACATGATTTCTGAGCTCTTTTGGCTTTCTAGTTGTAGTACTTACCTTATCTCAATTAAAATATTTTAAGAGATGATGATAGTCAGGGTCATTATGTGTAGTTTTATCCATTTTCCCAGAATAAACAGCTTATTAAGATAGATCAGATTGAAATTGTTGTATTGTATATAGGGCCTTCTTATCCTTATCAATTTTTCTAATTTAGTATTGATTTTTATCTTTATTCTAATCAGTCAATTTAATTGTATAAAAGGGTGATTTCAAAATGAAAACCGCACCTCTATAAACACACACACACACACACACACACAAACATACACACTTTAATGACTAGATGTTTTCTCTCTGATAGGGTATTGCAACATTGTCCAAATATTGTCTAGGCATGTGTGACAGCTCTTATGAATATATAGGCTTATTCAGGAAATAGTAGACCAGTTTGACTGGAATTTAGAGTGGGGGAAGTGAAATAATATGAAATAAGTCTGAGGAGATAGGCTGAAACCAGGTTATGAAGAGCCTAAATATCAAGCTAAGTTTATATTTTATTCTTTAGGAAATAGGAACACTTTGATGGTTTTGTTTTGTTTTGTTTTGAAAAGGAGCATGACAGTGTCAATCTTGCACCTAAGAATGATTATTTTGGCAGCCCTCTAAAGTAATAAATGGAAAAAGGAGAGTCTGGAG
Organism: Antechinus flavipes; assembly: GCF_016432865.1. Taxonomy (NCBI): domain Eukaryota; kingdom Metazoa; phylum Chordata; class Mammalia; order Dasyuromorphia; family Dasyuridae; genus Antechinus; species Antechinus flavipes. The sequence goes on along the minus strand of NC_067398.1, from coordinate 156,581,947 downwards.
TTAGGGAAGTCAATTAGAAGATTTCTTGTAGTGTTGAGGAACTATGGTAATTGTGTGAATGGAGAAAATGGGATGGATGCTATAGGGATAAAATTATCAGGATTTGGAAATTCTTTATACAGGAAAGGAAAATAATATTTTACTATAAAGATATACAAATTTGAGGGACTTGAAGATGGCAATGCTCTTAAGAGAAATTAGGACATTAGGAGGTGGGTTAAGTTGAGGGCCAAAGATGATGATAATAGGAAAAGATCCTTTCTCTCCTTTTCCCTCCCTCCCTCTCTCTCTTTCTCTGTCCCTCTCTTTCTGTCTTTGTCTCTCTCTCTGTTTAGTCAATCCATAAAAATTTATTAAAAGTCTACTATGTGTTACTGTGCTAATCACTGAGAATAGAAAGAAAAGCAAAAGATAATTTCTGTTCTTTTTTTTTTTTTATAACTTTTTATTGACAGAATCCATGCCAGGGTAATTTTTTACAGCATTATCCCTTGCACTCACTTCTGTTCCGATTTTTTCCCCTCCCTCCCTCCACCCACTCCCCCAGATGGCAAGCAGTCCTTTACATGTTGAATAGGTTACAGTATATCCTAGAAACACTATATGTGTGCAGAACCGAACAGTTTTCTTGTTGCACAGGGAGAATTGGATTCAGAAGGTATAAATAACCCGGGAAGAAAAACAAACATGCAAGCAGTTTATATTCATTTCCCAGTGTTCTTTCTTTGGGTGTAGGATAATTTCTGTTCTTAAGGAGCTCATAGTTTAAAAAGGAAGACAAATTTTTGGGTTTTTTTGTTTTTTGTTTTTCAGTAATGCTTAGAAGCCCTTGATATCATTGAAAATTCATTACCCCTCCTAGATCACTATTACTTAGGATAATTCTTAGTTTTGCTGGATGTTATACTTGGTTGTAAAGCTATATATTTTGCCTTTTGTAATATCATATTCCATGCTCTCAACTCTTTTTTTCAATAGTATTCTATTTTTTCAATTATATATAAAGATAGCTTCCAACATTCATTTTTGTAAGATTTTATATTCCAAATGTTTCTACTTCCCTTGCTTCTTCCCAAAACAACAAACAATCTGATATAGGTTTAACATATACAATCTTTTGCATGTTTCCATGTTTGACATACTGTTAAAGAAAAATGAGACCAAAAGGGAAAAAAAAACACAAGAAAGAAAAAACAAATAGACAAAAAAAAAAGTGAGAATACTCTATGCTTCAATCCATAATCAGTCTTCATAGTTCTCTCTCTAAATGCAAATGGCATTTTCCAACCTAAGATTATTGCAATTTCTTGAATCACCACATTGCTGAGAAGAGCCAAGTCCTACAAAGTTGATCATCACATAAGCTTGCTAATGCTGTGTACAATGTTTGCTTGGTTGTGCTCAGTTCACTCAACATCAGTTCATGTAAATTTTTACAGGCTTTTCTGAAATTAGTCTGGTCATCATTTCTTATAGAACAATAATATTCCTTCTCAACTTTCATATAGTAGTAGCAGCTAAATCTTATGTGATCCTAATTGTGAATCCTCAGTTTTCAAACTTTTGATTTCTGACTGCTTATAATATTTTTTTTTATCTTTGACTTGCAAATAGTGGATTTTGGCTACTATGTTTTTAGGAGTTTTAACTTTGGGGTTTCTTTTAGGAGATAATTTGTGGATTCTTTTTATGTACATTGTTCTCTGGTTCTAATAGATCTGTGCCATTTTCATTCATGATTCCTTAAAAATATGATATCCAAATTCTTTTTGTTCATGAGTTTTTATATAATTCACTGATTCTTAAATCATCTTTTTTTTTTTTTTGAGCCTTGTCAACCTGTGTTTTTTTTTTTTTTTAATAACTTTTTATTGATAGAACTCATGCCAGGGTAATTTTTTACAGCATTATCCCTTGCATTCATTTCTGTTCCGATTTTTCCCCTCCCTCCCTCTACCCCCTCCCCAGATGGCAAGCAATCCTTTACATGTTAAATAGGTCACAGTATATCCTAGATACAATATATGTGTGCAGATTCTTAAATCATCTTGATGCTGTTTGAGTGGGCTAGATTAGTGGCTATAAGAGAGTTGTTAAGAATCCTTTTTAAATTGGCCGCAGGTTTTAGGAGTGAAAAAATTCACTCATTCCTGAATTATTAGTGCAAAATGAAAGTTTATTGTTAGATAGAAATCAGTTTACCAAGAGACTGACTTCTATAGTGACAGATCTAATGAAAAAAGGAGTTTCACACTGAGAATGCAGTTCTCAGTGGACAGAAGGTCCTGACAGCAAAGGGAGATACCAAGGTCCATCTGTAAAAGACCTTTGCTGAAGGAAGCTGTTATATTGGGTCTGGGTCTGGGACAGCTGGGTTTCAGCTTGAGCTGGAATTTGAATAGAATTAAATGATTTTCTTTAATTGAATAGGGTTGGAATTTTTTTTGCTAAGGACTGAACCAACCTCACCTAGATAACAGAATGAAACTGTTTGTCTTTTTTCCCTCAGATGGGATCCCTCACTGAGGCAGAGTTGAAGGAGATTTTCTCCTTCAAGGGGTTTTCGAGTTTCGGGGTCCCTTCTTCAATCTTTCCTAGGCTCATTTTCCAAATTAATTATTCTTCCATTGTTCAATCTTTTTATTTTTATATTCAGTCTTTTTATTTATTTATTTTTTAATATTTATTTTGCCCCAGCAACTCATCAAATTATTTTAAAAAGTTTGTAAAGGTTTGTTGTTGTTGTTGTTGTTGTTGTTGTTTTTAATCACCATCCTGGACCTTGGTTGGTTTGTTTTTGTAAATGCTTTGTAAGGAGATTGGCAAAAATGATGGAGCAGGAAAAGATTCAGGGAAGATGGAAAAATAACGCAGGAAATTAGCTTTCCAAAACTTCCCCAGAAACAATTTAAAATAATGTCTCAAAGTTAGCTTTGACAGAGCAGAAATAATTAAAAGTTAGAGTAAAAACAATTGTCCACGCTGTGACAAGTTAGGATGACTTAAGAAAATCTAACCTCCCAGGAGGATAGAACTGAAGTACAGATACCCCTGAGTCAACAAACAACAAGCCCTGGGGGCAGCTATATAAATAGAAGCCTTAACTTCAGGAACTTTTACTCAGAGTGTTGGAGTCAGACCATTGATCAGTGAAATTCATCAGGGCCTTCTTCTGGCTGATATTGGCTAGGGGCCTGGGTTTGCTGACCAGACAGGTCCCAGGCTGGTGAGTACAGTCACAGAGGAGCAAAGGCAGGGGTGTGAAGTCCTTGGTTTTGGTTCTAGGGAGAGAAGTAATATGAAGCTTAGAGCCATCTGAGGAATCACATAAAGTAACAGTGTTTGTGGTTTCAGCATTACTGGTTGTGACTTTGGGGTAAAGAGGAGTACTTGAGATCAAATCTCCAGATAAAGTTCAAAAAAACAATAGCATGAAAAACATGAAACTTGAGACCTTATTCCCTACACTTTGGGACTAGAGTCTGATTCTAACACACACTTAAAAGCCACAAAATAACTAAAAAAGTGAGTAAGCAAAACCTTATCATACAGAACTGCTAGGGTAATAGTGAAGATACGAGTTCAAACTCAGAAGATCATGACATCAAAAAAAAAAAAAATCTACTTAAAAGAATAATGTAAAATGGTCACAAGCCCAAAAAGAATTCTTAGAAGAGCTTAAAAAGGACTTTAAAAATCAAATAAGATAAGTTGAGGAAAAATTAGAAAAAAAAATAAGAACAGTGAAGAAAATCAAGAAAATTATTATTTTTTTTTTTTTGGCTGAGGCGATTGGGGTTAAGTGACTTGCCCAAGGTCACAAAGCTAAGAAGTATTAAGTGTCTGAGGTCAGATTTGAACTCAGATCTTCCTGACTTCAGGGCTGGTGCTCTATCTACTGCACCACTTAGCTGCCTCAAGAAAATTATTTTTTAAAAAAGTCAAGTAATTGGAAAGAGATCCAGAAACTTATGGAAGAAAATAACTCCTTAAAAATTAGAATTGAGCAAAGGGAAACTAATGCATTCATAAAACACCCAGAAATAATAAAGCAAAATCAAAAGAATGAAAAATAGAAGAGAATATGAAACAGTTCATAAGGAAAAAAAAAGACCTGGAAAACAGATCAAGGAGAGACAATATAGAAATTATTGGACTATCTGAAAATCATAATTTTAAAAATCATCTAAACACTCTAATTCAAGAAATTACGAAGGAAAATTGGCCTGAAATTTTGGAAATAAATGATAAAAATAGAAATGAGAAAAAAAATCCATTGTTCACCATCTGAAAGAAATCCAAAGATGAAAACTTCAGGTACATTATAGCCATTTTGAAGTTCCCAGGTCAAGGAAAAAATACTACAAGCAAATGAAAAGAAACAACTTAACTACTGTAAAGTTACAGTCATTATAATACACAAATTAACAGTTTCTACATTAAAAAATTGAAGGGCTTGGCATAGGATATGCAAAAGGAGAAAGTGGGTCTGCAACCAAGAATAACTTACCAATTAAAGCTGACTATAAACCTGCATGAAAAAATGGATATTTAATAAATTAAAGGACTTTCAAGTATTTGTGTGAAAAAGACCAGAATTGAATGGAAAATTTGATCTACAAACTCAGAAGAAATATAAAATGATAAACATGAAACACTAATTATCAAGGATTTATTATTAAGATCAAACTATTTCCTATATGAGAAAACATGATCTATATCTCTTAAGAATATGATAAGTTATAGTTATTGGGGTAGTTTTAGAAGAGCATACAGAAAGAAGAGCATACATCAATAGAAGCTTTGGGATTGTGCTGAATATGATAGGATAATCCTTAAAAAACTGGGTAAAGAGAGGTAAAATGGAACAATTATATACATGAAGTATGAATGGAAGAATTATTACACTGACAGACAAAAGGAGGTGGAGTGATACAACTGGATTAAAGAGATAACATATTCATCTAGGAGGATATAAAAGTCTTAACAGAAATAGGAGAGTAATGGGATAGTGAAGAGGGGACTCTGAAACTCAAAATCCTTAAAGGAGAAAATCTACTTCAACTCTGCCTCAATAAGGGACTCTGCCCCAAAGAACAAACAGTTCCATCTTTGTTATCTGGATGGGGTTCACTCACTCCTGAAACTCACTGAATTCAATTCAAATTCTAGCCCAAGCTGAAACCCAGGGAGCCAACTTGGGACTCCACCCGCAAGCCCTCTTCAGCTTGTAGCCAAAGCTCTCATTATAAAACAAGCCAAACTAAAACCCTTTCTTTGCAGAGGTTCCAAACATGCCAGCTCCATGCTTGGCATGTCAAGGGCCTCTGTCCACTGGAATACTCTTTCCAGTGCCATCCTCTCTTTACCCTTACCTATTTCCTTAATCAGACTTTATGCCTCTCTGTCAGGATTTCTAACCTTACTTCCAATCCCCATAATAAACCCTTTTATCAATCTAGGTTTTAGGGTCTGTAAATTCTTTTACAGAGAACTTCTGTACCACCAGAAGGGAGGTCCCAAAACTCCCTACCCTTGCACTGAATCCTAAGGCATTGCAGGGGAGCCAAACCTCTCTATTTGGTTCCCTGAACCCCGAACCTGCCAATAGACCTTATCATTTAACTCCCTGACCACCAGAAAGCCTAATTTCATTTTGGTTCCCTAAACCTAAATCTCATCAATAGGCTAAAAAAGGGACTCTCAGTAGGGCATGCAGATCAAGAAATAGGAGGACAAGAGGAGAGTATAAGGGAAGAATCCTTAGAAAGGGTTCAAGTTGGGTAGTAGTAATCAGAGTAAATTAGATATCTGAGGAGGGATGAGTAAAAATAATGGAAAAGAAGAATAAAAAGTGAGGAAAAATAGAATGGAAGGAAATATACAATTAGTAATTAGACCTTTAAATGTGAATGAGATGAACTTACCCATGAAATGAAAATGGATAGCAGAATGAATTAAAACCCAAAATCTGACACTATATTGTTTATAAGAAATACATTTTAAAATGAAAGCTACATATACAATAAAAATAAAGGGCTGGAATAAATTATACTTTAGCTGATGCAAAAAAAAAAAAAAAGCAAGGGTAGCAATCATGATCTCAACAAAGTTAAAACTAAAATAGCTTTAATTAAAAGAGATAAACAGGGAAACATGATAAAAAGTGCTATAAATAATAAGTAATAGCAATATTTAACTTATATGCACCAAATGCTATAGGATCCAAATTTTTAAAGGAAAAGCTAAATAAAATACAGGTGGAAGTAGATAGCAAAACTATTATAGTGGGGAACTTAAACCTTCTCTTCTCAGAACTAAATAAATCAAACCAAAACATAAGAAAGAAGTCAAGGAAATAACTAGAATCTCAGATAAAATAGATATAGGTATTTAGAGAAAGTTGAAGGGATATAGAAAAGAATATACTTTTCCTGGTGCATGGTACCTTTGCAAAAATTGAACATGTATTGAGATCATAAAAATTTATAGCTAATTGTAGAAAAGCAGAAATATTAAATGCATCTTTTCCAGCTCATAATACAATAAAATTATAGTTAACAAAGAACAATAAAAACACAATAATTGTATACTAAATAACCTAATCTTTTTTTTTCCTGAGGCAATTGGGGTTAAGTGAGTTGTCCAGGGTCACACAGCTAGGAAGTGTTAAGTGTCTGAGACCAGATTTGAATTCAGGGCCTCCTGACTTCAGGAGGCATGGGGGGTGAGTGGGGGGGGGGTACTCTATCCACTGCTCTATCTAGCTGCCTCTAAAAAATTTACTCTTAAGGAATGAGTGGGTTAAAGAACAAATCATAGAAACAATAAATAATTGTTATTTTTAAGAAAAGGATAATAATAAGAAAACATACCAAAAGCTATGGGATGCAGCAAAAGCAATAATCAGGGGAAAATTTATATCTCTAAATGATTATATCAATAAAATAAGAAAGAGCAGACCAATGAATTGGGTATGCAATGAAAAAAAATAAACTAGAAAAAGAACAAATTAAAAATTTCCAATTAAATATTAAATTGGAAATCCTAAAAATTAAAGGTGACACTAATAAAATGGAATGTAAAAAATGATTGAATTAATACATGAAACTAGTAGTTGGCTTTATTTTTAAAAAAAAAACAATAAAACAGATAAATCATTAGTTAATAAGATTAAAAAAAGAAAACCAAATCACTAATTTCAAAAATGAAAAGGGTGAACATATCACTAATGAAGATAAAATCAAAGTACTTATTAGGAGTTATTTTGTCCAATTACATGACAATAAATTTCATAATTTAAGTGAAATGGAAGAAAACTTAAAAAAATTAAAATTGCTTAGATTAACAAAAGAGAAAACAGAATATCTAAATAAACCTATTTTAGAAAAAAGATCTTGATCATGTTATAAATAAGCTTCCTAAAAAAAACTATCAGGATTAGGTGGATTTACAAGTGAGTTCTGCCAGATATTTAAAAGTCAATTAATTCCAGTATTAAGTAAATTATCTGCCATAATAGGCCAAAAAGAGAGTCTTACTAAGTTCCTGTAATAAAAAAAATATGGTGCTGACATCTAAACCAGGAAAAAAACAACAGAGAAAGAAAATTGTTTGTCATTAATGAAGATGAATACAAAAATTCTTTCACATGGTGACTAGGATTTATACAAGGATTGCAGGGATAATTTAACATAGGGAAAACTATTCACATAATTGATTGTATAAATAATAAAAGAACAAAAAAAAATCACATGATTATATCAATATATACAGAAAAAACTTTTGACAAAATAAAACATTCATTTCTATTAAAAAAACACTTGAAAGTGTAGACATAAATGGATTTTTCCTCGAAATGATAAGCAGCAACTACCTAAAATGATCAGCAAGTATTTTGATGCTTGAAGACTTCCCAATAAGATTACACATGAAACAAGGATGTTCCCTATATATATATACTTCAACAACAATACTATATGATGATCAATTCTGATGGACATGGCTCTCTTCAACAATGAGATGAACCAAATCAGTTCTATTTGTTCAAGAATGAAGAGAACCAGCTACACCCAATGAAAGAACTATGGGAAAATGAGTGTGAACCACAACATAGCATTTCCACTCCTTCTGTTTTTGTCTGCTTGCATTTTTTATTTCCTTCTCAGGTTATTTTTACCTTATTTCTAAGTCTGATTTTTCTTGTGCAGCAAAATAAATGTATGGATATGTTTACATATATTGTGTTTAACATACACTTTGACATATTTAACATGTATTGGTCTATTTGTCATCTAGGGAAGGGAGTAGGGGGACGGAGGGGAAAAGTTGTAACAGAAAGTTTTGCAAAGGTCAATGCTGAAAAATTATTCATGCATATATCTTGTAAATAAAAAGCTATAATAAAAATAAATTTAAAAAGAAACAAGGATATCCATTTTATTATTACAAATATTATATTACAAGAAAAAGAAATTGAAGGAGTCAGAATGGACAAGGAGTCAATAAAACTACCTCTTTGTAGATAATATGACATACTTGAATAATACTAGAGATTTAACTAAAAAAAGCTAGTTGAAAAAAATAATAATTTTAGCAAAGTTTTATATCCTGAAAGCAGGATATAAAATAAACCTACATACTCATTAGCATTTCTATATGCCACAAACAAAATGCTGCAAGAAGAGATACTAAGAGATACCCCATTTAAAATAATTACAGACAGCATAAAATATCTGGGAATATATGTGACAAGACCAGCCCAAGAACTAGATGACCATGATTATAAAATCCTTTTTATACAAATAGAGTCAGATTTAAAGAACTAGAGAAATACCAATTGTTCATGGGTTGGGCAAAGCTAATACAATAAAAATGATAATTCTATCTTAATTAATCTACTTATTCAATGGTATCATAATGAAATTATCAAAGACATTTTATTGAACTAGAAAAAAATAACAAAAATTCATTAAGAAGCACCAAAATGATCAAATATAGTAAAAAATATTAATGAAAAAATATAAAAGGATGGAGGTTTAGCAGTACCAGATCTTAAGCTATATTAAAAGGTAGTAAATATCAACACCATTTGGTATTGGCTAAGACATAGAAAGGCTGGCCAGTGGAATAGAGTAGATATACAACACACAGCAGTAAATAGAGTAATTATTTTTATTAATGTAAAGATTTAAGCTTGTGGGATTAGAATTTACTATTTGGAAAAAATTATGAGAAAACTGACAGATATTAGGTATAGACCTATAACTTACCCTGTGGTGTTCTCTTCTTTTTTATAATATATGATGATTCTCTGTGGGAGCAGATTTCTTGGGGAAGTTTTCTGGAGGCAGCCTTAGTTTCAATTCAGAGTAATAATCACTCCAAATACAGCCAGCTGATAAAATCCAAACGTTTATTTCTTATCTCTTTCTTGGGCCCGATTAGCTTCCTTAGAAGCTTATCTCTCTGCTTGGTTCCAAGAGCTCTTGCAGCTTGTCCTTTGTCCTTGCTTTCTTCAGCCTCCAGCCAGCACAAAGGTGAAAGATGCAATAAATCTGACTTCACCTCTGAGAGTGGGCTTGTGGGCTTCTGTATCTCCCAGAGTGCTCTGTATCTGGCCCTGAAAGCTTCTTGCTTATATGCTGTTCACTGAGTACACACTAATCATTATATTACTATTATTTGTTGTAGGATTAAATCAATTCTAAACTAGATTTAGACTGTCTCCTCAATTCCACTTAGTACCTTGTTTCAAGTTCTGGCCCATAACATCTTCTTGTAGGATCAGATCAATCATACTGAACCATGCTAAATTAGATAATTATTGTCTCTATCAACTCTAATGAGTTAACACTTGGTAAGGATTCCAACATTACCCAATTTACCAAAATAAGATTAAAATGGATTCATAACCTAGATATAAAGGGAAATAGCATAAGAAAATTAGAAGAACATAGATCATATAGTCTATTAGATAGAAAAATTTATGAGTAAACAAAAGACAGAAAATATTATGAGTATTAAAATGGATATTTTACATCATATTAAATTTAAAAGTTTTTATACAAATAAAACCAATGAGTCAAGATTAGAGAGAAAGCAGAAAATTAGAGAAAAAATTATGGACAGTTTTCTTGGATAAAAGTTTTCTTAGATATCTCAAATACATAGAGAATGTTACCAAATTTATAATAATATGAGTCATTCCCCAATTGATAAATGGTCAAGAAGTATGAACAGATAATTTTTTTGATGAAGAAATCAAAGATACATATGGGAAAATGCTCTAAAGTATTATTGATTAGAGAAATGCAAATTAAAACAATTTTGAGACATCTCACACCTATCAGACTGGCTAAAATCATGGAGAAAATGACAAATATTGGAAGGGATATTTTTTAAAAATGGGATACTAATACATAATTGGTAAAATTGAGAACTGATCATTTTGGAGAATAAACTGCAATTATACTTAAAGAATTACAAAACTGTGAATATCCTATGATCCACTATTAAGTCTGTTTTCTAAGGTGATCAGAGAAAAAGTAAAAGAAATTCTTATGTTCTAAAATGTTTATAGTAGCTCTCTTTGTAATGGCAAAGAACTGGAAGTTGAGGGGATGCCCATCAATTGGAAAATAGCTGAATAAGTTGTGGTATATGGTTATGAGGAATATTACTGTGTTGTAAGAAATAATGAGCTCAGTGATTTTAGAAAAACATGGAAAGACTTGCATGAAATAATGAAGAGTGAAATGAACACATAAAGTAACAGCAATATTAAAAAATAACAATGAATGACTAAGTTATTCTGAATACTACAAATATTCAAATCAACTACCAAGGTCCTATGAAGGAAGCTGGCATCCACCTCCAGAGACAGAAATGATAGACTAAAGTATATTTATATGATTTTACAAACACACACACAGGTATGAAACTTAACAAAAGGTAAACTGAGATAATTCTATAAAAAATAAGCTTATTTATTAATAAGTGCAAAACTGATTAATAAATGGGTAAGTAACATTGCCTCTGACAAAAGACCCAGAATTAAAGATGCAATACATTTTTATAAAAACAGAACAAAGAACACAACAAAAATCATTATGGAACTGGCAACATCACGGGGTTGGAGGATCATGATTGGTTGCATTAATGGAGAAACATATTGTACAATGAGGCTAACTTCTTAATAAGGATTATTTTTGTGAATTTATGGGGACCAGTTGCATTTTGAGCTCATTGATTTTGGACAGGAGCACCAGACTCAAATATTCCTGGTCACAAGATAAGCCCACCTAAAATTTACAAGGATGGGGCCTTAAGATGGGACAAGGTCATCTAATATGCTTTTCTCGTATGACATGCAGATAATCATTCAGTTTCTCAGAAACTGAAGTTATATGAAATAGCATGCTTCTCTTGGCAGGAATGATTTGCAGATGTAGCTGAGATAACAGTAACCATGGAATTAGAATGCAAAATGAGAAAATTAAACTCCTAAAGTCAAGGTCAGCGGTTCTATTTAATTAACAATGAATGAGGGAAGGCTTAATCCTTTGGCAACTAGCTCAGAAAGACTGAACTTTTGGACTCATGAGCTTCTCTACTTAGACTCAAAGAAGAGGGTTGGATTTTTGCAGTTACACAATTGAATTTGAAATATATAATCAATATTTGAATTTCCCAACATCACTAATCCCAACAGTCACTGTTGAAATATTAATGATGAGAAGTGGTTAGGATTGGGGCTGATAACAGTGGGCTGGATAGGAATGCTTAGCAATAAATTTTATTTCTGGCCCCATGTCTCTGCTCAGGTTGTCCCAATATATGAAATTAATTCCTTTCTCACCTTGTATCTTGGAGTCTTTATCTTACTCTTAGTATCTCTCCCTTCCAAAGATAAATACATTCTGGGTATGATGTCCAACTGGCAAGAATGTAATTCTTTAGCGTGGGATGATCAACAGATAGAAAAAGAATATGGGGAAGGAGTGGAGGAACCTCATTGTGTGATTTTTTGGGAAACTAATTGCCAGTGCTTTATCATGAGCAATTCAATTTTAGGCTATCATTTTCAGTTTGATGAGAAGATGGAAGGACAGTTAGTTGCAATAGTTCTCATTGCTACTGTTGTGATGGGTGTGTGTCTGTTAAATCAGGGAGACATCTCTAGGGCTAAAGAAAGACTGATTGATGAAATTTGCTGAGAAGGAGGATGGTGACTCTTTTATTCTGTTTATCCCTCTTTATCTTCTTTTTCTTCCCTACCCTAGAAAACCATGTCTATTCCTAACTTTCCCTATTCTTTACACTTATGTTCATGCCTTCTTTTTTTTTTTTTTAATTAATATCATAGTTATTCCCAGTTGTGTCTTTTGTTATTGGCAAAGGGGTAAGCAAGAGAAAAGAGAGAAAGTGAATAGCAGAATATGAGAATAAGATAAACCCAGAATGGTCCCTTTTTCTCTGAATGTAAGGGCAGAAATTCTTCCCTCATCCAGGACTATAAGAACCAAAAAAAATTTTTTTTAAAATTGATATTGATGTCCAAAGTAGGGCAAATTTGGACCCTTCTCTTCTTCTTCAGGAGTATAGCACGTGTCTGTGTGGTGGTGGGGAATAGGCATTATTGAGTCACAGTACCCAATTCATTGTTTTCCCACTCAAGAAAATTCAAAGAAATCTCCCTGTAGGGCTGAAATTGCGAGTGGTGACTAGAAAAGTTCTCATTTTTTGGGAGGAGGAAGGAAGTAGTTGGACATGTCCGCATTCCAAAGGTGGGGGCCAAATCAAACTCTTGGCTACATTTAGCTCCCTTCAAAGCTTGGCAAGAGGGCCACATTTTATTCAAGGTCTTTCCTGATTCCCGGATTGTTAATACTTCCTTCTTTTCCTCCAAATTACTTTGTGTTTACTTTTTGCAAGTTTTATATTTACTTAGCTACATTTCTATTGTGTCCCTTAGTTGAATGTAAGTTACTTGAGGTAGGAACTTTTAAAATAATTTTATCATTGTATTCCTAGTACCTATATCAGTTCTGGTAGATTTATAAATACTAGTTGTATTGAATATTTGCTTGTTAAAATTTGCTTGCTAATAGATAATAGGTTTTAATTTTAAAACAGGTGATCAACATACTATAGCCATTGCTGAGAAAGAAAGAGAAATGGAGACACTGTAGAAGAGGAGAAAGAATGCTGATCTTGGAGTTAACTACTTAGGTTCAAATTTTCCCTTTGCTACTTGTTACCTGTATGACTGAGCAAATTTATGTCTCTGGGTTTCAATTTTCTCATTCATAAAATGAGTGGACTAGATGAACTCGTAGGTATCGTCCAACTCTTAATTCTTTTATTCTACATATTTCATAAACATATTTGGAAATCATTATAAGATACCCAATAGGTTACCCCTATAATTCATAGTATTTAAATCTGGAAGAGTCTTTAAAGGTTTTCTAGCCTAATTCTCTTGTTTTATAGTTGAGGAAACTGGGGCCTGGGAAACATATTGAACCTTACATAGACAGTAAAGGGCAAAATTGGGATTCAAATCCAGCTCTTCTTGTTGTGTCTATTGTTCTACCTTCAGTAGAATGGAAGGTGAAAACAGATTTTATACTTTTTGATTCTACATTATAATTGACTAATATGCCCTCTCTGTTCTTCTCTATTAAATTAATAAATGTCATAATAGATAGTTAATAGTAGATATCCTCATAGGTGCATTATGGATATAATACTGTACTTAGAGTCAGGAATGTCCGAATCCAAATATTGCATCATATATTTGCTAGTTGTATGATCCTGAGTAAATCACTTGATTTCAGTCAGCTTCAAAATCCTCACCTATATAAAATGAGGCTAAATTCCATTGATCTTGTGATGAAGAGAGTCATCTACATCCAGAGAGAGGACTGTGGAGACTGAGTGGGTGTCACAACATGACATTTTCAATCTGTTGTCGTTTGCTTGCACTTTGTTTTCTTTCTCATTGTTTTTCCTTTTGATTTTTCTTGTGCAGCACAATAATTATATAAATATGTATAGAAGAATTGCATATGTTTAACTTATATTTAATTACTTGCCATCTAGGGGAGGGAGTGGGAGGGTGAGGGGAAAAATTTGGAACACAAGGTTTTGCAAGGGTCAGTGTTGAAAAATTATCCATGCATGTTTTGAAAATAAAAAAGCTTTAATTAAAAATAAAATAAAATAAGGCTAATAGTATTTAACCTAATGGGGTTGTTTTGAGTATCAAATTAAATATATAAAGTGCTTTGTTAACCTTAAAGTATTATATAAGGGTTAGTTGCTGATATTCATTCAAGATCATCAAAGAACAAATACACCATGGACAAAAGAAACAAGGATCATGCTTTTGTGGCCATATGGTAATCCAAGTGGGCTGATAAGACTGATGCAAAAGTGCATGCTGCTGGTGTTTTTCTACCTCACTCTCTACTTGGAGGTACACAGTATTTCTTCCTTCTTATTTGAAAAATGCCAGAAAGAGCAAGAGAAATCTTTTCATTTTATTTCTGTTTGTTTTGCATAGTCACCTCTGGTTTAGCAGCCAATTAAAAGGCTTTTCATCAACATGCAGCAAGTCAATACAATCCTCAAAGTGTATTTAGGCATGCTTTGTATTGTAATATCTTGTAAGAAGTTCACCAAGGCTTTTTGTAGGTTGGTACTAGGAAGAGTATGATGTAAGCACTGGACTCTCATTGACCAATCTCCTATTCCATAAGTACAAAACAGTTTTTTTTTTTTGTACTTAAATGCCTTATTATTCATTGTTTTATTATTCATTACAAGGTCTACATCAATATAGAACTTGTACATGGGACAGACCTATATGAAACACACTTTTTCGGCTATATTTCCTGTAACTATCTGAAAAGTCAAGCATTTTTCTCTACTTCTTAGTATTTGTTCCATATCATGAATGAGGAAGAAATCTTTTATTTTTTGGATAGCATCACCTGACAAGACATATTGCAATTGAGGCAACACTTGACTTTAGTTATCTAATTTATCTTGTGGAAAATCATGGGGATCTTTAGAAAATAACAATTATTGCTATGTGCTTTGTTTTGGATTTATTTTTAATCCTGTGCATTTGGTAAAATTGTTTTTGTAAATGCCATTATATTCCTTTCTCAGTCAAATTAATGTAGATGAAAAAAAGTTTGCTTTTGTAAAGATGAGAAATTTTGGAAACCATTTTTGAAGGGATTATGCCTTTTCGGATAATAGGAATAAAAAGAAAACTTTTCCCTGCCATTTCCAGAAACACACTTATTTGTGCTGATTTTAATCATTACTTTTTCACTTTCTTAAATACTTCTGTAGGATCTTAGTTCCTTTTTTTTTTTTTTTAAAGGACAATATGTATCAAATTCATCAGAATAATTAACAGTTCCATAGTCTTTTGGAAATCTTGCCTCATAGACTGTTTTTATTATGGGCAGAAAGTAAGAGTAAACTTTATACAGACTATGCTATGTTTCTAATATGTACATTTGTTGTTCAGTTTCGTCCAACTTTTTGTGATTCCATGGACTATAGCACACCAATGCTGTCGATGGGATTTTCTTGGCAAAGATATTGGACTGGCTTGCCATCTCCTTCTCTGGTGGTTTAAGGGAAATAAAAGTTAAGTGATTTACCCAGCAAGAGTCTGAGACTGGATTTGAACTGGTGTTCCTGTTTCTAGGCCCGGTACTCTTATCCATTGAGCCATCTCACTTCCCAGCATGTATTACTTGGGTATTAATGCTGTGTGAGCCGTTTGGGTTTTATTATAAATATATATCTAATGGGATCTCATGCGGGTCAACTGTTTGCTTGGCTGATATAATTGCTCTACGTGGAAGAAGATGTTAAAGAGTTGCTTCTGTTTACCTTCTGAATCCAATTCTTCCTGTGCAACAAGAGAACTGTTCAGTTCTACACACATATATTGTATCTAGGATATACTGTGACATATTTAACATGTATGGGACTGCTTGCCATCGGGGGAGGGGATGTAGGGAGGAAGGGGAAAGATTGGAACAGAAGTGAGTGCAAGGGATAATGTTGTAAAAAACTACCCAGGCATGGGTTCTGTCAATAAAACGTTTTAATTATTATTAAAAAAAATGATGAGTAAGGGAAATGTATTGCAGAAAATGAAGAGCATGCATAGAAATTCTATAACTAGTTCTAGTAAACAGATCATATGGTGAATGGATGAGACTCTTACTGGCTTCAGAGGTATTCAAAGAGGCCTGTAAGCTTCAGTGATTTTCCCATCCCAGTTGAGAAAGTGAACCATAGGAATCTGGGAATCAACTGGGATGCCAGAATCAATGAAGTACCAATGGTAGTGATGCCCCAAGGAATAGTTTTTTGGAGGAACCTCTGGAACCTCAGCCAAGTTGAAGGATTAATATGGTAGTCATGTCACATTTGTGTATAAATTTGATAGGATCAAGGGTTATGTAGGAACTGAGCTAATTTTTGAGTCTAGTCCATCACAGTCTGAAAGATATAGAGCAAACAAGCCTTGGAGATATTGGGAGAAATGTTTAAAGACTTTTTCTTTTTGCAGCTTTGAAGTTATATGCCCCAATGTTAAACAGAACTAGATGCTAGTTATCTATTTCTAACAAGAGAATACAGCTAGTTGGGGGCTTGAGCTCAGAGCAGCAGAGGAGAAGCATTCAGTCTTTTATGATGCCTTTACAATACAGTGAAAGACAACAGTCTGATTCTGGAAGAAAAAACCAGAGAGTATTTGCTACATATGTTATAAATTTTGCATTTAAAAGGTAAAAAAAATTTAAAAAGCATAATCTGAACTTTTCCCTTAAGAAGGAACCTCTGTTTCTAAATTAGGTTTCTTAACCTCTTTTATCATTATAGATTCCTTTAGCAGTTCGGTAAAGCCCATGGACACTTCAAAATAATGCTTTAAAATGTATAAATTCAAAAGAAACTAATTATGTTGAAATAAATTTAATTTTTTAAAAGTTCACATACTGAGGTTAAGAACTTCTGTTTAAAACAGAAGTTTTAGATCTCTTGGGCACCAGTCATATGAATGTTTTTGTATATTTTAATTGCTGATCCTTTCCTTTCCAGAATGAACCCTGTCTTGTGATAAAAACCCAAACCAAATCAAAACAAAACAATTATGTATTTCTTTTCTTATTCTGCAGGCATCACCATCTCCTCTGAAAATGAAGACCAGTTAATGAAAGAGTTGAATTCGTCTTTGAAAAAGGTCATATCATCCCATAATGTATGAACAGTAGCAGCAGTAATAACTCTTCTGGATGAACCCAGTGAGAGACATGTCCCTTTACATTTCTGACTCATTTGTGAATCCAGACCTCAGCAATCCCTTTGAGGTAAGATAAATATCCCATTGCCCTTCATGATTAATTGTTTACTGAGTATTAGTTGTAGCCTGAAGCAGTGTACATAATCTGAAATTAACATATAACTTCTTCTCAGATGTCTTACAATTTAAATTGGACAAATTAGTGGAAAAGAAACATGGACCCAGCATTAGAAACAATTAACTTTAAAAGACTCTCAAAGATCAGGAATAGATGAGTTGAAGTGTTGATTTTGGTTATGCATAGAAATTTTAGTATGTTTCAGGGTTTTGTGATTTTGTAAGGCTGGAGAAACTGAGCAAGACAGAGATTAGAGAGTATTTAATAATTTATTAAATGGAAAGATTTACTGGTACCAAATGGATCTATGTTTGGTCGCAGGGCTGAATGAAACTATCATCTCAAAGAATCCAGCTGTGAATGTCAGATACAAGATTCTTTTATAGGGTAACAAGAACAATGACATATTGAGGGAGGTACCTGGATGGGGATGACCTAATGGGGGGAGGCACCTAAGATGAGGATGGTATAATGGAGGGAGGCTTCTGATATTCTAATGATGTCTAAAAGGGATAAAGACCTTTTTCCTATCAAACATTAAGAGGGAATGATTATAGCCTAAGGTCTAACATATAAGACCTTTATCCTAACATTAAGAGGGAATGGTTATAATCTGAGGCAGAGTAACTGAATAGGACAATTAGGGAAACTGAGTCAGGACTTTAAAAGGGAACTGTAGCACAACAATTTCTTAGGGATAAATTATTGCATGTTTGCTCTGAATCATTTCTGAGCCAAGATCCTCCAATCTATATCAATAATATTATCTTCAATTAGCTGTTGAAATCCCTTCCAGATAAACTAAGAATGCTTACAAAACTCTTGAAATTTTATGTTGCTTCTTTCTCTTTTTTCCTCAGTTACTTAAATTCTACTATTTTGATCCTTCTTCATAAAGTCTTCAAAGACAATTCTGTTGATTCCTACCATCTTAAGTCCTAAAGCATTTATTTCCTATTTATCTTCTGACAATCAAGAACTGCCCTTCGATTTCAAGCATTATTCCATTTATCTAAAAACTAAAAATGAAGTTTTAGGCTTTGCAAACTGCATTACACAATGATTATTATTTATAATATACAGAATAAAAATACTAATCAGCTCATAGTTAGAGACTGCTTTATTGTTTACATGGTGCCATTTTTTCCAGTACTCATATGAAGTTAGAAAGATCTGGGTTCAAACTGAACATCATACACTAATTGTATGACCTTGGGCAAGTACAAATTGTTGGCAAACTTCTGTTTGTCTTAATCCACTGGAGAAGGAAATCACAAACCATTCCAGTATCTTTGCCAAGGAAGCCCCAGGGACAGTGTATGTATAATTGAACAATTTATTAGATTAGGGATTTTTTTCTTCTCTGAATATGCTCCCCTGAAATTTCTATCAGTCTAATTCTCTGAAGTTACAGGGAATAACTTATAGTTTACAACTATAATAGAACCTTTATAATAGAACCTCATTTGCTCAATCAATTAACTAACATATTTATTAAGTGCCTACTATTTCGGAGTACTGTTGTAGATGCTGGAGATATACAGAGAAGGAAAAAAATCTCTTACTCATACTTAATATTTAGTCATTGACAAATTACAGGAAGGGTAAAGAAAGGACCAGTCACAAAAACAAAGTGATGATCATTATCAGAAGTGATTTTTTTCCCCCAATTCAATAAGTATTTATTAAGATCCTACTGTATATAGATTCTAGGCTAAACATAGGCACTCCCTGCCTATAAGAAGCTCACAATAATTTTTTTGGAGGGCAAAAAAACAGGACTAGATTATAAACTGTATGAAGGAAGTAGACACATCTTAACTAAACTTTGCAAGGCTTCTACTACCTATTACTATACCACACAAAGTACTTAATAGCTCTTGAATAAACTGAAATGAAGCTACCTGAGGGGAAAAGGTCATGTTTCAAAGCATGCTTCTGGGATATAAGATATCTTTCTTAGTCTTTTTCTGCTACTTGTTTACTTAGAATGTTTGTTATTGCTATCCAGTTAAACCATAATGTTCTATTGGTCTTCTAGACAAATAATAGCTACTATTTGATATCACTGGCTTAGATGTTTTCTTCTGTTGTCCTGCTTTTAGTTTAGCTTTCCTGCCAATGGTTCACAGGTATTCTGTCCTAGAAAGATATTCATTGAAAGGGCATCACCTCTGACAAGTATTTTTTTCCTCAATGATATCTCATTTTTCCAAGTATATATATAGTTTGTTTTTGTAAGACTGTGTTTTAAATTTTTCTTCTCTCTTCTTTATCTCCCCAATATAGCAAGCAATCTGATATAGGTTAAATGTGCAATCCTTTTAAATATATTTCCATATTTGTCATGAAAAATCAGACCAAAAGGGAAAAAAAAAACTATAAAAAAGCAAAGGCAAACCAACCAACCAAAAAAGAGTGAAAATACTATGTTTTGATCCCCATTCAGTCTCCATAATTCTCTTTGGATGCAGATGGCATTTTCTATCACAAGTCTATTGAAATTGCCTAAAATCAACTCTTTAAGTCTATCACAGTTGATCATCACATAATCTTGTTGAGTACAATGTTTTCCTTGTTCTGCTCATTTCACTCAGCATCAATTTGTCTTTCCAGAATTTTCTGAAATCAGTTTGCTCCTTGTTTCTTATAGAATCCCATTACACATATGCCATAACTTATTCAGCCCTTTTACAACTGATGGGCATCTACTCAATTTCTAGTTCTGTCATTTTCCCTCTTATATGATCTCTTTGGAATACAGACCTAGTACAGATACTACTGGATCAAAGGATATGTACAGTTTGGGCATAGTACAAATTGCTCTGCAGAATAATTGGATCAATCCACAACTTTACCAACAATGGTTTAGTGTCTGACAAGTGTCTTTTGAAGGAGTAATTAAAATGTAACATGTTTGGAGTGTCCTAGGCTACAGTATTTCTAAAAATAAAACAAAAAGAACTTTAAGGTGCCTAACTGTTCTATGTCATAGTGAAGATGATGAACTTTGTTAGCAATCATTAAGCCATTGGTAATGATTTATGGAGAACCTGACAAATTATTTTGATTTTTTTTAAAGGTGGCTTAACACTTCATTGAACCTCTGGGTAAATTCAAAAGATTTGGTAATAAATGTTTTCCCATTTTTTTCATTGGCTAGTCTCTAAACCTTTTTGATTCCTTATCAGCTTAAAAAATTTTGTTAAGGACATGTTCAGACTGGTGGTCTCTAAGGTCTTCTAGGACTAGCTCTTCTATAGTGTGATGTCTATAGGTATAGTTGTTACCTATCCATACTATGATACTAATAATTACAAAACATAAACAAAATTGAAAATAAAAAAGGATGGGATAAAAATGAAGTAGTATTTGGTTCTATATTCAGTAGGGAGCTACTGGGACTTTTTAAATAGGAGAGTAACATGGTCTTTTGGGAATAATCATTTTGGCAATTATGAGTAGGGCATGGAGAGGGCAAGATTAGAGAGATGGATTATGAAGATGTTGCCATAGTCCAGGCTAGAGATGTTGAGGCTCTGAAGGAGAGTCTGAAGGAGGGTTTAAACTGTAAAAAGAGAAACTGAACAGATGAAAGAGATGTTTATTGGTAGAAATGATATGATTTGGTATCTTAGTGGATGTATAGGATAAGAGAGAACTAATAATTTCTTGACTATCTAGAAGGATGGTGGCACCCTCCAGAATAACAGGAGTAAAAAGATCTGATATTGTAACCAGATCTGCATTTGGTGAAGCTGATTGCAATCCATCCAAGCCTGCTTATTTTGGGCCAGTCACTGTTTAGCTGAACACTCAAAAAGGGGTGTGTGTATAAGTATATGTATGTGTGTGTAAGTGGAACTCTTCCTCATCAGTCCAGGGACAGAATCCCCCCTGAAGGACATCTGCTGCATCCATGAGGTTGAAGGACAGATTATAAGTATTGTAGTAAGGGGAAAAGGTTTCCCCGAGTGTGCATTTGCTGGTTATGAGATCACAGATTTAAAGTCAGAAGGGAACTTAGTTACTAGGTGAATTGCCAGATTGGGATAGACTTATTTTTCTGCTCTTTTGTGTGTATGATCATAAAAACCTTGGTGTCATGCTTCATCAGGCGTTGATAGCTAGTCTCACTGTTTGTAGTCTGTACAGACTAGTCTACTACTGGTATGCAAATGCTCTACAATTTGAGTTATTTGGAGACACTAATAAGTTAACTGTGTATAATGACTATCCTGATTCATTTGAACAGTGTCACCCAGCCGTCAAGTACCTTTAGAAAAGGAGATTTACCAAATCTTCCTAGACTCCTTGTCATGCTGCAAAAGAAGAGGCTTGCATGTTCTTACCATTTTCTTTGTATATGTTTGTTTGCATGTTGTCTCTCCACCCCCACCTTTCTTAGCTTGTAAGCTCTACAAGGGTAGGGATTTTTTTTTTTTTTTTTTTTTTGCCTCTTTCTTGTATCCTCAGCTTGACGGCACTTAATAAGTGCTTAATCAATATTTATCGAATTGAACTGAATTCTACCCCAAGGGTAAAAAAACCTGAGTCGAAGCAGGGGCAGATTAATATGCCATTAAATTAATTATAATGTAACAAAATATAAATACAATAAAATATAGGTAACATGACATTAAAATTGTCATGTGAGGCAGCAGAGATTCTTTGGGAAGTATCAACGGCCCCTCA
This sequence comes from Antechinus flavipes, assembly GCF_016432865.1. Classification (NCBI taxonomy): domain Eukaryota; kingdom Metazoa; phylum Chordata; class Mammalia; order Dasyuromorphia; family Dasyuridae; genus Antechinus; species Antechinus flavipes. The sequence goes on along the minus strand of NC_067398.1, from coordinate 156,559,790 downwards.
CTTATAAGTTAGACACACCTGTTCTCCAATATTTGGCAATTCCAAATCTGAGAAGGAACTTTGGGTGGGACTCCAAACAAAAAGCCACAGGGTTCACACCCCTTTTCAAAATCAGCAAAAAGCACGTGGAGACCCTAGTCTCACACCTTTGCCAATCCTCCCGTTTGCGTCACTTCCGAGGCAGTTGCCTTTTTTTTTTTTGGAGGTCTTGCCAGGATGCCCCTTGGGGTAACCCCTGTGAGCTTCCTGAGCATGCTCAATGAGAAGAACCTACTAATGTTATCCGTTTCTCCATCTTTTGGAGTTTACCCGAAGTGCCGAAAAACAGTTAAAACAGTTGAGGATTTTAAGGTGGACTCTTGGAGGGGAGATTGGAGGCGCCACAAGTCGATAGGGAGCCGAGGAGAGGGAGGGGGGATACTCCGCTTTCTTTTTTTTAAGAACTGCGGGCATAACTTGCCACGTCATTACCACATCGTCGTTTATAACTAAAAACTACCCCAGGGCTCTGCAGGGCGTTTTAACCACTAACGTCCCCGTCTCCTTGGGAAATGGTGGGGATTTTCCTAGAAGAGGGTGATTGGGGAGGGAGGGGGACAGAGGGAAGGGAGGAGTCATGGTAGGTGTCTCCTTCCCAGCAAAAACGCCTTTCCCACCACCTGGCCCTAGGTGAGCGCTCAGTGCCACACGCCGGCTTCCTGTCGCTGGCGCCCGTTCCACCAGGCCACGCATAAAACCACACGATCCAATCGCAAACCCCCTCCTTTCCAAGGCTGAAATGGTGGCTCTCTCTGAGCTCTAGTTCTGGCTCCCTCCCTTCGCGCTCTCCTCTCTATTCCCGACTGAGCTTCCGCGAAAACCCGGAGCGGTGGACTAGTGCCCGGCAGGGGCCGCCGCTTCGGGCCGCACCGGGCATGCTCAGTAGCTGGGGCCCGTCGGGTCGCCAATAGGAGGCCATCGCGCTGGCCCGGGATCGGCTCCGCGGCGGCGGCGGCAGCGACGTGAGCGCGCAAGGGGGGCGGCGGCGGCGGCGGCGGCATCGGCATCGGCGGCAGCCTCGGCGGCGGCATCTCCCTGTCTCTGCCCCTGGGCCCTCCGGCGGCCGACGCGGCGAGCGAGATGTCGGATTTCGACAGTAACCCTTTCGCGGACCCGGATCTCAACAACCCTTTCAAGGTGAGTGGCCTCGCCGGTATTTTCTCTTCCCCGCCCCCCAGCCCCGGCGGACGCGGCTCCGCGGGGACACCGGCACAAGTTTATCGGTCCTCAGCCCCAAGTCCCTGGGAGTCCCTCACCCGCCCCGGGTTGGGGAGCAGGGGAGGGGGCTCCGGCTCCCTGTAGCCCTGGGGGCTTATTTGCCTTGGGGGGAGGGGTCAACCCCCTGGGGAGGAGCGCTGGGGGGGGGTTGTGGAAGAGAAAAAAAATTGGCCCGGGGGGAAGGGCTGCGAAAGGGGGAAGGGCAGCGAGGGGGGTGCTAGAGGTGAAGAGGAGAGGGGCTGGGTTGTCATGGGGACCCGGGCGAGTGTCAGCGGGGGAGGGTGGGGTGCCTCTTGGTGAAGGCTGCGAGCTGCTGCGTGGGAGTGATGGGAAAAGTGTGGAGGAGGAGGAGGAGGAGAAGGAGGTGGTGATGATGACAGGTACTGCGTTGCACAGGGAAAGGGGGCTTTGGTATTTGCTACTCCTTGGCACCACTCTGCCAGCCTTCAGTGGGAGGGAGAGATGGGCATCCTGAATATGGATTTTAAAACAAAAGTTGATAAAATAAGCATTTAAGAAAAATCGTTCCCCCACCCCCAACTGCAGATGAGTGTTGTCTTCAAGGCACCTCAATTGTCCGGTGCAAGGTAAAACCAGAATACTTTCCGAACTCTTCCTTTTGTGCGTCACCTAGGCTCTTGGTTGCATTTCCCAGTTCACCTTTTTTCCTTCACTTGCCTACAGCTTCTGTAATACTTTGTGGTAGAACAGTCAAAGTCCCCATTAGTTTTTTCAGTGAGATGAAAGCGTTGTGGACTGGCTCTCTAATTTGGTTTTAATAAATGGAAATGGTTACTGTCTCATGGCTCTGTGTTTCATAAAGAAATGCTGCTATTTCATGAATCCTACCCCTTTCCCTAATTTATTTAACTTAGCTGTCCCTTCATTTCTCATGAACGATTTGACAGGTAGCAGGAATTAGTATGCATTTGCAATAACTGTGATTTTGCAAGTTTCTGCCTTCTTGTTTACACTTATGTTAATTTTGTCTTTTATTAGGCATTTCCAAAGAAAAAATTCACTTTATATTTTAGTCAAAAAATCCTTAATGCCTATATCACCTTTAAACACAGCTTTTGTTTATGAGTGGCGAGAAGCTTTTATTTTTTTTTTCCTGTTCAATATGCCTCTGTAGATGTAATAAGATTCACATAATGTTAAAAAAAAATTTTTTTCTTAACCACATAAAAGTTATTTCTAATCCTTCAGAAACTGTGCACATATAAACCTTAGTCTTTGTAACCTTTGCTGATGCAGAAAATTGAGTATTCCTCCAATTTTATTTCAAGATTTTTTGCTTTTTTCCATAGGTACATTCTATCTAGTGCATCTTTTTACATAGTTTAACCTCTTGTTAACTCAGTACATTTTTATAGCGTAATCTGCTTTGTTGTTATGTTTTGCACTGACTCTTCCCTAAAAACTTTGCAGTAATTCCATACCAAAGTAGTTTTAAATGATATCATTTCATGTGACATAATTCAGTCTTTTAAAATTTAGATACCTTTTAAGAACTGATACATCCAAATGGCAGTGATTGTTTAAGCGCAGAAAATTCTGAATGATACAATTTATGTTAAAGGAAGTAAAACTTATAGTATTAGTACAAAACTTTAATTTAGAACATTTTTACTCATCTTCAATTTTTCACTCTTTTCATCTATATTTCTATTACTCGTTTCAACATAGGTATACTCCTATGTTTTTTTCTTTTTTCATAATTTCTTTAGCCCATTTTTCTTTCTCAGAATTCTACATCTTTATTGTGTATTTTTCTTTTTTTTTTTTTAATTAGGATTTCTATCCACATTTCCTGCAGATTTGAACTGAGTTTCTAATACCTTCATCTTAAGTAGAAACTAATTATAAAATGTTACCAGATCAATTTTCAGGAACAGTTTAGTTTCAAAACCTTTGTTCTTATGGTCCTTTCACCCTTTGTATCCATATACAAAGATTTTGTTTTGAAACGTTCAGTCTCTTAACTTTTTATCTCCCTCTTATTTAAATATATTTTGTTTCCCTTTGTTGTTTTTTATTTTTGTTTTTCCAAAATTAGTATTTCTTTAACTGTTTTTCCTTTGAGTTTCCTTTATGTTCATCACAAAGTCATCACAAACATCTTTTTCAATTGAGCCTTTACAATCAAAGCCAGTTTCTTATATCTAGGTCAGTTTTTGAGGCAGTAACAATATGACATTAAAAGTTTTTAGGCTATTGTAAAATTACTCAGTTACTTTAATGATTCAATTCATGTTTACATGGTTCTAGTTTACAAAGTGAATTCACAACACCCTTTACATATATATAGTTGTGAATTGTTTTAAGTTTATCATAAATTACATTTTTGTAACTTTAGACATACTATATAGTATGCTTAGGATTAGTGGCAACTCCAGTTGCCCACTATATAGAATTCTTCCTACCACACTGCCTTTTTCCCCAGCCAATTGCTTAACTTGCTGATAAAGCGAGGCTAATATCTAAGTACTTCTCCATGATTCTATGAATTCTCAGTTTTTGAATTAAAATACCTCTTCTTGATTACCATTCAACTATCTTGTCTCCTTTCACAGAAGTAAGCAGCTTGATGGCAGGATCTGTTTCCTTTTGTATGGCCAATGGTCAGCACTGTGCTTTTCACATATAATAAATGTTTGCTGTTATTGTTCAATGAGTCTGCCTCCTGACCCTATTTGAGTTTTCTTGGCATGGATACTGGAGTGGTTTGCTGTTTCCTTCTCCAGTTCATTTTACAGATGAGGAACTGAGGTAAACAACATTAAGTGACTTGCCCACAGTCACAGGGTGAGTGTCTGAGTACAGTTTTGAACTTAGGTAGATTAGTCTTTCTGACTGCTGGTCTGGCATTTCATCCACAACATCAGTAATGTTTGCTAAATGCTTTTTCTTTCATTAAAAAAAAAAAACCCGCCAGAAGTAAAGTGAGTTTTGGAAAAGTTTCAACATGCCATCTTGATTTGATATTACCTGGTTTGTTGCAAAAAAGCTCATTAGACAATAAATATTTACTAAAATGAGATTTTTCTTTTTTACTATTCTTGAATTTTACAGTCAATAAAAACAAATTCTTCTCTTAAATACAATTTTAAAAAATCAAGTGATAGTGTCTTGTAATGGATAGAACTGGGCTCAGAGCCAAGAAAAGATAAGTTTAAGTCCAAAGTTCAACATAAATTGACTATCAGTTTAAGCAACTCAGGAGTCTACACAATTGTTACTGTAAATTTCAGGAAAAGAGTGGGCATGCCTTAGTAGAGGAAGTGTCCTCATTTAAGAGTTGTTTAAATAAGTGAATACTTTGTGTCCCTATTTTTTATTGTAACCATAATGTGAAAAGCTAAGTAATAGTGTAAGATGACATTCTGCGACATCATAAGGCAATAGATGATTTTGTGACTAATGAGGGCATACTGTGATAGGAAGAAATAGATGATAGTAAACATTTATTAAGCACCTATTTTGAGCTGAAACTGCTTGGCCTGGAGATACTAATACTAAAAAAAAAAGACAACTCCTGCTCTCAAGGAAATTACAATCTATAGGGGAGGAAACTGACACTTTAAAGCTAAAAAGGGTAGAGACCAGGGAGGGCATGATTAGGGAGGCAAAATAGTGCAATAGTAGGGTTTAAATGGTCTCTAGGATCTTTAAAAATTCAGTTCCAAGAAATAGGCAGTACCTAATATATACATCACTTGCTAATGATGAAACAGGACCTAGTCTTTGTCTTTAAGAATCCAAAATTCATTTCCATGATAGAAAAAGTACTCAGATAACAGTACAAGGTGAAACATAATTTATATAATAGAAACACAAACAGAATGGCTATAATGGATACCTGAGAAGACTAAATTATCAAACATTAAGCACCTATTTATCTTTTAGATGCTGGGACAATAATGGAATTCTTTCCCCTCAAAGGAGCTTTATATTTACTGGGAAGAGAAAAGAGATACAGTGTCTCTAGAATAAGTAAATACAAAGTATTTTCTTATAAGAATTACATGAGCTAACAAGGCGTTTTGCAGCTTTAAAAAGTTACATATATGTCATTAATATCTAGAAGGTTATATAACATAACTTTAAGAGAGAGTGCACTAACAACTAGGGAGATCAGGAAAGATCTTGTACAGGAAGTGGTACCCAAGATGCTTTGGAGAAAACTAATCTGTGTTTTCCAGACGTGGGGAATTACTAATACAAAGGCCCCAGATTTGGGATGTAGAATTTATATGCATAAAGCTTCATATAGGAAGTGACATTATAGCAGGGACTTGAAAGAAAGAAAAGATTTAAACAGAGAAAGTGGGAGATACAATGGAGGACATACAGAGCACCAAATGCCATCTTTGATATTGTTTACCAGAGTGACTATGGGCAAGTAACTTAATCTCCCTGAACTTTTTTTTTAAACCTTTTCTTTCTTTCTTTTTTAAAATAGTATTTTATTTTCCCAATTAAATATAAAGATAGTTTTCAGGTTTCTTTTTTTCCCCTGAGGCAATTGGGGTTAAATGATTTGCCCAGGGTCACACAGCTAGGACCTGTTAAGTGTCTGAGACAAGATTTTAACTCAGGTCCTCCTGACTTCAGGGCTGGTGCTCTATCATTTTTTGTAAGATTTTTAGATTTCCAAATTTTTTTCTCCCTTCCTCCTTAATCTCCTTCTTCCCCAAGGAAGTAAGCAATCTGATATAGGTTATACACATACAATAATTTTAAACATATTTCCATATTTGTCATGTTGTGAAAAAAAACTTAGAACAAAGGGAAAAAAAACCACAAGAAACAGCAAACAAAAACCAAAAAAAAAAAAGGTAAAAATACTTTGCTTCAATATGCATTCAGACCCCATAGTTCTCTGGATGTGGATGGCATTTTTTGTTCCTGTCTTGGATCATTGCATTACTGAGAAGAGCCAAGTCTATCACAGTTGATAATTACATAATCTTGTTGTATACAGTGCTCTCCTGGGTCTGCTCACATCACTCAGCATAGTTCATGCAAATCTTTTCAGCTCTTCTGAAATAACTTGCTTATTGTTGCTTATAGAACAATGATGTTCCATCACATTCATGTACCACGACTTACTCAGCTATTCCACAGTTGATGGTAATCCATTCAATTTCCATTTCCTTGCTACTGCAAAAAGAGCTGCTATAATACTCGTGGATCCTTTTCCCTCTTTTATGATCTTTTTGGAATACAGACCCAGTAGTGACACTGCTGAATCAAACTTTGCCCTTTGGACATAGTTCCAAATTGCTCTCCAGAATGGCCGGACCAGTTCACAACTTCACCAACAATTCATTAATGTCCCAGTTTTCCCACATCCCCTCCAACATTTATCATTATTTTTTCCTGTCATCTTAGCCAATCTGAGAAGTATGAGGTCATAACTCAGAGTTGTCTTAATTTGCATTTCTCTAATCAATAGTGATTTAGAACTTTTTTTTTTTTTTTTTTTGGCTATAAATGACTTCAATATGCATTTGTTCATATCCCTTGACCATATATTGAGAAATGACTTTTATTTTTATAAATTGAGTCAGTTCTCTATGTATTTTAGAAATGAGGACTTTTTCAGAAACATTGGCTATAGATATTTTTTTTTCAGCTTTCTGCTTCCCTTTTAATCTTGGCTGCATTGGTTTTGTTGGTGGAAAACCTTTTAAATTTAATGTACTAATGCAATACAAATTTTTAATTTAATCAAAATTATCCATTTTGCATTTTACAACATTTTCTGTTTCTTATTTGATCATAAATTCCTTCCTTCTCCAGAGAGCTGATAGATAAACTATCCCTTGCTCTATTAATTTGCTCATAATATCATCCTTTATGTCTAAGTCATGAACCCATTTCGACCTTATGTTGATATATAGGGTGTGAGATGCTGGTTTATACTTAGTTTTTGCCATGCTATTTTCTAGTTTTCCCAGCAGTTTTTATCAGATAGAAAATTCTTATCCCAGAAGCTGGAGTCTTTGGGTTTATCAAACAGTACATTACTGTAGTTATTGAGTATTGTGTCTTGTGTATCTAACCTATTTCTCTGATCCACTATTCTATTTCTTAGCCAGTACCAAACGATTTTTTATGACTGCCGCTTTATAATGTAGTTTTAGGCCACCTTCCTTTGCATTCCCCCCCCCCCCCCCCCATTAATTCTTGTGATATTCTTGACTTTTTGTGCTTCCAGAAGAATTTGTTTTTATTTTTTTTCTAGCTCTGTAAAATAATTTTTGGCAATTTGATTGGTAGTACACTGAATAAGTAGACTAATTTAGGTAGAATTGTCATTTCTATTATATATTATTATATTATATTATATATATATATATATATATATATATATATATAGTCCATAAGCAATTGAGATTTTTTCAGTTTATATTGAACCTTTGTTTTTTTTTTAATTGGTAAAATGAGAAGTTTTGGATGAGTTGATCTCTGAGGTTCCTTGAATCTAGAGTCTAGTTCTTATATGTGAAGCTGATTGGGAAAATCATCCTAGAAATGGAAGACTGTTTGCCTGGACGATGACTTGTACAAAGGCACACAAGTGGGAAGGATAGAAGATGAGGAAAAGGTAAATAGTCTAGTTAAAGAGAAATAGGATGTAATAAGTCTGGAAAGAAAGGTTAGAAACATTATAGGCATCTATTACTGTGCTAATTTATAGGATTATAGGATATTGTCCTAGAAGGACATGTGTAAGAGTTCATTTAATCCAAATCCCTCTTTTTACAGACAAGGAAACTGAGGTTGAGAAAGGTCACTTGCCTAAGATAACAGTGGCAGAATAGGTTTGCTGCTTTTTTTTTCCTGGGATTTTCTTTATTATATTAGGTTACCTTTATTGAGAGATTTGTCTATTTTTCTTTGTTTTAGTAGATGACCTTCACGATGTTCTCTTTAGAGCTATTTCATTCCACTGCTTGAATACGTTGTTTTAATAAATATAACCTATTGGATGGGAGTTTTAAGAAAATATATTAAGTCGAGGTTCCATTTTAAAGGCAGCTAGTGAATAGAATGTTAGAACTGGAGTTCAAATTTGTCCTCAGATACTTACTGGCAGTGTGACCCTAGCAAATCACTTAACCTTTATTATTTCCTCAACTGTAACATGGAGATAATAGTAGCATCTATCTCATAGGTTTTCTTTGAGATTAAAAAAGGTAAAAAGCATTTAGCATTGAGCCTGATACATAATAGGTACTAGGTAAAATGTTTATGATAATTATTAATTGTGATACAAATAAAAATCAGTTTGTCTTATTTCAAAATAAATAAGTTTCATTCTGTGTTTGATATGTGCTTTTTTGCCCTCTGTTTTGCTCAGCACCTTCATCTAGAAGGAAAATAATTAACTTTTAATTTTATTTCTATTTATTTTAAAAATTTATTTCGTACTAGGTTATACCTCTAAAAGCTAGTGTAGTCTTCATAACATATTTGTTTTACGTGTGTGTGTGTGTGTGTGTGTGTGTGTGTGTATGTGTTTTGTGTATAGGATTACCATAAGAAGACCTGGAATTTTATGACCGTAAGGGACCTTAAAGATTATTTGATCCATCCCCTTAAAGTTGCACATGAGAAAACAGGACCACGCTCAGTCTTCTTTCCATCATGTCTGTTTGCTTGCCTCAGCAGGGACTTGACCAGCTTGATATTTTGGTGTTTAGGTCTCTGTGAGCTCTTTACAAGAGGCTATTTTTAATTTAGTTAACCACCTATTTTTTAACTGTTTGGTCAGTAGGGCCCTTGATAATCTTAGTTCTTTTAAAGTGTAGGTAGTATCCAGTTGGACTAATGTGGTAAAACCTGATTTGTTGATTACTGCCAAATCTGCATTTTAAATGATCTGTTGGTAAAAGGACACTGCCGAATAGAGGATTTGTTCTCTACTAGATTTTAAATGAAGAAAGTTATTTGTCATGATGAAAAAGAAACAAAAAACCCTTAAAATATATTTGAGGTGTCTTTAAAACATTGTATTATGTGAAGTTAGTTTTCTCAAAAGAATTTTATTTTTCTTAACTTTGTAAAACACAAGAATGAATATAGGGCAAATCCACAATTTGTAGCAAAAATTTTGTATTACAGAAAATTTGTGATGGTATTTGAAAGAATAATGAAATATTGTTTTCCTTTAATTAAATTAATCAGACATATGAGGTAATCTTGAATATAAATTTGTGGCTTTTTTTTTTTTTACACTTATTGGCACAGTGTCTACTTTGTCTTTGTATAATAAGAAACTCATGTATAGAGTGATTAATAAATCATTAATTTTTCTCAGTTTCAGGAATTTGTTATTGAAAGAATTTATATTTGAAATGATAATCTTTGACTTAGAGGAAATAATTTCTGTGCACACTTATTATTTCTAATTGACACTCTGACACTAATTGCACTTTTTTACATGCATATTATATGTGTGATCAGAGGTTGAATAATTGATAAAAAGTTTTATAAAAGGATGTTTATTAATTTACTTTATTAACCTATTCAGTAAAATCTGTTTCAAATAAAGTTATAATTCAGTGCTTATTTTTAAACATGTTATAGGTAAAATTTTGACTAAATCTCATCATTAAAAATGATTATTATGCTGATTTATGGAAATGTTTACATAAATTGTTAAAAATGCATAGCATAAAATATATATATATATACATATATATATATACACACACACATTGTGTCTTTGTAAAATGTTTATACATGGAGTAATAGCAATGAGATGATTAGGTTAGAATTTAATGTTTATCAGGTTTCATTTTTTTAATTTAGTTATTAGAGAGTCAGTGAGGCATAGTAGAGTAAGTGCTTGAGTGGAAGCTAGGAAGACTTGGGTTTAAATTTTACCTCAGACAACATTGTTAGCATTGTGAACCTGTGCCTGTCTTTTAATTACTTGGCGGCTTCAGTTTCCTCATCTGCAAAATGAAAGGATTGGTCTGAAATTTTAGGTCTTTTTAGTTCTAAATCTGTGATGCTTTTCTAATTAAATAATGGTTAAAAAAATGTACTTTCACTTGAGTTTGCCTGATCAATGAGAGTGTACTTACATATTTAGTTAAAATAAAATACAATCAGAATCATAGGATCACAGTTTTAAAAAGCCAGGAAGAGTCCTGCAGGTTATCTGTAAAAAAGTTGGATTTCAGTCCATCCTGTCTAGCTGGCGTTAGACTAACAGACCAGATCCTACTTCACATGTCATTTAGCCATCCTCCCTAGCTACTTTGCTATTTGCCCCATTGTTCCTGGAAGGTAAGTGAGGTGATTGCCACATGAATCAATTCTTCATTCCTGTGACTCTTTCTTGACCCTCTACTCCTTACACACATGGACACCCACATCCACATTTCTATAGATGTATAGACATATCTATAGAAAGGTATATATTAGCATGTAAGCTGAGGCTGGAATCTGTCTCTTTTTTTTACCTGTTTGTATTGTCAACCATAGCAATTGACACATAGTCAGCACTTAAAAGTATTTTTCTTGATTTATTCACCTAATCATAGAAATATAGAGCTGGAAAGGACAAACATTTGAAGTCATTTAGTTTAATCCTCCCATTTTGTTTATGAGGCACTTGCCCAGAGTTGCTTAGGTACCAAAGATACCAAACAGCTGGAATTTGAACCCAGGTGCTATGACTGCATTATACCACATTGCTTTCCTCCTTTCAGAGCACAAATAAATATGAATGTCACTCTTCTGATAATTTAATATTTGAATCTATGAATTAATAAGAATGCTGAATGTTTTTATTCTGTAATCTATGCAAATTTTGTTTTGATCTTGGCTCTGGCAATTATAGTTCTCAATATTTAATTTCTCATCTGCTTATTAGATTACTCTCTTAAAAAAAAAAAAAAAAGCATAATCCAGAGAGAAGACCATGGAGATTGAATGTGGATCCCAGTGTAGTATTTTCTCCTTTTTAAAATTTTTGGTTTTTTTCTCATTTTTTCCCTTTCATCTGATTTTTCTTGTACAGCATGACAAATGTGAAAATATAATTAGAAGAGTTATACATGTTTAACCTGTATTGCAGGGGGGAAGAGGAGAAGGGAGAGAGAAAAATTTGGAACACAAAGTTTTGCTAGGGTGAATGTTGAAAACTATCTTTGCATATTATTTTGAAAAATAAAAAAGCTTTTTTATTTAAGAAAAAACAAAAATAATTTAAAAAGCATGTGTTGGATTTATAATTTTTTGTAAAAATACATAAAAAGAATTATACATATGATCCCTGGACTTTAGTAGGTTATAGAACAAGATTAATTATGTTTTCTATATACAATATGGAAAGGCCATAATAAATAAAAATGAATGCAGTGAACCAATTCAGACCATTTATGTGATATGCATACAAATAATTGCATTTTAGAGTAGAAGGCAAGGATAAATGTGTAGGAAGAGGAGGCAGTTAATTGTGGAAATTTTAATTGATCAGTTAAACATGTATTGAATAGCTTGTATGCTAGGCAATTTGTGGGGTACAAAGAAGGGTAAACTCTTCAAAGACAAGGTTGATATGTTAAAATAGAAAACTAAAACATAAATATGTGTGAAGTTAAATGAAAAAAGATATAGCATTATGAAGTAAAAGAAATGTCACAAGATTGGGTTGCCAGGTTGGTGGTATAGGACAGTGTGTTCAGAGAAGAGAGGAGGAGGTGGTAATGAAATTATCTTTAAGTTATCTGTACTGAGAAGAAGGGATTTTTAGCTGAATTTTTAAAGAAAAATATCATTTGAATGGGACTGAATAAGGATTTGGGGATTAAAGGAAGTTTAGGAAGGTATTCTAAGTAAAGAGAATTTTATGAGAATTGCAGAAGTAAAACTATGCAAAATTTATTGCAGACCTGGAAATCAGATAAACTTGAAAGGAGTTATAGATTGGGGAATAATGTGCAGAGTTCACATAGGACAATGAATGTCATCATGAAACAGAACAGATTTTAGAAACTTGATAGAAGATCCATTGATATATAGCCTTCTTGCTGAGCCACCTTTCACCAAATTAGGACTTTTACTACATGACTGACAATGGATTTGCATCTCCAAAGATCACTTTATATCAAATCTCAGTTCGGAGAGACTTATCACCAGAAAATTGTCCTATGATAATTTTTTAAAAAAGATTCAGCTACTCAAAAAGACAGTATGATTACTTATGATTAAGAGCAGTTATGATCTGTGTTGGTGTGAGAAGTGCCCATATTGATAAAATCACAAATCCTTGAGCTATTGGAGCAAGAGAAAGGGAAGTTTTCTAGCATTTGACACTACTTGAGAAAACAGTTGGAGTAAAAAGATGAGAAAATCACAGATGTTGAGTTGAAATTCCTTTCAAGAAGAATTTAAGTGCCTTCTGTATGCTAGATACTGGGAATACAAAAACAGGAATGAAATAGTCTTTACAGTTGAGGAGCTTGAGTAGCTTACAATTTACCAAGGGAGGGAGGCAACAACATATACAGGGTAAATAAAAAATACATACAAAATCGATTCAAAGTAATTTCATAGATGGGGAGAGAGCACTAAGCAGTTAAGTAATGCACTGGATAGAATCTTGGACTAATCATCGATGATAGTTGAGAAATTACTGACTGATCTGTTCAATCATCTCTGTTTTATTTTCTTCTTTTGGCGTAATCTGCTGATTTTTTTTTTTTTCAATTTAACTTTTTGTAGGATTATTTTCTCTCCTGAATTTTTCTACTTTCTTTTTTTTTTCCTAGATGATAGTGACATAATTTTCTATTTATCTTCACTGTAAGGTTTTATAGATGAGCTTGTATTCTTTTTTAAAAATGAGTTTTTTATTTTTCCAAATACATGGAAAAAATTTTTAATATTCATCTTTGCAAAACCTTGTGTTGTTCCAAAATGTTCTCCTTCCTTTTCCCTGTCCCTTCTTCCCTAAACAGCAAGCAATTCAATATAGGTTAAACACATGCAGTTCTTCTAAACATGTTTCCAGATTTGTCATTGAGCTTGTATCCTAAACTCATATTTTCCTTATGTATTCTTTATGCTTTGTAAGTTTTAAGTATTTGCTGGCTGAGTCAGTTTTTGGATTCTTCTTAGCATTGCGGTATTGGTCTCAGTTTTTTGTTTGTTTTGTTTTGTTTTTTACATTGTAATTTCTAGAGAAATTTAACCAATCAGAATTTTGACTTTTATCTTTAATTTCTCTTAGTTTAATATACTGTTAAAAAATAGGTTAGACTAAACTATGTGACATCTATTGATTGTTCTACTCTTTATTCTTTTCAAATTGGGTTTTGATTTTTTTTCCCTCTGTTGACTAGATATGACTATATAGATTACTTATTCTCTCTTTCTCTTTCTTTCTCTCTCTCTTTCCTTTCTCCTCCACTCTTCTCTCTCTCTTGATAACAGAGTTATACACAGCTAGTAGGTGTCTGAGGCTGAATTTGAACTCGGATCCTCTTGATCCTACCTTGCTGCCCCCAAGACAGTTAATTTTGAAATGATTTGTATATCTCTAATGAGTTGTTTACTAACTGTTAAGACACTGTCAATTTCATTTTTCATGTTTTCAAAAACATTGAGATGTTTTTTGAGGAACAATACAATCTATGATCATTTCTGTTTTTGTGGTATTTTCAAGATATTAAAGATTGATCCTTGGGTATTTTTTAAATTGTCTTCATTCAGTGCAGAGTTCTCTGTACTTTGTTAAATATAGCTTATTTTTTTTCCTTTTTTGAGTTCCATATTTAGAGCTGCCTTCTTTTCATTTTGAAGACTATTCTTTATAGGTATAAAAAGACTTATGGAAATTGACAGTAGGGAAATTTGGGATGGGGTGGGTTTTTTTTTTTTGAAAGGTAATTTTCTTTGGGATACATTCCTGGGGGAAATATTTGTGGGGAATAGATAAGGTGAAGAACTTACAGGAATGTATGAATTCTTTTTCTGTATTTTATTATTTCTGTGTCTTCCCTATGACCTGTATAATATGTGCAGGCTCATATCTACTTGAGCCTTGGCCAGCTAAAAACATATTTACTTAATCTGAGCTGATGATATTTATTGGTTTTTGACATTTATCGATATTTAGTCTATTAGCTGGAACATTGTCTGCTTGATTAAGCCTGAAGGCCTGAGTTTCTGTTTCCTAGAAATCAGAAGATTTCAGGGAAACAGAAACCTTCTATTCCAATCTCCCCAAATAGCAACACAATCAATTAGATGCCTCCCCCTCCCCTTCTCAATGCTTTCTTACTTGTGATGTAATTTCTTGTATAAAAGATATGTATCTTTTTTTTTTTTTTTTTTTTTTAAAGATATGTATCTTTACTACTTCTTTAGCCCTCCTACTGGGAGCTTTCTCTTTTTTATCTCACGGTGGATCTCCAGAGGTTTTCAATAAACAACTTTTCTGCCTTTTACTGAGTGATCTCTGAGTAGTCATTTTGGGTAAGGGTCTTCTACATCCCTCACATATTGAGTAGACAGTATTCAGGAAAGAGAGACTTTGGGCTATTAATGTAAATCTGGGAGTCATCTGCAACAACCTAACAGAGGCCTGAGAGTTAATGAGATCTCTAAGAGAATGTATAAAGAAAGAGCCTTAGACAGAACCTTACAATTAAAGAGTGTGACATGGATGATAATCTAACAAATGGCCGAGAAGATAGGAAAGAGAAGCAAAAGAGAGAACATAAAAATTCAGAAAGGAGAGAATATCCAGGCAGAAGATCGCTTAGCAGTTATCAGATCTTGAGAGGAGAATGCTTTCACATCTGGCAAAGAGAACCCTAGTTTCCTGTTTTCCTTCCATTTTTGGCTGCATTGATTTTGTTTGTGCAAACATCTTTTGATTTCATGTAATTAAAATTGTCCATTTTACTTCCAATATCCATCCACTATCTCCTTTGATCTCAAACACTTCCTTTATCCATATAGATTTAGTAATTTTTCCCCCTAATGTTCCCCTAATTTGTTTGTATTATCCTTTATGTCTAAATCATGTCACCATTTTGACCTTATCTTAGTATATAATACGAGATCATTGGTTTGTGATTTATTTCTGCCATACTGTTTTTTCCACAGTTATTGTGAAATAGTTAATTCTTGCCCTGTTACTTGGGATCTTTGTACCTTTATCAAACACTAGTTTACTGTGGTCATTTACTTTTATGTATTGTATACCAAATCTATTTCATTGATCAATCAATCTGTTTCTTATCCTGTACCAGATTATTTTGATGAATGATGCTTTGTAACAAAGTCTGAGATTTGGTACTGCTTCATTTTTTTTCTCCCCAATATTCTTGACCATTTGTTATTCTAGGTGAGTTTCGTTTTTTTTTTTTTTTTCCCCTAGTTTTTAAAAAGTCTTTTGGTAGTTTGATTGTTATAGTAATTAAATAAGTAAATTTGTGTACCTTTGTAATTTTTGCTATACTGTCTTAGCCTACCCAAAAGCATATAATAATTCTTCAAATGTTTATTTGTGTGGAGTTTTTTATAATTGTGTTCATATAATTGCTGTGTATGTCTTGGCAGATATACTTCCAAGGATTTTATATTGCCTGCAGTTATTTTAAATTGAATTTCTTTCTCTCTCTCTCTATTGGGTTTTGTTGGTAATGTATAGAAATACTGATGATTTGTGTGGGTGTTTATTTTATATCGTGTACTTTTGCTAAAGTTGTTACTAATTTCAACTAGTTTTATAGTTGCTTTTCTTGAATTTGCTAAATATTACCATTACTTCATTTCCAAAGACTGATAGTTTTGTTTCCTTGTTGCCTTTTCTTTCAGTCTCTTTTTCTTTTATTGTGGCTATAGTCAGCATTTCTAGTATGATGTTGAATAATAATGTTGATAATGAACATCCTTGCTTCACAAATCTTATTGGGGAGGCTTCTATTTTATACTTTTTTACAAATGATGCTTGTGCCCTTGGTTTTAGATACTGATCATTTCAAGAAAAGCTTCACTTAATCTTATGCTGTCTAGTGGTTTCTATAGGGAGCTTATTTATTTTATTGCATTATGGGCTGAAAAGCATATGTTTAATATTTCTGTTTTTCTGCATTTATATGTGAGATTTTTTGCACTAATGTGTGGTCATTTTTTGTAAAGGTGCCATATACTGCTCAGAAAAGGACTTACTTTTTTATGCTCTCAGTATTTTCCAAAGATCGCTCATATTTTACTTTTCTAAAATTTCATTTCCTTATTTATTTTGTGATTAGATTGGTCTAGATTGGAGAGGTAAATGAGGTCTCTTACTAATACAAGTTTTTTTTTTTTTTAATAATAGCTTTTTATTTCCAAAATACAAGCAGAAATAATTTTCAGCATTCACCTTTGTAAAACTTTATGTTCCAAATTTTTTTCACTATAGTTTTAATATTTCCTCCTGCAATTAATTTAACTTAAAGAATTTGGATGCAATACATTTTATGCTTGTATGTTTAGTTTATATCACTTCATTGTCTGTGGTACCCTTTAGCAAAATGTGGTTTTCTTCATTATCTCTTACTGTGGTCTGGTTGTGATTTTGCTGTGTGTGACTTTCTGTGACTTGTCTTCCTCAAAAATCGATTAGTTTTTTGATCACTGCCTCCTTTAATTTGCTCTCCCTCTTACTCAACCTTCCCCTCTTTCTCTTAAAAATTTCCTTGTTATTATTTCCCTATTAGGTAAAATGAAGTTCTTTCTCTGTGTGCGTGTGTGTTTCTCTTTTTGAACCTATGCAGATAAGATTGAGGTTCATGTAATAATTCTCTTCCCCTCTTCCTTTTCCCCTGGTATTGTAAAAACTTTTTCTTTCATGACTTTTTGTGTTAGATAATTTTCTACATTTTTCCTTTCCTTTCCTCTCCTCCCACTCCTCCTTTCTTTTCTTACCCTTCCATTCTTTTTGACATCATCCCAACATAAGACTTATATTCCATGTGTTCTGATAAGGTAGACTCTTAACTGCCTTAATAATGATAAGTTCTTGGGAATTACTAGTATCATTTTCCCATATAGGAATATAAACAGTTTAACCTCATTGTGATTATCCTTTATGATTTCTCATTCATGTTTACTCTTTTATACTTGAGTCTTGTGTTTGAATGTCACATTTTCAATTTAGACCAGTCTTTTCATTAGGATGTCTGAAGATCTCTATTTTGTTAGTCCCTTTTTCCCTTGTAGAATTATACTCAATTTTGCTTCCTAAGTTTTTGATTGTAATTGTAGATCCTTTGCCCTCTGGAATTTTATATTCTAAGTTCTTTTCTCCATTATACTGTAAGTTGATAAATCTTGTGTAATCCTGACTGTGGCTCCATAACAGTTGAATGATTTCTTTTTGGCTCTTTGACCTTAGAGTTATAGAATTTTGTCATAATATTCCTAGGAGTTTTTATTTTGGGTTCTTTTTTGGAAGATGATTAGTGGAGTCTTTTAATTTCAAATTTTTCCCTCTGGTTTTATATCTGGGTGATCTCGCTCTCTTTCTCTCTCTCTCTCTCTCTCTCTCTCTCTCTCTCTCTCTCTCTCTCTCTCTCTCTCTCTCTCTCTCTGTGTCTCTTGCTGAGGCAGTAGGCATTAAGTGACTTGCCTAGCTAGGGTCATACAGCCAGGACATGTTAAGTGTCTGAGGCCATATTTGAACTCGGGTCTTCCTCATGACTTCAGGACTGGTGCTCTATCCACCACACCAACTAGCTGCCCCTTATATTTCTTGAAATATAATTTCTAGACTCTTATTTTGGTTATGACTTTCGGGTAGTCTTAGATAATTAAGTTGTTTTCCCTGGACTTATTTTCCAGATCAGTTGTTTTTCATGTCATATATTTTTCATATTTTATTCTATTTTTTCAGTCTTTTGACTAGTTTTATTGGTTCTTGATGGTTCATGGAATTATTAATTTACACCCATGTTAGACAAGCTGGGGGCCAATCAAGTTTCCCAAATGGGAACTTTACCAGGAAGCTACTAGAGAAGCTGGGTCTGAAGGAAGTTGGGAAAGCAAGTGGTTTATGTATGGGGAAGACTGTGTAAGGAGAGCTGTGCCAAGAAAGTGCTATCTTACCCTATCTTCATTGATATCTTAAGCCTCAAAATTCTAGTGCCAGTTACTTTAGGTGGATAATAAAGGCTGTTATTTCAAGGAGCTTTTCCATTTTGGAAAGAGCTTTTTTACAGAAAAGTTCTATTTCTTAATATTGTTAACGAAACTAAAAACTTGTAGCTACAAGTAACAGCTCTGTTAACTATGAACCCTGTGATCTTGGGCAAGTCCCTTCCTCCTTCTCTTGTCTAATTAGGATCTAGGACCTGCCCCCTAAGGACTCTGGGCTCACTAGGACTAGGTTTGTTCCTGGAACATTTCCCCTTATCTTCCTAGGAGGTTATTTTCTCTCATTATTTTGTTCTCATCTCAAAGTAAAACTCTGATAAAATTTAAATAAAGCTTAGGAATGGCACATGTCTACGCCAGTCAACAATCAACAATTAAGTGCTTAATATATGCTAAGCACTGTCCTAAATTCTGCAGATACTAGCAGAATCATAAGAAATATAGTCTCTGCCCTCAATTAGTTTATGTTTTCATGGGGAAAATTGCACATTAAGAGGAGCTGAAAAGAACGGGACACAACCCTGTGGAGTTGAGATATTCTCCCTTGAGAAGAATGAAGACTTGGTGCTGGACTCTTACTTAAATTGAAGGTTTTGGGAGAAACCAGTCACTGAGAAAGTGAAGCCTTATGGCTCAAGAGTACTTCCAGTTTGGAATCAGTTACTGAGGTGAAGAGGTTTCAAAGAGTACCTTCTGGAGAAGAGTCAGCAGTACAGAGGGAAGATTTCCCCAGAATGTGGGTATCCTATTTCTCCTACTTCACAAGTGTTCAATGTACAATATGGATCTGTATGGAACAGTATTTATTTCCTACACTGCAGAAAAATGTGTAAGACTCAAAGGAGTTACCAGAGTCCATGAACAAATACAGAAACAGAATGCTCAAAATAACCCTTTAAACTCTTGCAGTGGGTGTACTTCCTTCTGTCAGCAGACTGCTGGGCAAAATCTCTTTCACTTTCTGCTTATATTATCTAAGCAATTCATAGAAATAACATGGAGCCTTGAGAAAGAGGAGACATTAATTTCTGGCATTCTAAATTGAAATTCTGGACAGATTTTTATGAAATTCTCATCTTTCTGTTCCTCCCAGTTAGACCAATATATCCCTCAACTGTGTTTCTTTTTATTTACTTAGGATGCACTTTCTCCTCATCTCCACTTCTTAACATTTCAAGCCTTTTTTTTTTTTTTTTTTTTTTTGGATAGTTCTACTGAAGTGCCACCCTTCTATGAGAGGTCTTTTTTTTTTTTTTAATAGCTTTTTATTTACAAGTTTATATGCATGGGTAATTTTACGGCATTGACAATTGCAAAACCTTTTGTAACAATTTTTCCCCTCCTTCCCCCCACCCCCTCCCCGATATGGCAGGTTGACCAATACATGTTAAATATGTTAAAGTATAAATTAAATACAATATAAGTATACATGTCCAAATAGTTATTTTGCTGTACAAAAAGAATCGGACTTTGTACAATTAGTCTGTGAAGGAAATAAAAAATGCAGGCGGACAAAAATAGAGGGATTGGGAATTCCATGTAGTGGTTCATAGTCATCTTCTAGAGTGCTTTTCCTGGGTTTGGCTGGTTTAATTCATTACTGCTCTATTGGAACTAATTTAGTTCATCTATGAGAGATCTTAACTAATTCTTCCAATGCTAGCAGTGTTGCTAGACTTCCTTTCTTGCCTAACACATAGTAAGGGCTTAGGAAATGATAGAATTATTTTTTCTATGTGGTGATTAGGTTCTCCAATACCATTAATGCTTTAAAAAAATTATTTATTATTTTTTCTGGTGAGCTGGCCTGGAAACCTAACCAAAATCTAATTTGTGGAGTTTTTTGTATCTGTTACAATTCTTAACAATGATCAGTATTTTCTTGAGTTTACTCATCTCTCCAGCCTTGATTTATAAATTGGGACTTTGTGCTAGTGCAGGGCCAAGCTTGTGCCTGTGCTTTTGAATAATTGACCTTATTTAGGCTTAGCTTGGGTCACCAGGGTTTCTGTGTGATCTATTTCTCCTGTGGTAGCCCCTTTGAGCTTTCAAAATACTAGATCTTCAAGACCCTCTAAATACAGGGGTCCTCAAACTATGGCCCGCGGGCCACACGTGGCAGCTGAGGACGTTTAACCCCCTCACCCAGGGCTATGAAGTTTCTTTATTTAAAGGCCCACAAAACAAAGTTTTTGTTTTTACTATAGTCCGGCCCTCCAACAGTCTGAGGGACAGTGAACTGGCCCCCTATTTAAAAAGTTTGAGGACTCCTGAAAAGTCTCTTATAAGAAAGTGCTAGGGAATTTGCATCCTTTTTACTGGAGGTGTCAGCTCTAAGGTATATAAGGTCTGGATTTCTGCTCTACTGGTGCTATCTCTGGATAGTCTTTGGATGTATATCCTCTCAAGGCACCAACTATTTCTCACGGATCTGTCTTTGAGAGGCTTCTGGCTTGTTTCCCTGTAAATAAGGGAAGCCAGGGAGCAGAAGCTCCCTTTTCTAAGGCCCTTAGGTTATTGACTTTTTGTACAGTCTTCAAGTGGTTACTTCCTGTAATTTCTCATTTGATTCTTAGATCATTATTCTGTCCTGTTTTTTTTTTATTTTTTATTTATTTATTTTTTTTTAGCCAAAGTAGGTTTATGAGAGTTAGGCTACCCACTTCTGTTCAGATAACCATTTTGGCCAGAAGTCACCTTTCTTTTATGTTCACTGTTGTTAGGTGAAGCCTTTTTTTCCTCCCTAGTATAATGTGAGTTGAATAGTCCTGTGAGTTGTTCACATCTTTTTGCTTCTTAATTTAATTATCCATCCTTGCTGTCTTTCCTTTTAGCTTTGTGTTTTCTGTAGATTTGATAAATATATCATTTAGAACTTTATTTAAGTCACCAATAAAAATGTAAATAGTAGAATGAATATTTTCTATTTTGACATGGAGCTAGTAATGACTACCTTTTAGGTCTGGCCTTTGTGGCACTGGTTCACTTATATTTCTCCATCTTTTCCACAATGAGAAATTGTCAAATACTTGGCATTGCCTATTTTTCTGCTTCTTTATCATTCAAGAAGCATTTATTTTATTTTATTTTATTTTTAATAACTTTTTATTGATAGAACGCATGCCAGGGTAATTTTTTACAGCATTATCCCTTGCATTCACTTCTGTTCCAATTTTTCCCCTCCCTCCCTCCACCCCTTTCCCCAGATGGCAAGCAGTCTCAAGAAGCATTTAAGTGTCTACTATGAGTACAGCATTATGCAAGGTATGAGGTACAGTAACAAAATCAAAACCATCTACCCTCAAAATAGATTATCTTCTTTGAGGGATGGGTAGTGAATAACATTTGCACAGGGGATTAGAACACATGTAGGGTATGGTGTTTAAACTGAACCCCCTTATTTGAAGAAATTTTGTGAGGTTCTGGTAAAAACAGAATATATTTCAGATTTGGGAATTGGCCTATGAAAAAATGCAGAAATGAGAGATGACATGTATTAGAGCAGCAAGAAGACAAGTTTTGTTGGAAGGTAAGATAATTTTTCGTTTTAAGTTTGTTGATAGACTTATGCTTTAGTATGAGTGAGTTTTATGTAGGAATTTAGTTGAATTTAGTTATCTATTAATTTTTAAAAGAAAGTTCTGTTTCCTAGTTAAGGAAGTTTTGTATATGAGAAAATATTTTTATATGTAATACTATTATGGAAAGATGCTTTTTGGGCCATGAGAATCTCTGGAAATTTTAAGAAATCTTTTCAGTGTGTATCCATATAAATAATGGAATAAGGTAGGTGTTTTGTTTGCTTCTTCATCATTAACATGATTTAGCTCTTTTTAGAATGGAACAAGATGGGAGAGCTATAAGGCCTCAATTGCACTTAATCAATGCTTATGTTTGATGGGTTTTAGGCCTTGTGTTTCTGGGAAAGATGAATCTAGGTAGTGGGACTCTTAATTGTTGACATTATACATTTTTGAGATTATCAGCATCTTTTTTCCATAATAACTGGGTTTTACAAAGCTCTAGACCTTATTTTGCCTTTACCATAGGCTTTTTATGTTTCTTACTGGGATATGCATGAAGAATATACTGAAACCTTCATCTTGTTTCTAGGAGCATGGTCAACTGACTATGAAGTCCTGTGAGGGTAAATTGCAGCAGTGAGATGAATGAATAATAAATGGGGCTTGAGTTAGTGGTGACAGGACTTTTTTTTTTTTTTGTTGAAGTTTTTTATTTTCAGTTCCAAATTCTCTCCTTCCCCTACCCAATCCCCACCCATTGAGAAAATAAAAAATACAAAACCCATTCCAATATGAAGTTATACAAAACATTTCTACATTAACCGTGTTCTGGGAGTAAAATAAGGGAAAAATTGGTTTCATTCTGTACCTCAAGTAATCAGTTTTCTCTATGATGGTGAATAGTGTTTTTCATTGTTTTTAGAATTATGGTAGGTAATTGTATTGATCTGGGTTACAATGCCTTTCAGAGTTTATTATTTTTATACTATTTCTCTTATCTCATAAATTGGTATTCTGGTTCTGCTAATTTCATTTTGCATAGACACATAGAACTCTTCCCATGTTTTTCTAAACCCATCGTCTTCATCATATCTTAATAGCACAATAATATTCCATCTCATTCAGATACCATAAGTTTTACTATTCTCCGATTGATGGATGTTTTCTTGGTTTTTGCCTTTTATTTTTTTTTTTTGTCAACACAAAAAGAGTTGCTGTTACTATTTTTGTACTTGTAGCTCCTTTTCTTTTTTAATTTGAACTCTTTGGATTTAGTAGTGGTATGGCTAGGTCACAGAATATGCATAATTTTATAGGTCTTTGGACATAGTTCTGAATTGTTCTCCAAGATGTTTGGAACAGTTCACAGCTCCAACAGTGTGCATTAGTATATCTATTTTCACAAGTTCTTCCATCATTTGTTGTTTGCCTTTTCTGTTTTCTTAGTTGGAAGATGTGAGCTAGTACTTGTTTTAATTAACTTTTCTTTAGCTCTATTAGCTGTTGCTTTATTATCAATTTAGAGCCTTTTTTTTTAATATGGCTTCTGATAAATTTGATTTCTTCATCTGAAAATTGCCTTAATATTCTTTGACTATTTGTGGAGGCATAGCCAAGATGGCAGAGTAAAAGCGGGAACAACCCCAACCTCTCTCCCAAACTGTTCCAAATTCCATTAAATAATGACTAAATAAATTTTAGAGTGTCAGAACACCTTAAAAGATGTAGTAGAGCATTTTCCGCCCAAAGGCAACATAGAAGCTCAACAGAAAAGGTCTGTGGTCCCAGGGTTGGATTCCAACATGAAATCCCAGTGAAGGCTGTGCTAGTGTAGCCCCTGTTGGAGCCCCAGGTCCAGCTGCACTGTTAGCTAATCACGACATCTGAATCACCAGCAGTACTAGTGGCTTCCAGACTTCTCAGGCCAGAGACACTAAACTGAACTTGGGAGGTCAGCAAAGTAGGTCTGTGGAACCTATAGTGGGAGCCCAGTACTCATTCTCAGCCCCAGCCCTGATCCTCACTCTGGCTCTGGCCCTAGAGTCAGTAAGGTGGAACAGATCAGTGGTGGTGCTGGTAGCTTCTGGAGTTCTCAGTCCCAGGGACACCAGCGAAGATTTGGAAGGTCATCAGAGAGGATCTGTGGCAATGGAATGGAAGCGGGCATGTAGTCCAGTGCAGCATTAGCTCTGGTCCTGGTCCACTGTAAGCAAAGCAGGATTCTGTTGCTTTAGCACACTAGGTCTTACAGCTATAGTGAGGCGGGGACAACTCCTAACAGTTCCAGGGCAGAAAAGAGTGCTTGTGGTTAGGATGCACAAAACTCCTGAAGCTGGGGACAATGCACCCTCCACCCTGAGAAAGTAGTCCTACTTTATAACAAAGAGTTAAAAGCTGAGTAATAGGCTAGGAAAATGAATAAACCAAAAAAAAAAATCTGACCATTGAAAGTTATTATGATGACAAAGAATATCAAAACACATACTCCCAAGGTGATAATAAAGTCAAAGCCTCCAAGAAAAATAAGAATTGAGCTCAATCCATGGAAGAGCTCGAAAGGGATTTCAAAAATCAAGTAAGAGATAGAGGAAAAGTTAGGAAAAGAATTGAGAGTGGTGCAAAAGGAAATACAAAAAGATAATGAGGAAGAGAATGCTTTAAAAAGTAAAATTGCCAAAATGAGAGAGGAGGTCCAAAAGATCATTAAGGAAAAAATAATTCCATAAAAAATAGATTTGAGCAAATAGAAGCTAATGATTTTATGAGAAATTAAAATATGATAAAGTAAAACAAAAAAAAAATAGAAAAAAATGAAATATCTCATAGGGAAAAAAAAAAAGCTGACTTGGAAAATAGATCCAGGAGAGATAATTTAAAAATTTTTGGTCCACCTAAAAATCATGATGAGAAAAAGATATATCCATATTTTTAAAGAAATTATCAAGAAAAATTGTCCTGGTATTTTAGAATCAGAAGGTAAAATAGGAATTGAAATAATTCACTGATCACCTCTTGAAAGAGATTGCAAAATGAAAACTCAGGAATGTGATAGCCAATTTCCAGAATTTTCAAGTCAAGGAGAAAATATTGCAGGCATCGAGAAAGAAACAATTCACATATAGTGGAGCCATGGTTAGGATAACAAAATTTAACAGATTTTATATTAAAGGACTGGAGAGCTTGCAGTATGATATACTGGAGAGTACTGGAGTTGTGATTACAACCAAGAATCACCTACCCAGAAAAACTGCGTAATCCTTTAGAGGAAAAGGTAGATATTCAGTGAAATAAAGGATTTTCAGATATTTATGATGAAAAGACCAGAGCTGAGTGGAACATTTGATTTTCAGGGTGCAGGAGAAGCACAAAGGAGGTAACCAGGAAAGTGATATCATAAATAAGATTTCGTCTGTTTATATTTCCTACATGGAAGGATGATACTTGTAACTTAGTAGAATTTTCTCATCATTATGGCATTTTGAAGGAATATATAGAGGGCCCCGGTGTGAGTTGAATATGAAGGGACAATATCATTTAAAAATGATGAAATTAAGAGGGGAGAGAGGAATGTAATGGGAGAAAAGGAAAGGGGAAATAGAATGGTTTTTATTTATGTGCTCTAAAAAAGAGGGAAGAAAAATTTTTTTACAGAGGAGGGGGGAGGAGAGGGTGAATGAGTGGACCTTACTCTCATCAGAATTGTCTGAAAGTGGAAATAACATATACACTCACTATGGTTATAGAAGATTATCTTACCCTGAAGGATAATAGGAGGGGAATGGGATAGGGGAAGGCTGAAAGATGATAAAAGAGAGGGCATATTGGGGGAGGGAGTGGTCAATAGCAAAACACTTTTGAGGATGGATAGGATAAAAAGAGAGAGATAATAGAATAAATGGGATATGCAGGTAGGTATAATAATTGTAAAGATAATTTTTTATTAGGTATGAATACCAAAAGAGATTTTAAAAGGAGGGGTAGGGTAGTGACAGCAGAAATGATTAAAAAGTATATTTAAGAGAGAATATAGAAGTAGAAGCAACAATACTTAGGATTGGACATATGTGGTAAAGAACTGGAAGTGATCAAAGATGACTAAAGTTTTGATTCCACCATTAATGGTTATATAAACTGCATATCTTTTAACCTAGTGATGCCACAATAAAGCACGTATCCCAAGAATGTAAAAGATAGAGGAAAAGTTCCTATAGAGCCTAGCTTCTTACACTGTGATTTGCAACCCCATATGGAATCTTGTAACTCAATGTGAGTGTTGAAAAATTAAAATTTATTATCACTAAATATTTGATATCTATTTTATATAAATATATACCTGGGTCATATAAAGATTTCTCAGGGGAAAAGGGGTTGAAAATGGAAAAAGATGCCTTGCTATCGATAACAAAACAAAACAAAAAATTTACAGCAGAGATTGAATAGAACTAAAGGGAAAGTAGTTATTTAATAATTGGAGTTTTATTGAACAAATTATGATAAAAGAAATAAAGAATGTGAAGAATTTGTTTTATTTAAAGTTTTTTTAATAATACTTTTTTGTTTTCAGAATAAATGCAAAGACAGTTTTCAATACCCACCCTTGCAAAACTGTGTTCCAGATTTTCTCCCTCCCTTTTCGCCATCTCTTCCCCTAGGCAGCAAGCAATCTAATATAGGTTAAACAAGCGCAAGCTTTCTAATATCTCCACATTTATCATGCTGCACAAGAAAAATCATATTGAAAAGAAAAAAAATGAGAAAAAAGTAAACAACAAAAGAGGTGAAAATACTGTATTGTGAACTACATTCAGTCCTCATGTTCTCTCTGGAAGCAGATAGCTTTCTCTATAACAAGTCTGTTGGAGTTGGCCTGAATCACTTCACTGTTGAAAAGAGCCAAGTCCATCATAGTTGACCATCACAAAGTCATCTTGTTGCTATGTACAATGTTTTCTTGGTTCTACTTACTTCACTTAGTATCAGTTCATGCAAGTCTCTCCAGGCCTCTCTGAAATCTTCCTGCTGATTGTTTTTTATAGAACAATAATATTCTATAACATTAATATAACTTAACTTATTCAGCCATTCCCCAACTTCACTCAGTTTCTAATTCCTTGCCACTACAACAAGAGCTGTTATAAACATTTTTGCACATATGAATCCTTTTCCCTTTTTAAAGATCTTTTTGGAATATAGACCCAGTAGAGACACTATGGATCAAAGGCTGTGCACAGTTTGATAACTCTTTGGGCATAGTTCCATATTGCTCTCCAGAATGGTTGGGTCAGTCACAATTCCATCAACAATGTATCAATGTCCCAGTTTTCCCATATTTTTTCCAACATTTATCATTATCTTTTCCTGTCATCTTAGTCAGTCTGAAAAGTATGTAGTGGTATTTGTATTCTTTTAATCAATAGTGATTTAAAGCATTTTTTCATATGATTTTCTAAAAATGGCTTTAATTTCTTCATCTGAAAATTATCTCTTCCTATCCTTTGATCATTTATCAATTGGAAAATAGCTTGTATTATAAATTTAAGTCAATTCTCTATATAGAAATGAGGCCTTTATCAGCGCCCTTGGATATAAAAAATTTTCCCCCAGGTTTTTGCTTTTCCTCTAATGTTGGCTGCATTCTTTGTGTTTGTACAAAAACTTTTTAATATAATCAAAATTATTCATTTTGCATTGGTTCTCTAGTTCTTCTTTGACCATAAATTCCTTTCTTCTCTACAGATCTAAGAGGTAGACTACCTGTTGTTCTCCTAATTTGCTTTAAAGGATCACCCTTTATGTCTAAATCATGGACCTCATTGGTAGAGGGTGTTGTGTTGGTCAATGCCTAACAATACTATTTTCCAATTTTTGTCAAATAGTGAATTCTTACCTCAGAAGCTGTAGTGTTTAGTTTAACAAATATTAGATTACTATAGTCATTGACAAGACTATTGTGTCTTGTGAACCTAATCTATTCCACAGATTAACTACTCATTTCTTAGACAGTACTACCAAATGGTTTTGATAATCATTGCTTTATTATATAGTTTCAGGACTGGTACAGCTAGACTACCTTCATTTGCATTTTTTTTTCATCAATTCCTTTGGAATTTTTGATCTTTTCTTCTTCTAGATGAATTTTGTTATTACTATTATTTTTAGCTCTATAAAGTATTTTTGAGGCAACTTGATTAGTATGGCCCTGAATAAGTAAATTAATTTGGATAGAATTGTCATTTTTATTATATTTGCTCAGCCTACCTATGAGCACTTGATGTTCTTCCAGTTGTTTAGATCTAATTTTGTGTGGGATATGTTTTCTAATTGTGTTCATATAGTTCCTGGTTTTGTCTTGGCAGGTAGACTCGCAAATATTTTATGTTATTTTCAGTTATTTTAAATGGAATTTCTCTTTCTGCCTCTTGCCACTGGACTTCGTTGGTAACATAAAGAAATGCCAATGATATATGTGGATTTATTTTGTATCTTGCAAGTTTACTAAATAAAGTTGTTAATTTGTTATTTTTAATTTTTTAGTTAATTCTCTAGGATTATCTAAGTATCCTGTCATATCATCGCCAAAGAGTATTAATTTTGTTTCCATATTACTTATTCTAATTCCTTCACTTTCTTTTTCTTCTCTTATTGCTAAAACTAACATTTCTAATATAATATTGAATAGTAATGGTGATAATGGATAACTTTGTTTCATCCCTGATCTTATTGGGAATGTTTCTAGTTTATCTCCATTACATATGATGTTTGTTGATGGTTTTAGATTTTTTATTTTAAGGAAATCTTTTTATTTTAAGATTTAATTTAAGATTTATTTATTTTTTATTTTAAATACTTTTTATTTTAAGGAAAACTCCATTTATTCATATGTTCTCTAGTGTTTTTTTAATAGTGTTGGATTTTGTCATACTTTTTCTGCATCAATTGATATAATCATGATTTCTGTTAGTTTGGTTGTTGACATAGTTTTCCTAACTATGAACCAGCCCTGGTATAAAACCTACTTGGTCATGGTATATTATCCTGGGGATAACTTGCTGTAATTTCTGCTAATATATAAGATTTTCATATCATTATTCATTAGGAAAATTGATCTATAATTTTCTTTATCTGTTTTGACCCTACCTGGTTTAGGTATCAGCACTATATCTGTGTTATAAAAGGAATTTGGTCGAACTTTTTCTTCCTTTATTTTTCCAAATAGTTTGTATGGTGTTATAATTAATTGTTTTTTAAATGTTTGGTAGAATTCACTTGTAAATCAATCCGACCTGGAGATTTTTTTTTTAGGGAGTTGATTAAGCTTGTTCAATTTCTTTTTCTAAAATGGGACTATTTAAGTAATTTATTTCCTCTTGACAATCTATATTTTTGTTAAGTATTCCTCCACTTCACTCATATTATCAGATTTATTGACATATAATTGGGCAAAATAGCTCCTAATTATTGCTTTCTTATACTTTTCCCCTATTCTATTTTCCCTTCTATTAGCCTCTTCTTTTCTATTTCCCTTTCTTCTCCCACTTCTCTATATAGAGAGACAAGTTTCTCTCTGAAGCCATATATTCTCTCTGAGCCAAATCTTTTAAGAGTAAGATTCACACAATATTCATCTCCCTTCCTTCTTTCCCTCAGTTATAATAAATAGATCTTTACCTTTTCTTGAGAGGTATTTTCCTTCATTTTACCTCCATTTTCTTCTTTTTCCAATACAATCTCCTTTCTACCTCTAGTTTCTGTCTATATTATTACAGTAAAATCGAATTATACCTATACTCTTTTAGTATATCCATAGTTCTCAAGAATTCTTTCCTTTTTACCTTTTTATGCTTCTCTTGAGTTCTGTATTTGAAGATCATATTTTTTGTTCAGCTCTGGTCTTTTCATCAGAAACAAATGAAACACATCTGTATCATTGAATGTCCATCTTTTTCCCTGAAAGAGAATGCTCAATTTTGCTGAATAGTTGATTTTTGGCAATCCAAAGTTCCTTTGACTTTTGGAATATCAGATTCCAGGCCCTTTGATCCTTTAAAAGGGAAGCTGCTAGGTCCTGAGTAATCCTAATTGTGGCTCCTCAATATTTGAATTGTTTCTTTCTGGTTGCTTGCAATATTTTTTCCTTGATCTGATAATTCTGAAATTTATCTATGATGTTCCTTGGAGTTTTCATTTTTGGGGTTTCCTTTCAGAAGGTGATCCAGAAATTCTTTCTATAGCTCTTCCCATGTTGTTGATTTTTTCATATTCAGTAGTTTTCTTTCACTTTTATTAATTTTTTATTTTCAGAATTTAAAATTTGATATTTAATTGGAAATTTTTTTTAAGCTTCTTTACTTGCATGCCCAATTTATTGATCCTCTCTTTATTCAAGTAAGCATCTAGATATATAAAATTTTCCCTAAGAACTGCTTTGGCTGCAGCCCATAAATTTTAGTATGTTGTGTCATTATTTTTATTGTCTTGGATGAAATTATTGATTGTTTCTATGATTTGTTGTTTCACACACTCTTTCTTTAGTTTCCAATGAATTTTTGTTCTGTTTTTCCCCTGGCCTTTCATTACATGTAATTTTTGTTTCATCGTGATCTGAAAAGGATGCATTTACTCTTTCTGCATTTGATTTTAAGGTTTTTCTGTCCTAATACATGGTCAATACAAGTTTCCTATACTGCTGAGAAGAAAGGATATTCCATTCTGTTCCTAATCAGTTTTCACCAAAGATCTATCAAACCTAACTTTTCTAAAAGTCTGTTTAGCTTAATTTCTTTCTTAATGTGTGTTTTTTTTTTTTTTTTGGTTCAATTTATCTAGTTCTGATTGAGGAAGGTTGAGATCCTTCACTAGTATAGTTTTGCTATTTCTTCTTGCAGCTCTCTTAATTTCTCCTATAGGAATTTGAATGCTATGCCATTTGGTTTATATATGTTTAATAATAATATTCCTTCATCATCTGTGGTACTATTTAGCAAGATGTAGTTTCCTTCCTTTTCTCTTTTTGCTTTTGCTTGATCTGAAATTAGAATCTACCTCTGCTTTTTTTTTTAAACTTAAATTGAAGCATAATAGATTATCTTTACTCTCTCTATGTCTCTTGGCTTCAAATGTGTTTCTTCTAAACAATATACTGTAGGATTCTTGCTTTTAATCCAGTCTGCTTATCTGCTTCTGTTTTTTTGGAGAACTCATTCCATTCTCATTTGCAATTAAAATTACTGACACTATTTCCTGCTATCCTATTTTTTTCTAAGTTATACTTTTCTCTTTCCTTTCTTCTTTTCCCTACTCACCTGTGTTTTGCTTCTGACCATCATCTCTCTCATTCTGCCCTCTCTTTTTTCAGCCCCTTTCCCCTTCCATTTCTGCTCTCTCTTCTATTAGCCTCAGTGTTTCCTTTTCCCTTCTACTTGCCTCTTAGGGTGAGACAAGTTTTTCTTTCAAACTAAGTATGTGTGATGTTACCTCTTTGATCCAAATCCAATGAGATTAAGGCTCAAAACAGTGCTCATTCCCCTTCCTTCTTTCCCTCAACTGTAATGAGCTTTTTTTGTCTTTTTATATGATGTAATTTACCTCAGTTTACCTTCCCTTTCATCTTCTACAATCCCTTTTCTACCCCTAGTTTCTTTCTTTTATATAATCACATTAAGTTTTGCTTACATCTTCTTAAGTGTACCCCTAACAAATATATATTTCTCAAGAGTTAGACATATCATCTTCACATGTAGGAATTTAAACATTTTAACCTTTAAAAAATATTTTTTCCTTCCTTTTTTATCTTCTTTTGCTTCTTTTGAGTTGTGTATTAGAAGATCAGATATTCTGCTCAGCTCTGCCTTTTCATGAAAAATAATTGAAACTACCCTATTTCATTGAATGAGCTTCTTTTCCACTGAAAGATGATACTTAGTGTTGCTGGGTAGTTGGTTCTTGGCTGCAGTCCAAGTTTCTTTGCTCTCTGGAATCTCATATGCCAGGCCCTTTAATCCTTTAAAGTGGGAACTTCCAGATCCTGGGTAACCCTGATTGTGGTTCCTCAATATTTCAATTGTTTCTTTCTGGATGCTTGGAGTATTTTCTTTTTGACTTGATAATTCTGGATTTAGCCACAATATTCTTTTGGAGTTTTCATTTTGGGGTCTCTTTCAGGAAGTGATGGATGAATTCTTTCAATGGCTATTTATTCTCTGGTTCTAGGATATTAGGGTAGTTTTCTCTGATGATTTCTTGAAAGATATTGGCCTGGCTCTTTTTTTTTTTTTTTTCATTGTGGTTTTCAGGTAGCTTCATAATTCTTAGATTTTTCTCTCTTGGGTCTATTTTACAGTTCAGTTGTTTTTCTTATGAAGTATTTTACATTTTCTTCTGTTTTTAAAAATTTTTTTGTTTGACTGATTCTTGATGTCTCATTGAGTTATTCACTTCCATTTGTTCAGTTCTAATTTTTAGTGTATTTTCTTTAGTCTTTAGTTCGCTTTTTTATCTCCTTTTACATATGGCTAATTGCATTTTTAAAGTGGTTGAGTTGCTTTGTTGGAGTTTTTTTACCCATTTCACTAATTTTGTGTTTTTTTTTTTTTTTTTTTTAAGGAGGAGTTGTTCTCTTCTTCCATTTTACCAATTGTATTTTTCAAGGAGTTGTTTTCTTTTTCCATTTTATCAAATCAAGTTGTTTTCTTCAATTTCTGTGCTTTCTTTTCCAAACTCTCCTGCAACTCTTTCATTTCCTTTCTCCATTTTTCTTCTAATCCTTTTAAAATCCTTTTTGAATTCTTCCAAAAGAGCCTTTTGAGTTGGAAAGCAGTTCATATCCCTCAAAGTGGCTTCTTCATCTGGAGACATTTTGCCTTTAGTGTTCTCAGGGTTTGAGGTCTGTTTTTCTCTGTCTCTATAATAGCTATCTTTGTAGAGCTCTTTTTTTGCTTTTTTGCCCATTTTTAAAGATTAAGGTCTGCTCCTAAGGCACAGGGGAGATTGTTCCAAGTTTCCTCTACAGGCAACAGCAGCTTCATGCTGCCCAGGAGCAGTGTTGCAGGCTTTTTTTTTAGTGCTAGGGGACCTGGCCAAATCTTCCCTGTTACGCTGAAGTTTAGGGGCTTACTTTTTGTCTTTTGATTATGTATTGGAGTTTCACAGCTAGTCTGCTGATCCACTGATTTCTGAACCAAGAGTATCCAGTGCTGCTGTAATTTGGCTAAGAGTCTCCCACTAGATTCCCTAGGTGGGGCCTCTTTGTCCTGGCCTCCCTGAGTGTACCTGTGCTGGGCCATATCCCCCCTGCCCGATTGAGACAGACTTTTCCTGAAATTCTCCCAAAATATATTCTGATGGAAATTTATTATACTCCAAGTATTTGTGGATTCTGTCACTTCAAAATCCACTCAAAGGTTTGATCTGGTGTTGATTTTTAAGTCAGCCAAGAAGAGCTCAAGCAAAGTCCTGTCTACTCTTGTCTTCTCTTCTGAATGTGAATGTGAAGAATTTAAGGGGAAAAAAAGGGGATGATTTGTGTGAAGTCTCATAAAAGCAAGAAATCTGTGTAAAGAAATACTTCCGAGCTCTTACAATACAGTGATCAGTATTGACTTCAGTTGACTGGTGATATGAAAAATGCCTTCTTTCTCCTGGCAGAGATTTCAGAGTATAAATGCATAATGAGACATGTATTTTGAGACACCTTAGGTTTTTTCACTTAATTTTATTTAAATTAGTTTTTAATGGGGGAGGGAGTCACTGGGAAGTAACAGTGATAAATAAAAAATTTGAAACTGAGAAACTAGATATTACAATAAGAAAATTTCTTTGCTCTTCCATTTCTTTATTAAGTTCACTGTGATCAGTATGAGATGGGATGGATTATTAAAATAATGGACTCTATTTTAAATTTATTTAAAATTTTCTGTTTCAGGATCCATCAGTTACACAGGTGACAAGAAATATGCCACCAGGACTTGATGAATATAATCCATTTTCTGATTCTAGAACGGTAAGAATATTCTTTACCTCATCACTAGTGATTTATTTAAATTATCTAGACATTGTATTTTCATTAAAAATTTATTCATTTAGCTTGTTGCTTAAGTGAAGTGCTATTTAGAATTTATGAGCTATTTATTTTAAACTATGGGGACAATAAATGATGCAAAATTATTATCAAAATCTTATTAAAACAGTTTGAAGATATTTTAAAATGTTTTTTAAAGTATTTTTATTTAAAAAAAAAGCATACTTATACTATATTTTATTGAAAGCTATACCATCTTTGTGGTAATGTGAGATAATGTCCCTTTACATAACAGGGAATCCTCATTAGTGTCTCCTCAGTCCCTTGGCTCTACTAAATGAACTTCTTAGTTTATCTGTTCTAAAATGGTATTTGCTTTATATCTTTTCCCTTGCCACAGAGATCAAGTGGTTACTGACAATAGCAGTTTCTAATTTCTTTTTGGTCTTTTCATTGTTGTTCTTAATTTATATCTATGAAGTTTCCCTTAGAAATAATGGTAATTCGATGTCTGTTCTTTTGTCTGTTTTCTATTTTCCATCATCAGCTTCTTTAAGTGGGCCTGTTTGCAGTAGTGTTAGTTGCTTGCCATAATTTATTTTCATAATTGGAGATGCTGAGGACATCTAGTTTCATTTTAAAAATGTTTTTATTTTATTAAATATCTCCTATATATACAAATTTTTTAAACATTCATTTTTTTTCAATTAAAGTTTCAAATTCTTCCCCTCTCACATCCATTGAGAGGACAATCAATATGATATACCAATATAATATGTGAAGTCACGAAAAACATAATTATGTTAGCCATTTTGTAAAAGAAAACACAAAACTCCCCAAAAGTTAAAGTGAAAAAATATTTTGCTTCATTTTGTATTCAGTTTATCATTTGTCTTTCTGGAGTTCGAAAGCATTTTTCATCATGTGTCCTTTGGAATTGCCTTGGATCCCTGTCTTGATCAGCATAGCTAAGTCTTTCACAGTTGATCATCATTACAATATTGCTGTTAGCTTGTACAGTATTCTTTAGGTTCTGATCGTTTTACTTTTCTTTATTCTTGAATCCCTTGAACTCTTGCCCTATGGAGGAATTGAGTCTGTGAAAAATAAGTTTATAAGGAATGAGGTCAAGGAAGAAGTGGAATGATTGGAGATTATGCTAAAATAGAGTAATGTTAGGGTTTCTGATTATGGAAATACAATACTTGTAGATAATGGTGAGTTCCAGGGTAATAGCCTTCCTTTTTGTGGGGTTAAAGTATAGTGTAATATAGATCATGTGGTTTGAGGAGATAGAGAATTTGAGAAATTAAGGTGTTTGAATTTCAATAAGAATGTTAAAAGTCTATAATATAAAAGCAAAAGAGTTGAAGAAGAGGAAGAGTGGACTAGGTGCAGGACTTATTTATTTATTTTTCTCAATTATATATAAATATTTTTAATCATTTAAAAATTTTTTTGAGTTCTCAAGAGAACATTATATACAGCAACAACAAGGTTATGTGATGATCAACTGTGATGGACTTTTTTCTTTTCAACAATGAGGTGATTCAGGCCAATTGCAATCTATTTTGAAAATAAAAAGCTACTATCAAAATAAGAAGAGAATTCACCTGGGAACAAGTATATAATAATCACTACATTATGTATAGGTGTGCAAATGTTAATTAAATGAATTTCCAAGGAGAAGAAGTTGCTGAATGATAGCAGCAAAGGGAGAGTCTAAATGTGGTAGCAAATGCAAGGAATATTTCAGTTTCATGTGTTGAGGATATGCATGAGGGTATAGCTAGTACTCAAAATATTTTGCTTCTGCACCTTTATTCTATCACACCATCCAGTAAAACTGTGAACATTATATTTCATTAGCTAGTCATTACTACCCCTATGTCCCACCCACTTGTTTCTCTAATCGAGGATTAGACTAAAGTATCTCATTCCCACTCCCTACCTCCTCCTCTTACTCCCTATCTGTAATGTCTAGGCTAGCTCTCTGGTGAGTCTTGGGATCAGCCTGAGACCTTGGGCTTAGTTGGGGAGTGAAGTGAAGGAGGCAGGAGAGCAGATGCATGGCTGATCAAAGATAAAGTCTGGCTTCTGGAGTCTGGAGCCTGAATTCTTCTCTGTGGCTGAGATCGCTGTGGCCCAGAGAGCACAAGTCCTCTGTGCCTCCTTTAAATACTCCAGTAAAATCATATCACTACCTCACACAGAGCATACCCAACTACACTTGAGCATGCTCCAACTTGTTAGGAGAACTGTCGCATTACCTTATGTATATGTACTTGACTAGAATGAATACATCAATAGCTAGAGAATTATCAACTATACTGAGTTTTAAATACACCTTTTCAGAGTTCCAGCCCTCTACACCTCCCGCTTTCTTTTGTTTTAGAACACAGGTGCGTCACGCCCTCCCTGACTTCTCAGGAAGAGAGGTGAAAACACCAAAAGGGAAATGGGGAGTCAAACCAGATAATGTTAGCAGGTTTCCTCTGGGCTGAAATTGAAAAACAGGTATACATAAACCCATTAGCATGGGGGGGTATTACTCAAGCTCATAGCAATAAAGCATAGGTTAGCAGTGATGACTCTCCCCACAGCCATTGCAGTCTCAGTGTATTGTAACAAACATAAATTATACATGCAAGTAGTGATATAACAAACAATATGAATCAGCATGGTATTGTAAATGATTTCCAGAAGTCCTAGAAGGAGAGGGTATATTGTAATATTCTGGTTGGCTTTCTGGAGGTCTCTGAACCAGCCTTTGTTTTAGCAAAGTAATCACTATGAGAATAGCTAGGTATTAAGTCCAAATTCTTTATTATCTCCTTCACAATCTAGTTCCCTTGCTTGGGATCCGGGCTAGCTTTCTTGAGGTCCTCCAGAATGTGTCTTGGTTTCTGTGGAGGAAGCAGGAGTACCACCACCATAGTCTCTGTCTTGAAGTCTCAGTCCGAGGGCTTATACTCCAGCCTCCAGTCTTCTGTCCCTCTGAATCTGTCTCTGCTTCAGACAGGCCTTGGTCTCAGTGGAGAAATGAAGGAGGACAGGCCTGCCCCCACGGTGGTGTGAGATGGAATGAATGATTCTGGCTGAGTTTATCCCAGCTTATATACTCTAGTATAATCACATCATTGTAGGAATGAGTCTTGTAGAATTGGTGTCAGTCTTGTATAACTATATTCATTACTAGGTACGTGTACTGAAGTAGAGAACTATTAATCACCATGCTAAACTAGATAACCATTGTCTTATCAATTCCACTGAGTTAGCACCTTGTAAAAATCGTCGTTTCCAGTACAGAGTTCTGGCATATAAATGTATATAAATAACAATCACACATACACCTCTTTCAACAGCCAAGAGATAGCCCAAAGCCATTCTACTTTCAATTACTTCAGGTGTCAGGGAATCGAACGATTCCTGTGGGTTTTGAAGTTCTGCAACAGTCTTATCAAATATTTTTGATGTTTATGAGTCAATTGCCATAACTGCCAGGCTCTTTCAATGGTGGGCACAGTCAGCAGTGGAACCACCTGATATTTCTTGAGTCTTCTCCTTTGTTTCAAGGGTCTGCCCCATCTCTCTTTGATGGACAAGGCGAATATGGCTCGTTGGCACTCATCGGGTTCTTTTTGATCTGTAGAGATACAAGCAGATCCTCTACCCCAAACAGTTAACCTATCTGGTCCCTTCCAGTCAGTACTTTCTGGATCTCTCCACATCACCTGGCGATTATCTAAAGATAGTAGAGTTGCTTGCACTGAACACAGCCCTTCTGGCCTTTCCTTATAAAACTTGTCTGCCAGAGCAGCCGTCTACACCTATCCTTTTCAATCCTACCCAATTGAAATTCCAATCTAACTCTGGACATTCCCCCTTTACTATGTCTTATATAATTCCCATTCCATAATGAACAAACTTCCCTTCATTTTGGGCCTTTTTCTCGCAAGACTTTTAATTTGGGTGATTTGTTGAATTATAGCACCTTTGCTCTCCTGGTGGTGTATAGAATGACTATCAAGCATGGAGCTAGCCACTGAATCATTTTCATACTTTTTTATCCTATGTTAATTTTGAGAAATTTTCTCATCCTTGTATTTAAAAAATAATATTTTCTTCCCAATTACACATCAAAACAATTTTTGAAATAATATTTTATAAGATTTTGAATTCTAAATTTTTTTTCTTCCCTTTCTCCCTTCTCTTTTTCCTGAAAAGATAGACAATTTGATATGTTATACATATATTACCAGATAAGGCATATTTCCATGCTAGTCACACTTGTGAAAGAAAAAACAGATCAAAATGAAAAAAAAAAGTATGCTTTGATCTGTGTTATATGCCAGAACTCCGAAACAAGGATTCTTACAAGGTGCTAACTCAGTGGAATTGATAAAGATGATGCTTATTTAGCATGGTGCTTAAAAGTTCTCTAGTTCAGTACATGTACTTAGTACATAATATACTTCCACAAGATTCATACCTATGATGAGAGCACATAAGCCTGGACAAATTCAAGGAAAAACAGAACTAGGGAAGACAGAGACCATGGTGGTGGTCCTCCTGCTTCCCCCACAGAAACCAAGATACATTCAGGAGGACCTCAAGAAAGTTGGCCTGGGCTCCAGGCAAGAAAATAATAAAGGATTTGGACTTTAACACCTGGCTACACTTGTGGTGATTACTGAACTGAAACACCTGTTGGGTGCCAAAATATAATGTTCTTCTTGGGTCGGTTTCTTTGGGATCTCTGGAGGCAGCCTTCGTTTCAGTTCAGTAATCACCACAAGTAAGCAGGTGTTAAAGTCCAAATCCTTTATTATCTCTTTCAAAGTCCTATCTCCTTCACTTGGGCTAGTTTTCTTAGAGGTCTATCTCTCTCCTTGGTTCTGAGAGCTTGAGCTCCTGTCTCCTTCTCTGCCCTCTGAATCTCTCCGAATTGAATCCTGGCTGAGGTTCCTAGCTTATGTGCCCTTCACTGAGTATAAACCAACCATTATATTACTAGGAAACCATTTGTTGTAGGATTAAGTCTATGCCAAACTAGATTTAACCATTGTCTCCTCAATTCCACTTAGTACCTTGTTTTCAAGTTCTGGCCCATAACAGATCTGCATTCAGAGATCATCAGTTTTTTTTGTGGTTGTGGATCGCATTTTCCTTCTTGAGTCCTTTGTACTTGCTGGCATCATTGTATTGCTGAGAATAGCTGAATCATTTATAGTTGATCATCACACAGTATTGCTAATACTGTGCACAGTGTTCCTGATTTTGCTCATTTCACTTTGTATCAGTTTGTACAAATCTTTCCATTTTTTCCCCCTGGAATCTGCCTATTCATCATTTCTTATTGCACAATAGTACTGCATTATTTTCATATACCACAGCTTGTTTAGCCAAATCCTTAATTCATGGTCATCCCCTCAATTTTTTCATGTTTTACCACCATGAAAGGTATTGCTGCAGATTATTTTGTATATATAACTCCTTTTTCCTTTTTTTATTCTTTGTACTTTTTGACATTTCTTTTGCTTTTCAAATTGTTGACTTTTTCTACCATTCTTAAATTCTCAGCTTTGATGACCTTTGAATGGTTGTCCTATCTTTCTTGTCTTTTCCTGTCTTTCTGGCCATTCCTGCTCAGTTTAATAATTCAGCTTCTTTCCCTGTTCCCCAAGTGAGGAAATTCTTAAGGTTTTTTTCTGTTTTACTGTTTGTTTCTACTCATGACTTTAGGTGTAAGACTCTAAAAGTCTTTACTTTCCTGTTCCTTTCTTGTAGCTTGCAGTGTCTCTTTTGTTCAGAACTGCCTACTAGCAATATTTACCTGCATATTCTGCCAGTACTTCAAATTTCACTTGCTTAAACTGGTCTCTTAATTATTTTTGTTTCTTGACTTGAGTTCCTTTTTAGTTCTCACTCAACAAACATTTATTAAGCATCAACTGTGTGCCAAATCCTATAGTTGGTGCTTCATAAAAAATAAAATACAAATACAGTAAATTAGATGGTTCCTGTAATTGTTAACTCTGTCATCCCCACCTGAAATATGTCACTTAAATTCTGTTTCTTTAATCCCTAAGATATCTAATTCCTATCTCTTCCTTTTCTTATTGCCAACAATTCAGACTTCTGTACCCCTTACCTAATCTAGAGCAATGGACTAGTAGGATATTTACAAGAATTTCTCTTTCTCTATTCCCTATTTTGTTTCCATTTAATTTGGAGTATCCTTTCCCAATTAATATTCCTGAAGTATGGCTCTATAACCCTGTTGTTGAAAAATAAGTTGTAGTGTTAATCTTCTAACATGATTCTGATTATTCTCTTAAATGGAAATTTTTAATGAAGCCCCTGTTAGTTACACAGTAATTTACAAACTTAACCACTTGACATAGAAAGCCTTCTAGAATCTGATCCAGTTTTTTCCTAATTCTCTGTTCCAGGATTTCCTTTATGCTTGCTAAATTTGACAATTGAATAGATTCTCTGCTTTTCTCATGCCTTTGTTCATTCTGTCCCTTCTAGTTTATACATGTTTCTTATCATTTCTCTTGGATTTACTAAATTCATTTACCATATATTCATTATAACAACACACACACACACAGAGTATTTATATTAATAAATGCTAACAGATTCAGAGTGGAATTAATCATGAAATAAACTCCAACCAAAATTCTAAAATTTTTGCCATTTATACCATTATTGAATATACAATTGCACCCAAACAATATCATACATTCTAACATTCAAATCAAACAGTGCAAAATAAACAAATTTATTATCTGAGTCCTCTTCTGAATCAAATTGTGTACTTTTTAAAGCTTATAATACTTTTGGTTTTGGTTTCCTTTTTTGAATATGGTTGTATTTAAAGAGTATTATTTTCTTTTTAATAAGGGCCTAATAACCTAGTAAGTAAATAAAAAATATTTGATTAAATGATTCTGCTCATTTCTTTGTATCACTTTATATGTCTTTCCAGATTTTCTTCCATTAAATGTCTTTTTCATCATGATAATATATAATTACATTCAATGCATGGTAATTTGTTTACTGATTTTTCTAATGATTGGATATAATTATTGTTCCCTGTTTTTGTTGTTTTTATTTGAAACAATGATTTTGGAGAGGATATAAATAAACCCATTTTTCTTCCACCATTTCCACCATTGCAGAAAAGGGGTCACTTAGGTTAAAGATTATAATTTGTTTTGTGATTTACCTTACATTCTCAGCATACAGTATAGTATTATAGTATGCTCTGCTTTTCTCAAAGTATTATCATTTCTTAAAACCTGCTTGAGTTTACACTTTATATTTTTTTTCTCTTTGAATCATCAAACCAGCTGTGATTAATCTTGCAAATTATTGAATTTGTGAGCTATAAATGACTTCAGTAGCCATCTAATCCAAACCACATGCAAAAAGAATACCTATCCACACACCCCCAAAGAGGGTCATCAGAGGCTTCTAAGAAGGAAAAATACTCTACCTCTTAAAGTAGCTCATTCCACTTTTGTACTTCTCTAATTGTTAGGAAATTTTTCTTGATAGCAAGTCTAAATTTGCTTCTTTGCAACTTTTACTCATTGTTCTTGGTTCTGTCATCTGGGACAATGATTAGACTGTCACATGGCAACTCTTCAGATACTTTAAGATAGCAGTAAAGTGCTTCCTTTTTTCCAAATTATATATGCCTATTTCCTTTGATCATTTTTATATGTCCTGTTCTCAAGACCTTTTATCATCCTGACCACTCTCCTCTTGGCACTTTCTATTTTATTAATGTATTTTTGAAATTATGACATCTAGAACTGAATATATAATGCCAGATGATTACTGAGAATAGAGTACAGTAAGATTATTGCCTCTTCATTCTTGTAAGCGCTGTCTATCTAAACATAGCCCAAGATTTCAGTTGTATTTTTGGCTGATAATTTTATTGTTGTGCTATACATTTTAGGGCAACTGTTATCAATGTATGTTTTTTTATCCTATACTTCTGAACTTAATGTTTTTATACTTCATATTCTTAGATTCAATTCAATGTTCTATCCTGTTATAATCCTTTTGGATCATCCCTCTTTTATTTATTGTGTTGGTCTGCTTTCCTGGTCATCTCCAAATTTGATCTATCTATACCTTTATCCAAATCACTGATAAGATTGTTAAACAGTGCAGGTCCAAACATTGAGCTTGGGGTACTCCAATAAAAACCTTATGCCTTATTGATATTGACTCTTAATAAGTATTTTTTGTGCCAGCCCATTCTCTCATTAATAAATCTTTTTTATTGTATTATGTGAGCCATATTTCTCTTACTTTCTCTACAGGAATAATATGAGATACTTTATAAGAAGCTTTTTAAAAATATATCAGCAGCATTCCCCTCATTTAATTGTTTGGTAGTTCTGTCAAAAAGGGAAATGACATTACTTTTTTCTTTTCTTTTCTTATCTTTTTAATAGCTTTTTATTTACAAGTTATAAGCATGGGTAATTTTACAGCATTGACAAACCTTTTGTTTCAATTTTTCCCCTTCTTCCCCCCATCCCCTCCCCCAGATGGCAGGTTGACCAATACATGTTAAATATGTTAAAGTATAAATTAAATACAATATTAGTATATAGAAATGACATTACTTTTGACATGACCTGTTTTTGATGAAGCTGTGTTGGCTTTTTGTCATTGCTGTTTGCTTTTCTAGATGTTTGATAACTATTCCACTCTAAAATTAACCCAGGAATTAAAGTCCTTTTATTAATAATTAATAGGTAATTAGTAAAGTCCTTTTATTAGTAGACTTGTTGCCTAAAACTATCATCTCCTAAAACTATCATCTATAACTATCTATCTAACTATATCTATATATCTATAACTATATCTAACTAACTATATCTATCTATCTAACTAACTATCATCTAACTATCATCTCCTAAAACTAACTATCTCCCAGGAAGCTCTGATGCCTTTGTTTCTATTCTGTAAACTGACTCATGAGTATAACACAATGTAGCAAATTATACTATACAAAATAATAATCTGGTATAGTAATTTTCCCATTGCCTAAACACAGTTAATTTCTGGACCTGAAAGGTGAAGTAGTCTTGCTGTCTGAAAGGAGTCATATCACAGCATTGGATCTGCAAAGTACTGGGGTCTGGAAATGTGATTTCTTAGGATCAGCGCCACAACTTTTAGAAAGCAATCTGGACATATATAAAAAAGAAAACTAAGACCCAGAGATGTTAATTAACTTGTCTTTACTTACATGCCATAAAAGTGGCAGAACCAGGATTCAAAGTCAGTTAAGCCACAGTGTTCCAAGAATGTTTAAAGACAGAATTGGGAAGAGGAAAATAAATGGGTGAAAATGGAAGCTATCTCCCAAGATTTTTTTTTTTAACAAATTCCTCCATCCGTGACATTAAACTCATCTTATTATTTGAATTCTGACATCATTTGTGATACGTAAAAAAAAAAAAAAAAAAAGAACAGCAGCTGGACTACATCCATTTAAAAAAAAAAAATTAGGTCTGTCTCTTAAGCAGCAAGATTTTGAGACTAACACATCAATTAAGATATGTGAATGAAAGAAAATAGACAAATCTTAGAGCAGTGTAAAAAAAAATTTTGAAAAAATAACAATTATTCACTTATGTACTTTTTATTCTTCACATGCTTTGAAAGGATTAATCAAGTAGAAAGTAATTCAGTGATTTAAAATGATTTTTTAGGGAGAGTAAGCTAGATCCCTTGCATGAGTATTTGCACTCTAGAAGAGCATAAATTAAAGAGATGT
This sequence comes from Antechinus flavipes, assembly GCF_016432865.1. Taxonomy (NCBI): domain Eukaryota; kingdom Metazoa; phylum Chordata; class Mammalia; order Dasyuromorphia; family Dasyuridae; genus Antechinus; species Antechinus flavipes. The sequence goes on along the minus strand of NC_067398.1, from coordinate 156,515,998 downwards.
ACCCCAAGTACATAAACAGCTAGGAAGTCCAGAAGACCTGGAGTCAGATATAAGTTTAAATCTAACATCAGACATCTGCTCATGTGCTGCTGAGCAAATGACTTGTTATCTTCTTGACTCAAATTTCTTTACATGTAAAATTGGGGAAAAGAATTTCACCCATCTCCCAGAGTGGTTGTAAGAATAAAATAATATATAAAATATACTTTGTAAATTTTAAAGTGCTATATAAATGCTAGTTATTGTTGTAATGTTATTATTCTGGCTCATAATGAATCCAAAAGACTTTTAATAATTGCAAAGTAAGATGTATTTATTCTCGTTTTTCAAGTAGATATTGTCTAAGTATCTATACCAAAGAAACAACTTAATAAACCAAACAAACCTTGTTCAAGTTATAAGAGCAGATTATATTCTTTCTCAGTAATATAAAATTATCTTTGACAATTTTCTTTAAAGTTTTCATTTCTTACTTTTTGAAATAGGTGATATATTCCTCAAACTAACATACATTTTAAGATAAATCCTTTTCCTCTATGACTTACTTTTATACTTCTTCCTTATTAGGCACCACCAGGAAATGTGAAAATGCCTAATGTACCTAGTACACAACCAGCAATAATGAAACCAACAGAAGAACCCTCAGCTTATACACAAATTGCAAAGGTTAGTTCTTGATAATGAAGGAAATTTCCTTTGGAAAATATAATTTCTACAAATATTTTGATATTATATTTCTACATTTTAATACCTACATTTTAAATGGTTCCATTTGGTTAATCTTCATGACATGTTGGCCAATATAGTTACCTCTTGGACAACCATGTTACTTGCTTTCCTGATCTTTTCACTGTTGAATACACACAGCCTACATTATGGTTTTAAAGGCTTCTTATTTCAGGGATTTAAAGGCTGCTTCTTATTTCATGTTATTTTTAGCACAAAGTATAGTATTATAATAGTAATGAAATGGGAAAGAGGATCAAGTGGCTATGTAACTACAAGCTGGCAGAAGAGGGAGCTGTAATGAAAGTTAAAATGTAATAGAAAGTATGACAGTGACTAGGACACTATCTCTTTGTAGACTTAATAACACATATTAAAATTAACTTCTACCCAGCAATAAATCTCCCTTTGAGCATCTTACTTATCCTAAACTCAATAAGACTTTTTGTCAGACCCCAGGAGTCCTAACTAGGCCTAGCCTTCCTACAAATGTTTTCCTAAACTGTAGTATTTTTTAAATGCAGCCCCTTACATGGGAAAAGGTAAATTAAAATGTTAAATTCTATCATATGATGTAAATATGCCGTTGGAAATAATTTTTTAAATGTTTGCATTTGAGTATCCTGTTAGCATTCTTGTGGCTTTTTTCTTCAGGAACATGCATTGGCCCAAGCTGAACTGCTTAAGCGCCAGGAAGAGCTAGAAAGAAAAGCAGCAGAATTAGATCGCCGGGAAAGAGAAATGCAGAGCCTCAATCAACATGGTGGTATGCATTGGAACTCTTCAGAAATTTTTAAGCAAGTTTGAAAATTGCATATATAGTACTAATTGTTTTGGTTTTTGTATTATCCAGGCCTTGTGCCTCAGCTTTTAGGAAGCTTATACAATGTGGATCCTCTATCTGGATTGCAACATTGGCTTTTAAAAATTGGGCCAGAGAGCTTGTAAGGTAGATTATTCAGCCTAAGAAAAGTAGGGGCATTTTTCCAGAATCTCATATTTTGATTTGAATATAATAAATAACATTTTTTAAATCCAGTATTTGTTCTGTGGCTGCTTTTTTCAACATATTTTCAACACTCCTGTGGTGATATGATTTATTGGGCATGTTTAACAATTCTGAATTAAGAAAAAAGAACAGAATTTATTAGTTATCTTTGCTTTTTCAAGAATTTGGCAGAAAGGTTTCTTTTGGCAGGTTAGAATACATTTGTATTTATAGGAAGATTGAAAATATGGAGTGGAATGAAGATGGCAGAATGAGAATTAGTATTTTTTTGCCTTAGCTTCTCTCCAGTGACTTAAAAGCACACCAGGCAGAATTCTGATCAAGAAAGTCAAGGAAAAAGATCACTTTGAGACATTTTTATAGCCCAAGAGAGCATAGGAAGATGAAGATATCCATGGATACTGGAGTAGGAGTTGGCCAGGAGCATAGCATAACACTGTCAACAATATCAGGGAGAAGGAACCCAACACTAGTAAGAGAACTGAGCACCAGGGTAGAAAGAGATCCCAGGGAGGTTGCACTACCTCTAGGAGCAGGAACTGTTGATAACTAATAGCTCTGTTAGCCATTTATTTCTGAGTCACAGTTCACAATCACAGTGGTTTTGAGGGAAGAGGATCCTTACCTATATAGGGAACAAAGAAATAACTGTGATCCTAAACCCAAGAATGGAGAGAGGTCTCAGTTTTAACCTTTAGCAGAGAGGGTGAGGAAATGATTTCTCCCCACCATCAACACCATTATAGAATAACTGAAAATGTATGGAATCTATCACTAACATAAATTTCAAAGTTAAGAAGAAGGCTGGAAAAATGAATAAATAAAGAGTGACCATAAAAAGTTACTGTAGTGATAGGGAAGCTCAAGACACAAGACACAGAATATAGTGACTTACATTTACAAACAAAATATCAAAGAAAAATGCAGATCGGATACAAGTCCTATAAGAATTCTTGGAATAGTTTTGTTACTCCCCTCTACCACCCTTATTTATTATGCACACAAATTGAGGTTAGTGAAATAGAGGACTTTCAAGCATTCCTGAGGAAAAAAAGCAGATTTCACTGGAAAATTTTGCATTCAAACATAATCTCAATTATGAAAGCCTTTAAAAGTCAAAGAATTTGGCATTTGATCCTGTGGAAAATAGGGAGCCATTGAAATTTATTGAATAGGGGAGTTACCTGGTCAAACCTTCACTTTAAGAAGATCAATTTAATAGCTTGGTGGACAATGGAATGGAGAGAGAAGACACTTGATGCAAAGAGAAGTTGGGGTGAAAGAGTGGGAGATTTGAAACAGGTGGTGAGACTGGATGATTGAAAGCTGGCAGTGCCCGTGATAATAATAATAGAGATGTTAGGAAGAGGGAAAGTTTAAGGAGAAAGATAATGAGTTCCATTTTGTACATAATGAGTTTCAAATTACTGTGGGATATCCATTTCAGAGATGTCAGTCAGCCAGTAAGCTTTTTTTACATGTACACTATGTGCCAGGCACCGTTCTAAGTACTGGGAATACAAATAGAAGCAGAAAGAGTCCTGTTCTTAAGGAGTTTACATTCTACAGGTGAAATACATAGAAGTTAAAAAGATGGGGGAGATAAGAGTGTTAAATGTGGGGATAGAAGATACTTGAACATGGTAGAAAAATTCCTGAGTAAAACCTAGAAGAGAATTATATGTGACTGGCTTGGATGGCCTCCTTAAATGGAGATTGTTCTAGGAAGAGAGCTCACAAGGGCACAAAGTACTTAAGAGTATGTGAATTTGGGGCCTGGAGGGAATTTCCAGGATAAAGAATTTTCTGGGCGTGATAGAGAAGTTCTGGAGAGAAATGATAAGAAATAAAATCTTTAAATATTTAGTGTCCGGTGTGTTGTTCAGAAGTGGTTTCCTGTTAAAGTTTTAGTAGAATTTGGTATTTATAGAGACATGGGTTGAAAGATATGGTTAATCATATATTATTTACAGGATGATTAAAAGACATGAAGCAAATGTAGTTTGTCTAATCTGCTGCTCTGATAATTCATTGGCATGAAGATGACTTGGGATTCTCAAAAACTATTTCATTGAAATGGAAGTTCTGAAAGGACTTGTTAAACTAAAAGGGTTTTCAGGTGTATATTCTGTGAAAGATATGAATCAGAACCAAGTTAATTCAATTGGGGAGTCTAATGTCCAAAAGGTTGGATAAATAACTTGTGAAAAAGTATCACTCATTTGTAGTAGATTTATGGTCTACATTAAGAAGTACAGTAACCACTATTAAGAAGTTCTATATTTTGTAGAGTAAGGAAGGTAATATATTTTAAATGAGGAAACAGGTCTCTTTGATGCAACGTACTAAATGAGAATAACACATATGGTATAGTTTTAAGAGGATTTGTTTCTTTCATTTTTGTAGGCAGAAAAAATAATTGGCCACCTCTTCCTGGTAATTTTCCAGTGGGACCTTGTTTCTATCAGGATTTTTCTGTTGACATCCCTGTAGAATTTCAGAAGACAGTAAAGATTATGTACTACTTGTGGATGTGTAAGTATAGAATAAACTATATAATTTTGTAATTTTTATTTTGTCATCATAATCTAACATTTCTATTTTAAGACTTGAGTTATAAGGTTATTAAATTAAAATTTTTCCTTTTTTTAAAAGACCAAATGTCAGCTTCAAGATTCAAGACAAGATTCAAGATGTACGTTAGAGATGTAAATACGAATCATAACAAATGTCCTTACCAGAGGGAACTATTTTTATTTAAGCATCTGTTTAACCTTTGGGGAAAAAATAATGGGAAAGACTTGAATGCTTTTGAGGAAAAAGTGTATAGAACTGCCCTAGCATCTGATAGGTAATCTTTTTGTAACAATTCTTTCTTTTTTCAAAATGTATTCTCTATGCAGTGATTATTTTAAAAATAATAGCATTAAAAATAGCATATAGTGTTATTTTTATGCAGAAGAAAGCACAGTTATTTTTGTATCTGTGTTAAATGTAGGTATTATGACTTTGTTCAACAATAGAGTTAGAATACTTGACTGTAGAATAAGCTGAATCTTTTATCATAGCTTCTAGGTAATTTCCCCCTCAAATCAGATACTGAAATAGTAATTTTTTAGGAAAAGTAAATGTATTTTCATTAGTGGAATAAGTGCTATTGATTAGAGCCTCCTGGTTTTGTTAGAGGTACCTAAAGCATTTCTAAAATAATTGTAATGTTTATTTCAAAATTTCAAGAATCAATTTTTTTATTACTCCTTCTACTGATTAGGATTGTAATTCTTTTGTAAATTTCCACACTCTCCTCTGCCCTTCTCCAAAAATATCTGTTGTTTGGTGATGAGTCTCTCTGAAGTTAGCTTAATTGGTCATTCAGATGAAAAACATATTTACTGCTGGATGTATGTGTGTGTGTGTGTGTGTGTGTGTGTGTGTGTGTGTGTGTGTGTGTGTGATGTTTTTATATATATGAAGACTTTCCCTGGCTCTATTCATGATCAAACTTGACTAGAGGGGAAAGTCCTAAAGAATATAATTATGGATAGATGTTTCTGGAGTTTAAGAATGTTGTGTATAAAAAAAGAATTAACTCTTAAGTACCTTGAAGTAATTTACTTAATAGTATTCTTATAGTAAGATTGGCTGAATCAGATAGGTCTCCTTTATGGTCTTCTGCTGTACTCTTTTCTGTCCCAGCATAAAATTGGGAGAGAGCATGTATAATAGGAAGAGCACTGGACATAGAATCTGGGGAGACTTATGTTATAGTCCTCTTTAAGTACCTACTCATTGTGTGAATATAGGCTGGTCAGTCACTTAACAGATTCTGGCTTCATTTTACTCATCTCTAGAGGATGGAATAATAATCTTTGTATGCCTTATCACCCAAAGTTGTCATGAAAATCAAATGAGGTAATTTTGTATAATGTTCTTTATAAATTCTGAACTACTTTGTAAATATCTTAGATAGTATAACATAGCATTCCTGAAATTTCCAGTTTTTATGGAGATACAAATAATTACTTTTATTTTTTGTTGCATTATATGTTAGAATTAAAGAAAATTTATATAGGAATATATGTGTATATATGTGTGTATGCATCCATATGTATGTGCATGTGTATGTGTGTGCGCATGCATGTCGATGCATTTTTGGAAAGATTTAACCCTCATTACTGATAATTATTAGCTTTGTGATATTCTCAATGTTGTTGACAGTGCTCTAAAATTATAAGTGAAGAATAGTACTTGATTTGCATTAGTAGAGGCTCCATTTTTAGATATTTCCTGTATCAATGGGAATCATTGGTTTGGTCCAAAAATTTTTTTTTCTCCCCATAAAAATTTTGAAAATATATTGTTTAAAGTATCAAAAATGCCCATTAAATCTTCTCACTATATTTTAATCCAATAGAGATGCAATATGGCATATTGGAAGGAGCATTAGACCTAGAACAAAGAATATTTTGGTTCACATCTTGCCTTATACTTGAATCTCTGAGATCATGGACATGTTTAATTGTTGTAGGTCTTGGATTTATTAACTCCTAAAGGTTCTTGTAGCTCTTAAATCTGTGATTCTCTGTTCTGATGATTTTCTTTCCACATTTAACTTGAATAATTTTTAGGTTTCCTTGTTCTGATTTTTTTTCAAATGTATTGTGTGTCTTTGTTTGACTGTTAATAGGTGATTTCACTTGTTAACTTTGTTGGATTGAAGATTAATAGATGATTTTATTTGGTAACTTTTAACTTTAATCAATAGGGCACGAAGTTGTTTAAGTGATTAATTTAGTTCTTTTGGTCCTTGATTGCATTTTTCTATTTTGTATAGATTCTTATTCTGTCATAAAAATAATGAGCTATATTTAAGAGTTTGCACAATCTTTGAGAGTATTGAAAGAAACTAAGAAAAGTAGACTTCAGTAATGGAAACATACATTTTCACTTTAAGCTTTTAAGAATCATGGATGTTAGAAGTCATGATTGAGATTTCCTCAAATGTCCAACTTTATCATTTAATCTGAATTGATTTTTGCTAATAAAAATTTGAGAAGTAGTAATTGTTATAGTTGGACTATTATGTAATCCTCCTATATGTAAAACACATATACACATATACACATATACATATATACATATATACATACATATATATATGTATATCTATATATATGTATTTATGGTAACCATTTTAAAAGAAGTTTTCAGAAGGGGCTTGATAGAATTTGAAAACTAGAAGAGACCTAAGAGAAGATTTATCTGATTCACATCCACCTTTGTTTTGCAAATGAGAAAACTGGTCCAGAGTAGTGAAATGATATGACCAGAATTATAGAGTGTTAAAACTAAGATTAGAATGAAAAATGTGTCTGGAAGTCAAAATTCCTGGTATGATATTCTTTCTACTTGACTGTGTGTCTTCCAGTATCTTTTCTTGAACAGTTTTTGGAGAAAAACTTCTGCAGACTCTTTTTGCAAATTGCATTGGACAAATATGTATCTGGGTGTAACTGTAGTACTTCAACACTAACCAGCAACATTTTATAATACATTGACAGAATGCTTTTGTTATCCTTGGGTATTGCTAAAGGCCTGAAGAGAAATAAAGAGATCTTTGGGGAGGTGGGAGGTAGACATTTAAAAAAAATTTTTAATAGCTTTTTATTTACAAGTTATATGTATGGGTAATTTTACAGCATTGACAATTGCCAAACCTTTTGTTCCCATTTTTCCCTTCCTTCCCCGCACCCCCTCCCCTAGATGACAGGATGACCAATACATGTTAAATATGTTAAAGTATAAATTAAATATAAAATAAGTATACAGTAGACCTTTTCTTTAAGAGAACATATCATAATTCATGGGGCTGGCCTAGTTTAACAGGCCATTATAGGGACAATGGAGTTCATGCTAAATATTAGGATACTGTGATATAGCCTTTCTGTATATTCAAATTAAGAAAAAATAAATACTTCAGTGTTAGAATTTTCTCATTGATGCAGTTAGGTAGCATAGTAGATAGAGCATCAGCCTTGGAGACAGGAGGACCTGAGTTCTACTTTGTTCTCAGACACTTGAAAATTACTAGTTGTGTAATCTTGGACAAATCACTTATCCCCAATTGCCTTGAGTCCCTTTCTCATATATACCCCTCCCCCAATGATGCTATACGTATATGAATTAAAGACCATAATTGCAGAAGAGCCAAAACTTTCAGGTGACCCAGAGGTCAGTGGAAGATGCAGTTTATTGCTATGGCTATTTCTTGAGAATAGTTGTCAAAGATTTTATAAGATTTATATAATTGGAAAAATCAATTCATTGAACATTTGTTAATGCAAGGCCCTAATAGCTCCTGTCATAAAGGAGTTTTGGCTTAGGAGTGTATAGGTCATGTATAAAGCATGCAAGGTATAATAGATGGACAGCCTAATTGTCATGATTGTATATTTGTAATATATTAAAAGAGCCAGAGGAAGGCCTTCAACACATGGGTAGCTCCTTCAAAGAGGATGTCTGGAAATCATAGCAAGAGTTGCACATGAGAGGAAGGTAGAGAGAGTTTGCAGTCTACCTCTGGAAGGCATGCCCATATGGATGACCTGAGAGATCTATTGAAGTATAATGATCACTTGGAAATAGTAATATAGAATGTCATTTTAAAGTATTTAGTATTAGGAAGTAGTATTTCAAAATTTATAATTATGTAAAGAACTCAGTTATATTGATTTAAATTGTCTTTTTTGTGTTTTTTGATTCCACAGTCCATGCTGTAACACTGTTCCTAAATATCTTTGGATGCCTGGCTTGGTTTTGTGTTGAGCCTGGACGAGGAGTTGATTTTGGATTGAGTATCCTCTGGTTCATGCTTTTTACTCCTTGTTCGTTTGTCTGTTGGTACAGACCACTTTATGGAGCTTTCAGGTAAAATTTCAAATGTGATCTTTTATGATTATGAAATTAATAATTGTTATAGTAAATCTTAAATGTAATAAAAATGCGACTTCCTTTCATTGTTAGAATTTTGTGACTCCACTTTGCCCCATTGAAGAAAAGAAAATTTAAACACAAAAGTTGATAGAATATAAAATAAATTTATTCTAACATATTAGGTAAAAGCATTATATATGTGAAAATATTCTATTGTGTGTGAGAAACTTTTCCAGAATATTTTGATTCTTGTCATTTTTTACTCAAATGTTAAGTTTGCTCTTATATAATTTTCAATGGTCTTTAAGATATGTGAATAATTGATGTGATGTAGTTTCATTCCTATTAGTTTATGATTAATAATTTTCCATGCCACTTAATTTTCATTTTCAAAATAAGGCAATCTATGCAGTAATGCTGTTCAGATAGTGAGATATTTTCATGAGTATTATTTAGGAATAATTTATGGCAGTCTTATATGGTTGTATGCACTTAACCATTAGTTAAATGCTTTCCTATGTCATTTCATTTTCATTTGATTAGATTTATGCCATACTTTTCCTTTCTTTTCCTTAGAGTAGCTTTATTGAGACAAAAATAAGTCTCTAGCTTAGTCCTTGGCTAATATAATGTTTGCTATATAATAGAAAATAAGGGGCTAGTATACAATTTTATAAAATTGTCAACAGAGGCTATAATGCCATTTTTTATTAAAATTTTTTTTTTTTATCTATTGATCATTTTAAAAGTTATTTTACAGGGAGCACCTATGTGCAGTGGATAGAGCACCAACCATGAAGTCAGGAAGACCTGAGTTCACATCTAGCCTCAGACACTAAATACTTCCTAGCTGTGGGACCTGGGCAAGTCACTTAACCCCAGTTGCCTCAGCACACACACACACCCAAAAAAAGCTATTTTACTTTCCCCATTTCTGCCTGAAATTTTACATTTATATAGAAATCTGCCTTATAGTTTAAAAAAATACTTATATATACACCTAACCATTAACAAGTACATAAGATTTATTTTTCTATTCCTTATGATTGTATAAACTTAGTTTCACTTGGTTATCTTTAATCTTTATATATCTTACCTATAAAAAAAATTACGTGAGTTTTTCCATTTGAAAGGACGGAAAAAGAGAGGTAAGGCTCTAGGAAAGTTGTGTTGGATAGTAGAAAAGTATTTGACAGAGAAAGGGTAAAATTAAGAAAACAAATAGGAATAGGTAGGAAGAGAAGGAGAAAGTGAAGCTAGAGAAAAGGGCCTGTCACAAAAAAGCTTAGATTACCGTATTTATACTGGGGACAAAAATTTGAACTCCAGCAATATCAATTTAACTGAACTTTAACTATAGCTTTTTAGTGACTACTAGCAATCTCCTTTCTTTCTCCCCTTTCCCCTGACTTCAGATTGTGTATGTTATACCTCAAAGAAATTAATTAAGTTTCATTTTTGAGACTTCTAGAGTAAAGAGAAGAATATTTTATGGAGAACCTTAAGCAAGTGTCATTAGTATATCTTTTGAGTGGACAACTTTGGCATTTTCTTCCCCCAAGGGACAAAATTTTGAGTTCTGTTAAACTTGCTTCACTAAATAAATGTTCTTGGGAATTCTTAGCAGTTATAAAACCATTAATACTTGAATTTGGATAGAGATGCAGCATGGGATAGTCAACAGAATACTGAATTTGAAGTTAGGAAATCTGGCTTGGACTCATAGCTCTGTTGTTTTCTGTGATCAACTAATAGATAAATCACAACTATTCTGAGGCACTTTTATTTTTTAAATCTGTAAATTAAATGATATAAGGCCCCTTTGGCTATGAATCTTATGATTACTAGTTAAACATTTAGTGATACATTTGTTTTCTTAAAGACTATAAAAATCCTAAAGCAAGTAAGTTAGTGATTACTTGTACCTTTTTTTTTTTTTTAAATATAAAGGATCTCAGATCTAAATACTCTGATGCCACTTGCCCTCATGAGTTTACAATTGAGTTAATTAAAAATTAGAATTTTAGTAAACTTCAAGTAATATAGTTAGGTTGAGTGATTAATTTTTAAAATATTTAATAGATAATTGGTATTATGGTAACTAGTAGGCCCATTATGTTTACTGAATTGGAGTCACATTGATGGGTGACTATAGAGTAACAATTATATATTAAGATATACCTCCTTCTCCCCCCCCCCAAAAAAAAAAAAAAGATATACTTACATCACTAAATCTAAGAACCCAAGGAGAGAAAGAATGGTAGAGAGGGAATATTTGAAATTCACCTGAGCCAAAAACATGTGGTAGTATCGCATATTATCATGATCTGGACAAAAAGAAAATTGACGAGTTTGATAATAGCCATGAGAAATTTCACAGTGACCTAGATGTCTTTAGGAGATCTTTCTGTCTAAAGCAGAACAACTAACAATATTTTATGTTTGTCAGTGGTAATTTTATTCTTCAGTAAGTGATGAAACCAGTGGTGAGAAATGAAGAGAATGTTGTAGGGAAATGGCTATTCATCATTAGAATTTATGATAAAGAAAGTGAGAAAAGTATAGGAAAGTTTGGCAGGCACCTTAGATTCTAGGGGACCAAATAGCAAAGATACTAAAACTAGAGAGGAGATCAGTCCATTAAAGAAAGAAAGCTCTCATGAATGAAGTTCCAAAGAAAGAGAAAACAATTATGATGATGAATAAAAGGGGAAAGATTTTAAAGAACGACGTGGTTTATACAAAAATTAATTAAAAGTTACTTTAAGATATGCAGAATGTTTGTCTGCATTCTGGATACAGGGACCAGCATAGCCCAATAAAAGTAATATCAGTAGTATTAAAACTCAGAATGAGCTGTGGTTGATTAAGAAAATTAAGGACAACCACAAAAACTCCTTTAATTATACACTTAAAAAGAAAAAGATTAAAAAAAAAAAAAGAGTAGAGGAACATATGGATTAGGAGAGAAGGAATGATAGTGGCAAGAGGTGGAGAGAAGGTAGAGGTAATCTACTGTTATTCTGCTTCCTTTTTTTCTCTGCCAAGGACATTGATCATGGCTTTGGAAAGGATGGAACAAAAATGATTAAGAGAGCACCCAAGTATCTCTGATTTAAGTTGGCTTAGATCATTTATATCAACAGTTATTGAAAGAACTCACAGATAAAATTGCTGAACCACTTTTATTGAGCTTTGTAAAGTCATGTAAAATGAAGCAGATTATTTTACATAAAGTTAAGTGAAGGAACAGGGAGTGAATATTTGATCTGGAAAAGAGAAAATTCAAGAGATTGTAGTAATTGTCCCACTTATTTGAAGGACTTCCATGTAGAAGAGAGGTTAGGAAGGAACTTGGAAAGAAGCATGTTTAGATGTCAGATAAGGTTGAAGATCCCTAGAACCATCCCAAATTGGAAAGGGAAAGGTGATTCCCTCTTTTTTTTTTTTTTAAACATTCATTTCTGTTCCGATTTTTCCCCTCCCTCCCTCCACCCCTTTCCCCAGATGGCAAGCAGTCCTTTACATGTTGAATGGGTTGCAGTATATCCTAGATACAACATATGTGTGCAGAACCAAACAGTTTTCTTTCTTTCTTTTTTTTTTAAATTTTATTTTATTTAATAACTTTGTATTGACAGAATTCATGCCAGGGTAATTTTTTACAACATTATCCCTTGCACTCGCTTATGTTTCGTTTTTTCCCTTCCCACCCTCTACCCCCCTCTCCCCCCAAGATGGCAAGCAGTCCTATATATGTTAAATATGTTGCAGTATATCCTAGATACAATACATATTTGCAGAACCGAACAGTTCTCCTGTTGCACAGGGAGAATTGGATTCAGAAGGTAAAAATAACTCGGGAAGAAAATCAAAAATGCAAATAGTTCACATTCGTTTCCCAGTGTTCCTTCTTTGGGTGTAGCTGTTTCTGTCCATCATTTATCCATTGAAACTCAGTTAGGTCTCTTTGTCATAGAAATCCACTTCCACCAGAATACATCCTCATACAATATCGTTGTCGAAGTGTATAATGATCTCCTCGTTCTGCTCATCTCACTTAGCATCAGTCCATGTAGGTCTCTCCAAGCCTCTCTGTATTCATCCTGCTGGTCATTCCTTACAGAACAATAATATTCCATAACATTCATATACCACAGTTTACCCAGCCATTCTCCAATTGATGGGCATCCATTCATTTTCCAGTTTCTAGCCACTACAAACAGGGCTACTACAAACATTTTGGCACATACAGGTCCCTTTCCTTTTTTTAGTATCTCTTTGGGATATAAGCCCAATAGAAACACTGCTGGATCAAAGGGTACGCACAGTTTGATAACTTTTGGGGCATAATTCCAGATTGCTCTGCAGAATGGTTGGATTCGTTCGCAACTCCACCAACAATGCATCAGTGTCCCCGTTTTCCCGCATCCCCTCCAACATTCATCATTATTTTTTCCTGTCATCTTAGCCAATCTGACAGGTGTGTAGTGATATCTCAGAGTTGTCTTAATTTGCATTTCTCTGATCAATAGTGATTTGGAACACTCTTTCATGTGAGTGGTAATAGTTTCAATTTCATCATCTGAAAATTGTCTAGAACCGAACAGTTTTCTTGTTGCACAGGGAGAATTGGATTCAGAAGGTATAAATAACCCGGGAAGAAAAACAAAAATGCAAGCAGTTTATATTCATTTCCCAGTGTTCTTTCTTTGGGTGTAATGCTTCTGTCCATCTTTGATCAATCGAAACTGAATTAGCTCTCTTTATTGAAGAGATCCACTTCCATCAGAATACATCCTCAAACAGTATCGTTGTTGAGGTATATAATGATCTCCTGGTTCTGCTCATTTCACTCAGCATCAGTTCATGTAAGTCTTGCCAGTCCTCTCTGTATTCGTCCTGCTGGTCATTCCTTACAGAACAATAATATTCCATAACATTCATATACCACAGTTTACTCAACCATTCTCCAATTGATGGACAGGTGATTCCCTTTTTATTAAATTGATTCTGCTGGCATTCAGTATAGAATATGAGAACATATTTTCTTAATATTTAAACGATTTGTGATTTCCTTAGTTTCAGTATCTTCTCTACTGACATAGGTACTAATTCCTCTATGTCTTTGTTCACAGCACCATATTTTACCATCTTTTAGTTTCTCTGGTCAAAAAAAAGAAATTAATTGCCAGCATTTTGATGGCCATGGTTGAAGGGATTGAAAGTGAGGAAAGCACATTGCAAATAGGATGATTAATTTGGAGAACAATGAGGGATTGAATTGGGAGTCAAGATCAGGCTCAAGAATTGAGGGAGGGCCCAGATTGTTTTTTAGAGAAATGCATTTTTACGGTCAGAAAGTTTATAAGAACATAAAATCATAAATTTTGAGCTTTGCAAGTGATTTCCAAGTTCTAGTGCAGGGGCATTAAACTCGGGCCTTGGCATGAATCAGAAATGAAATTGGGAAATATTTAACAAAATAAAAGTTTAATTGACATTTACACTAATAGTATCTGGTTTTAAAAATCAATATGTATTCTGTAGGAATCTCTTTCTGTTTGAATTTGAGGGAACTGAAGCCCTGAGAAGTCTAAGGGATTGGCCCATGGCCATAAAAGCATTGCAGAATAGAAACAGTTTGAGCTCATAGTTTCCTCTAAATCCAGCACTCTTTCCATTCACTTTACACAGGGTTGTCATGTGGTGGGAATGAGAATAGATAGCAGCCTCTAGACTTGAAGATTTGCATTTAAATTTATCTAAACATTGCAGCTTATCCCAACTTACTACAACTTTGTGAAGTAAATGTCCCTTTTTATTACCCCATGTTGCAGAAGAGGAAACTAGAACTAGAGAGATTAAGTGACTCTGCCTTATCACTCAGTTGTTAAACAGGAGAGGCAGGTTGCTGTGAATTCAGGTTTTGCCTGACTTAAAGTCCAGTATGTTTTCTATTGCACCATACTGTTCCTCCTGAGATATTCCAGAATTGTAGGGCTGACCTTGCCTTTGTTCTGTTCTGGAAGCTTCAATAGTTCTACATTTGGTTTTAGGATACACATTCCATAACAAGCTCCTGCCTATCTTTCTCTAGACTGATGTGCCTGTTGTTCTCAATGCCATTTTTTTTCAAATCCTCATGCTTTCACAAAATTCATCTATCTTTCCAAACTTTTATTGTTCTTCCTTATCTTTATTTCTTGGAAACAGGAATTCCCCTTCCAGATTTAGATCCAGTGTGATTTCCTTTTAGAAGTCTTTCCTGATTTACCTAGTTGTACACATATTTTATATGTGTGTGTGTGTGTGTGTGTGTGTGTGTGTGTGTGTGTGTGTATATATATATATATATATTATATATATATATATATATATCCTTAGTCTGTTTATTTGTGAACATGTGGCGTTCATTTAGTAACTTCTATAGTGAATTAGTAACCCTTTTAGTAAAATGTGAGCTCCCTTTAGGCAGGGGTTGGCTCAGTTCTGTATTTGTATTCTCAATGCCAGTGCAATAGTGCAATATCTTGTTACATAGAAGGCACTTTTACTTTCTAAACTTATTTATTACCTGATAAGGGCACTGATTTTGGAGTCAGAGAATCTGAGTTCAAATCTTGACTGCTATAGTCATGATAGACTGTCTCATAATTGCCTTTGTGACCATGGGCAAGTTCCTCAATTTCCCAAATAATATTTCTTCCCACATCAAGGATTCTTGTGCTCATCATTATACTACTAATTTATGTAAAGTACTTTGGAAACCTCAAGCATGTATAAATGGGACAGCTAGGTAGTACAGTGGATAGAGTTATGGGCCTGGAATCAGGAAGACTTGTTTTTTTTTTTTTTTTTAATAACTTTTTATTGACAGAACCCATGCCAGGATAATTTTTTACAGCACTATCCCTTGCATTCACTTCTGTTCCGATTTTTCCCCTCCCTCCCTTCACCCCCACCCCCAGATGGCAAGCAATCCTTTACATGTTGAACAGGTTACAGTATTCCTGGATACAATATATGTGTGCAGAACCGAAAAGTTTTCTTGTTGCACAGGGAGAATTGAATTCAGAAGGTATAAATAATCTGGGAAGAAAAACAAAAATGGAAGCAGTTTATATTCATCTCCCAGTGTTCCTTCTTTGGGTGTAGCTGCTTCTGCCCATCTTTGATCAATTGAAACTGAATTAGCTCTCTTTATCAAAGAGATCCACTTCCACCAGAATACATCCTCAAACAGTATCGCTGTTGAAGTGTATAATGATCTCCTGGTTCTGCTCATTTCACTTAGCATCAGTTCATGTAAGTCTCGTCAGTCTTCTCTGTATTCATCCTGCTGGTCATTCCTTACAGAACAATAATATTCCATAACATTCATATACCACAATTTACTCAACCATTCTCCAATTGATGGGCATCCATTCATTTTCCAGCTTCTAGCCACTACAAACAGGGCTGCCACAAACATTTGGCACATACAGGTCCCTTTCCCTTCTTTAGTATTTCTTTGGGATATAAGCCCAATAGAAACACTGCTGGATCAAAGGGTATGCACAGTTTGATAACTTTTTGAGCATAGTTCCAAATTGTTCTCCAGAATGGTTGGATGTGTTCACAATTCCACCAACAATGTATCAGTGTCCCTGTTTTCCCACATCCCCTCCAACATTCCGCATTATCTTTCCCTGTCACTCTAGCCAATCTGACAGGTGTGTAGTGGTATCTCAGAGTTAAGACTTGTTTTTCTTAATTCAAATCTGGCCTCAGGCACTCTGTGACTCTGGGCCATTCACTTCACCCTCAGTTTCTTCATCTGTAAAGGGAAATGGCATACCTCTCCAGTACCTTGCCAGAAACCCCCCAAATGAGAATCATGAAGAGTTGTAGATGACTGAAACTATTGAACAACAAAATTTAAATTAGAACTGATATTACCAGGAAGATGTGTATAAAATAAGTTATCTCCAGGGCCTGTGATTTATTTCTAAAGATGCTCTCTTCACTGAGAAAGATCTAAACCCCTAAATAGTAGATAGAAGGTCTTCACGAGGAGTGATAAAACTTGATATATGGTAGCCAGTGTTTTGGTGATAAGTTTATCCAATAATCAGGCTAATCCTTAGGAGGTCTGCCCCCATCAGATCTATTCGCTCTTGTCATCTTGATCTTTGCCTGAGTTTGTGCTTGTTTGGCATTGTCTGGAGTAGGATTGTAATAGAGGCTAAAAGTTTAAATGTCCAGTGATTACTCACCTTAAAAGAAAAGAAACCCATTCCATTTTGCTGGGGCTTTTGTTTTGTTTTTGGCACACATTGGTAGATGTAATTTAATTGAATGTTAAATTTAACTTTATTCTGAAAGTTTTTTATTCAGAAAGTTAATTTTGCTAATATGTGAAGACTTGCTAAGTAGATATGTATTAAGTGGAGATATATGCATAAAATACATGTTGAATGTTCATTAATTTCTATTGAAATTTATTCTAATAATTTGGCATTTTATATCTAAGTTTTCTCTTGTAATTTGAGTCTGTTCTTATTCACAAACAGGCATGACTCTGTCCTTGTGTTGCCTGGTAGAGGTACATGGTTAGAAAGAGAAGAGAGATTTTTAGTCTTGTAGCTTATCCTGTTGATTTTATAAACTAGGAAAACTTCTAGTATGGTTAACACAGTAGATTAGGAGTTTTTAACCTTGGATCTGTGAACTTAAAAAAAATTGGGATAACTGCATCTCATTATGTAATTGGTTTCCTTTTTAATTTTATGTATTTTATGCATTTAAATATCTTCTGATATGGTATTTATAATTTTTAATTAAATTGTGAAAAATTCCATAACACAAAAAAAAGTTAAACTGCTGCATGAAGCTGATAATTTATTCTTTGTGAATTAGTGTGATCAGTGGCTCTAGCTAAAAGTTTGGTTTTGATGGAGTGAAGAGAGAAAAAGGAAGGATAAGTTAGGATTATGAAGAGAGCAGATCTTTGACTTATATGTAATGATTCCAGACCTTGGACAGCTAGAAACCAGAGTATGTTCCTTACGCTATTTCAGAAACTGTTCTTGTACAAAAGAATTATACCAAAATTTGAGAAATATTTAACAGTGTATTGTTAAGAAGCATATCTATCATCTTAATATTCAGAGGGTATCTACTTAACCTCATCTTCTGCTCAGTCTTATGTTGTCAAATTTTTGAAGTCCTCATGATTATTATGTGGGCATGTGCTCTTAATTCTTCTGTTGATCTCCAATCTAAATGATTTTTTTTTATCTGTTGTTACTTTTTTGATTAAAAAATAAAGCATTTAATATCTAAATCTTTGTTTTCCTAGACCTATCTGAGCCATATTTTCCTTGCTTCTATCAAAGATCATTTTAACAAATTTATGTCTAGATTTGAGAGAATTCTATAAATTATTTGTATCACTATCACTGCTTAACCTTGAACAGATAGGCAAAGTTGATTTATTTTAGATAATAATGTGACTTTTTAAATTGATTATATCTGGTTAGAATATCAGGAAAGGAACATAAAAAGTGAAATAAAATCCTTTCAACCTAGATAGAAAGAGAAAATTGGTATAAAAAGATGTAACTAAGGCTTTATTGCTTTTGGGCACTATGCTTATTCACATGTTTATTCTCAAAATAATTTTTAATTAAAGGACTGGTATAAGTAAACTACTAAATTTTTGCTCTTTAGGAGTTTATATGCAAGGAGGAACATAAAAAAGTATATAGATATCTATAAGAAGGGCTTTGTAATAAGGTTTAAACAGCATGTTTTAGAAGTTCAGAAGACAGAAATTATACCTGGCTGAGAGTAGAGAGGAGCAAGATCAGAAAAGATATTGAGGTTCTAATTAGAAATAGGCCTTGAAGAATAGATGAAATTTTGAAATGCAAAGGTGGAAGCAGGAGCATATTCCACATGGAAGCAGTGGCAGAAGCAGAGGCTCAGAGGTCAGAAATGTTGTGTTATGGGGATATGACAATTGTTATTGAATACAGAAAAGGCTGTTTGTCTTGAGGAGGAATTAGACCTGTTTTGGTTGCTTCTAAACGGCAGAACTAAGACCAGTGAATGTGAGTTAGGTAAATATATCTAAAGTGATTTTTAATAATTAGATCTATCTAAAAATAGGAATAAATTAGCTTGTGAAGTAATGAGTTCCCCATCACTGAAGATCATAAGGTCTGGAGCTAAAAAGGGACCTTGGGTCAGATAAAGGTGACAACTACATACCTACAGGCCCATAGACTTGTTTTTGTACTACCCTTGAGCTAAGTATGGTTTTTTCAAATGTAAAAACTTTTACAAATGAGGTTCATAGATATTTAATATTTGGTTCAAGGTAATAGAATGACAGCCAAGATTTGAACTTAGATTCCTTGACTTGAGATTGAGTGTTCCACTTATCAGGAGTGTTGAAGGTGGGATTAGGTAGGTCTCTTCTAGCTACGAGATTATGATTTTCTTTTCAGGGGATGCTGAAGAAATTGATTAGAGCACTGTCAGAGTTTATGCAAAAGAGAAGGTCAGAAGGGAGCTAGAAAGACATGTGGGAATCAGATGTATAGATGGTCTTAAATGCTAGACTGAGGAGTTTAAACTTTACTCAGTAGGTTGAGCATAGGGAAGATTGGATTGGTAAGAGGACTGACTAGAAGTGGTTTCTTGTAGTCATCTATAATCTGTCAGAAAGCATTATTAAGCACCCATTATATTCCCGTTATTCTGTTAAGAATATAGAAAACAAAAATAAGACTGTCTTCAAGAAGCTTTTTCTGTTGGAAGAATATGATAGGCTTACAGGTAAGTGAATATACTATATAGAAGACGAATAGACATGATTTTGGAGTGGGAATATCAGCAAATCAGGGAATGAAGAAAAGCTTTTCGAATGAGATGACACTCAAATTGCACTTTGAAAGATGCTAGGAGTTGTAAGAAGTGCAAATGAAGAGGGAGAGTATGCTAAGCAAAGGGAAACCTATATAAAAGCATGTGTGTGGGAAATGAAATATTGTGCATGAGGAACATCATGTCTACTTTGGAACTTTGAAGCTGACAGGAGACTTCCAGGTAAGTAGCTTAGAAAGACCTGGAACCAGATTTTCATTTGCTTTAAATGCCAGAGGATTTTCTAGTGACATAGTCAAATCCATGCTTTAGAAATATCAATTTCACATCTATTTTAAGGATGAGTTAGAGAATCAAAAGGCTAGACATTGTAATCCAATTAGATTTGCAGTAATCCAGATAAGGTAGTGTGTCTGTGTAAATAGAAAGAGCCCAGTGGGTACATGTGCAATAACAGTAGAGTTAAGGGTAGCATCAAGATTGGGGAACTTAAGTGACTGAACGAATAATGGTATCCTTGACAGAGATAGAGAAGATAGAAAGAGAGAGGGGCAGGTTTGAGGGGTGGAAGGAGAGTGGTGATTTTTGTTTTGGACTATTGAGTTGGAGATGTCTTTAGTATATCCAGGTGAAATTGTCTAGTAGGCATTTGAACATGCAAGATTAGACTTAGAAAGAGAGAGATGAGAAGGGCTGTTTGTATGAATTTGACAATCATTTGTTTAGACATGAAAGTTGAACCCATGGGAAATTCATGAGTTTATCTTAATAGAACACAGAGAAAACGTGCCTTCTTGTTGCACCCATATATAGGAAGCAAGGTGTAGCTGATGGATTTTGTAAAGGAGACTGAAAAGTATCTGTCTAGCTAGAAGAGAGTCACATAAGATAAAACCTAGTTGCAACCTAAAAGAGATGGTGGGAATGAAAAAAGGAAAGCTTAGGCTATTTGGAGGTTGTTGAATAATAATATTTTTGACTTTTAGAGATTTCCTGGGATCTTTTGGTATTTAAACCATCCAAATAAATCTTTGCTTATCTCTAGAGGTGAAAGCTGCTTCTTGTTGAGATGGTGTGTACTCTTTCTTCAGATTGGGGCTAGTTGATATGCAGCTCAAACTGGCATACCTTGAATTAAACAATTGATTGGATTTGGAGGACAAGGGAATGCAAAGGGAGGATAAGATAGCTTTGAATTTTAAAAATTTGAATAATGGGAAAAGGAAGTTAAGAGGAATAATTTTGGCAGGGAAGATGATAATTTTGGTTTTTAACATAGTGAATTTGAGTTGCTGGCAGGACTTTTAAGTAAAGATGGCCAGTAGGTATTTAGAAATTTGGGCTAAAAGTTCAGGAGACTAAAAAAGACTTAAAGCAGTTGTTGTAAACAGTGTAATATAAGACTCATTAGAAATGAAAGAAAAGGTCGAAAATAAGCATTGAGAATTGATCTGAGGTTAAATTAACTTATGTAGAGAGTTAAGTAAAGCCAAATGGGGACTAACTGGGAGAAAAGGAATAGTTGAAAGGATCACTAGTTGAGATGATGAGTAAGAACAGTTTCAATAGGGGTAAGGGAGCAAAAGAGAAGGAAAGACATTTTGGATTAACAATTAAGTGGTCCGATAGAAAGAATACTGGGCTAGATGTCAAGAATAGCTATTTGACCCTGGACAGGTAATTTAATCTCAGCTCCCTTGTCTGTAAAATTAGGCAATTGCTCTGGAAGATCTTTAAAATCCCTCCCAACTCTAAATCTATGATCTTGTGCTCAAAATTCAAAATCTTAAAGGTGAAACAAGTTTCTAGTGATGGGAAAGGTCTGGGGTGTAACTAACTGAACTTTAGTGAGTGGTTGAAATAGAGATTGATACGTTGTCAAGAATGCTGAAAATGGACTATAAACAGTGTTTTGATTATCCTTATTTCAATAATACAGAAGCAGGCAAAATTTGTTTTAATATTAATACTAAAAAAAAATTACTCTTTGAAGTTCTGATGATGTGACTGGGGAAAAAAGCAAATCAAAACAGAACAACAAAAAAAGACCTTAACCATGTGCCCTGAAATTATTTGACTTGCAGTAGAACTTTATCACTACTTTTTAAAAATAGGGTATTAGTGTACTTAGGTGATTAAGACACCTTCAGAGTTTCTGTGCTTCAGGTCTAAAGGCATTCAGAGAGCACCTGTGTTAATGAAAGGACAGTAGAATTAGAAGGCAGCTAAAGAGAACTGTGTAATTTTTAGGCCTCCTGGCAGCTGAGAAAAGAAAGAGTTCAATTAATAATAGTTAACATTTATATAACACATACCATGTGCCAGACACTGCTAACTGCTTCATAATTATCTCATTTGATCTTCAGAACACCCTTGGGAGGTAAGTGCTGTTAATATCTTAATTTTGTAGATAAGAAAACAGAGGCAGATAGAGGTTAAATAGTTTAGCCAAGGGTCACACAGTAGTGTCTGAAGCTGGATTAAATTGAACTAGGCGCTTTCTGATTCTAGATCAACCATGTCATAGTTTTCTTAGTACTCTAATATATATATGGCAGAGGCATGCCATCAATATTTATCCGTCATATTATTCTAGATAAAATGAATTTCTGTGAGCTAGTGAGATTTACTTTATTCCTTGAGTGGCTTAGATGGATATTTGTGTTTAATGTTTGAGAACTTGGAATTCCCAGTCTGAAATGTTATTATTGGTACATCATTTCATACAAGTCATTGGCTTATTGCAGTTCAGTTCACCAGGCATTTTTGAATGTGAATGCTATTAAGGCACTGTATTAGGTGTGAAGGATATAAAGATGAAAATAAATAGTCTCTATCCTCAGACGGTCTTCTAGTCTAATTAGAAGAATGGGATACACTAGAGGTGTCAAATAACTTGGCCCACAGTGCAGCCGGAATAAGATCACAATATAATTGGGAAATATTTAATAAAAATAAATGTTAATATGCAGTTCTAAGTCAGTATGTGGCCCATAGAGATCCTTTTGTATAGTTTAATAGCCCCTGTTTCTATTTGAATTTGACACCATTGGGATAAACTATAATCTACACCAGTAAATATAAAATAAAGTAGAATGTGAGGTAGAAGATAGAGGCAAAGAAGTGGTCATTTTGAACTTAAAGGTTCAAAAAGGTTTCAGAGAGTTGATGAATACAAGAGGAACATGAGTACAGGTTTCTAGACAAGAAAGGAATATATTCCAGGCATGGGGAACAGCATGGAGATAGGAAAATATGGTATGGCTAGAACATAAAAGCACAAGGATAATAATATGAAAGATAAATTAGGAGGTAGATAATGAATATACTAAACTAAGGAGTTGCTATTTGATCCTGTAGACTGCCGTTTCAAACCTACTTAAATTCCTAATTCCATGTATACCTTTTTTGCTTCTATTTGACCAAGAAGATAAAGATAAATGAGCCTCTCATTTTCCCTTCTGTTATACTTTAAATCCTTTCCCTATTTTTTTCTTATCCTCAAGTTCCAGAGAATAAGATGGTCTACTGCTTTCCAAAGTGAATCCATCCATTGGTCCCCTTCATCCCATTCCTTTTACATACTCTGGGATGTTGTTCCTTTGGTTAGCCTTTTCCCTCTTCTCTCATCTTCATTCACATTCCCCAGCATCTTTTGCTTTCTTTAACTTATTTAAAAAACAAAATAGAATTTGCTCTGATTCTTCCACTTCTGGAAACCATTATTTTGTATCTTTGTGTGTCTTTAGCTACTAATATCTCTTCCCTCAGATTACCTTCTGTTTATTTTATATATATTCATTTATATGTAGAAATGTTTTTTGTGAGCATTGAGGCTTACTATATACACTTTTCACAATGCTTGGTATAGAGTCTGTGCTTAACAAATGCTTGTTGATTAATTTTCTGTATTGATAGAATACAGATTCCTTGAGAGCAAGAACAGTTTCATTGTAGTTTTATTGTCTCTACAGGCTAGCACATAGTTCAGTAGGTGTTTAGTAAATGCTTATTGATTGATTCCTTTCATATACTGCTAATCTATGTCTATGTAGATTATCTCCCTGTTCTGCACTATTAACTCTTAAAACCCCTGCAGTGTGGCATTCATCCCTACCATGCTTAATTGTTCTCTGAAGGTCAGTATCAAATCTAAGTCTTCTTTCAGTTCTTATTCTCTTTGTCTTTTCTACAACATTTGAGCATCATCTTTATAATTTTTTCTCCCTTGGCCTTCAAGGCACTGTTCCTGATCTCTCCTGCCTAGTCTGTTTCTTCTTGGTCTTTACTGCTAATCCCTCTAAATTTGGTTCTGCCTTTCCTCCCCTCTCTTCCTTAATACTCTTCTCTCATGGTATTTTTCCCCAATCTCATTCATCTCCTATAGCTTTAATTTTTAATTTTTAACTTTTAACTTTTATATTTTTGATTTTTAACTTATATTTAATGTTTTCTCAGTTACATATAAAAACAATTTAAACATTCATTTTTAACAATTTTTGGTTCCAGTCCTCTCTTCCTTGCCTTATTGCAACAGTAAGCAATCTGATAAAGGTTGTTAACATGTACAGTCATACAAAACATTTCCCTATTAGTCATGTTGTAAAAGAAAACATAGATTAAAAAAAACCCAAGAAAATTAAAGTAGAAAAAACTTTGTTTCAATCTGCATTCAAATTCTACCACTTCTTTTCTCTAGAGGTAGGTCGCATTTTTTCATTATAGGTCCTTCAGAATTCCCCTTAGCGCTTTTTTTTGGGGGGGGTGGGGGGCCTGAGGCAGTTGGGGTTAAGTGACTTACCCAGGGTCACACAGCTAGGATGTGTTAAGTGTCTGAAACCAGATTTGAACTCAGGTCTCGCTGATGTCAGGGCTGGTGCTTTATCCACTGCACCATCTAGCTGCCCCGGTCTTTCAGAATTCTCTTGGATTTTTTAATTGCTAAGAATGAAAGTCATTCACCGTTGATTTTTATATAGTATTGCTGTTAACGGTGTATGCTATTTTCCTGATTCTGTTTACTTCATTTTTTGCTCCACCCTATAACTATTTTCAGATTTTTCTAAAAGCATCCTGTTTATTTCATTTCTTAGAGCACTATAGTATTCCATTACAAACTTATACTGTAATTTGTTCAGCCATTCCCTAATTGATGTTACTATAAGTATTTTTGTATTTTATAGTCCTTATCCTTGAGTTTTATCTTCCTCCCCCATCCTCTCCTTTCCACCTAGTAATGGTTACCAAGTCAAAGGGTAAACACAGTTTTATAGCCTTTTGAATGTAGTTTCAAAGGTATAGCTTCTATTCATTGAACTTGCAGACCTGTATTACCAGCCTTTTTCTCTCTGTCTCCCTCTCTTTGTACCCCCACCATTATCTGTTTCATCTGCTTTTTAGAGATAATTCACTTGATGTCACATCACAGTATTATGCTGTTTCTTATGATAGGTTTCCTTATAATTGATTTCCTCATCTTCCTTAGTCCCTCCAATTCATCATTCACATTTCTACTGAAAATAATTTTCTTAATTGTATGAATGGGCCACCTCCCTATTTAGAAAACTTCATTGGATCCCCCATTATATATCCTGATAAAATACAAAGGCAACTTGGCAATTGAAGTCATTCACCATGACCATTGTAAATTTTATTTTGTTGATGTTATAATTATTGTTTGATTTTATATTTATGATGGCAGGACTCCAATGTGAAATCACTTAGATTAAATGGTTCTGATGTCAATAGAAACACATAGTCAAAAGACTGTTCTTTTCCATAGTTAGCTCTTGTGTCAGGTATATAGGTCCTCTAGCTTTTTGAATGGATCAATTCTTGAACTTCTGCAGGGATCTTAATAAGACATTCTTCTTCTAAGTTAACATTAGATCCAGATCTATTTGTAGTCCAGATAAAGAAACTTCCCACATTTGAGTCTTTCTAGTATTGTTATGTGACTCCAAGAATTTTTCTATCACATCTGGGTTAATTAAGAATGTCCTTCTTCTTCACCAGTATGTGCAAGAATGTTTGTGGCAGCCCTCTTTGCAGTGGCCAGAAACTGGAAACTGAGTGGATGCCCATCAATTGGAGAATGGCTGAATAAATTGTGGTATATAAATAGTATAGAATATAATTGTTCAATAAGAAATGACCAGCAGGTTGATTTCAGAAAGGCCTGGAGAGACCTACATGAACTGATGCTGAGTGAAATGAGGAGGAACAGGAGATCATTATATACTTCAACAACAATACTATATGAGGATCCATTCTGATGAACGTAGCCATCTCCAGCAATGACATGAACCAAATCAGTTCCAGTAGAGCAGTAATGAATTGAATCAGCTACGCCCAGTGAAAGAACTCTGGGAAATGACTATGAACCATTACATAGAATTCCGATTCTCTATATTTTTGTCCACCTGCATTTTTGATTTCCTTCACAGACTAATTGTACAATATTTCAGAGTCCGATTCTTTTTGTACAGCAAAGTAACTGTTTGGGTCATGTATACTTATTGTGTATCTAATTTACACTTTAATATATTTAACATCTACTGGTCATCCTGCCATCTAGGGGAGAGGATGGGGGGAAGGAGGGGAAAAATTGGAACAAAAGGTTTGGCAATTGTCAATGCTGAAAAATTAGCCATGCATATAACTTGTAAGTAAAAAGCTATTTAAAAAAAAAAAAAAAAAAGAATGTCCCCTTCTACCTCTGGCATCAATTACCTATTCTTAACTAAGCCCATTTTTAGGGTATGTAACCTTGCAACCCAAACCCCAATTTTGAGCATGTTGCTGTTCTAATATGTCTCCCTCATCATGCTCTGGCTGGGTTGAGCTGCTTGCATGTGGGGACATACTTTTGCTTATATTGTCATATAGTGTGGGTATGTATATATTCTTTGCTTGCTTGCTGTGCTATATAACAGTTTAAGCTTGTGGTTATACTATTTTCTTGAGTATCAATTTTCTGGAATTCCTGAACCCCAGATATTTTGCTTTAACCAGGTTGTGAGGCCAAATAAAGCATTGATGTTTTGGATCCAGCCTACATTTCTAGCCTTCAGAGGCTTCTGACTGTTTGGCCATTTTATTCCCCATGTCTAGAGTAGACTTCTACCCATATTTCTGCCTGTGGAAAGCTTCTTTAAGACCTAGCTCCCATCTTACTTTTTCTGATTTTCTCAACTCATTTCTTCCTTTTCAGATCTTTCATTCTATTTAGCCTCTTCTGTACATTTAATCTCTTTGTATTTACTCCCTTCTATGTATTTACCCTTAAATTTCTATATGTTTATGATTTATGAATCGAATTCTGAAGTATTTGAGTTAAATATATATACTCGATTCTTCACCTCTGCCAGATTGTAAGCTCCTTGATGGCAAGAATGTAATTGTTTTTCTCATACTACTTATGTGAAAGAAATACTAAGTAAAAGTTGTCAGAAACGTGAATACTCCTGCTCCTGCTGTTGAAGTTTAGACAATATCGTTTAAATTTACGCAACTTTAAACTTCTTTAAAATGTGACTGTTTTATTAGTATGATTTTCTGGAAATGTGGAGTCATAGAACCTATGAATTTATTTCTGCAATGCTACAATTCTTTGGAATAAGTTATTTGTCATAGGTTGTTGTATTCTTAAGAGGGGAAAGTACCAAAAGATAAATCTCAATTTATATATTTATTCACTAAAAGGCCTTTCTAAATTGGTGGTGATTTCAAAGAGTTAAAACATGGCTTTTTTCCAGTTTCCTTCAACTGTACATCTATGTGCAATACAAAAGAATTTTTTCCCTTCAGTGATAGGTATTTAAGTGGCTCTTTGGGTCTGAGATACTTGTTTCCTCCTGTTAGTTTAAATGTTATACATTAATGTGTGTCATTTTTTAGTGAGAAAAATATTTATTTTTTCCTTTTCTTTCAGGAGCGACAGTTCCTTCAGATTCTTTGTATTCTTCTTTGTGTATATTTGTCAGTTTGCTGTACATGTACTTCAGGCTGCTGGATTTCAGAGCTGGGGCAATTGGTAAGTTATTTAACTTTAATTTTTCTTAGTTGTCACAGTCTTAGCATATTTATGTAATATATTAGATTTCAAAAATATAAAGGTAAAGAATTCCATACTATAACATAAATATGCAAATGATATTTCTCGACTTATTTTTTTAACTTAGTTTAACAAAATATTGTTGAAAGATGACACTTGGACTGAATCATTGTTTTGTAGATTATATTCACTCTGTTATTTTTACGATAGGTTGAACATGAAATTTAAAGACCAATCTATTTTCTGTAAGTTGTATTAAAATTTTAAGTAAATTTTTATGTTTTTATAGAAAGCATGTATTTCTTCTCTGTATACTTGCCCTGTTCTGTTTTTTCTTCCTTAATTTCATCTTTTGAGGTAACATGGCACCCTCCATATGTGGTCCATGAGGCTGATGAGGTAGTAGAGTCTAAACTCAAGATAGCACCGTTGTTAGTTGGAATGGATCCCCTTACAGATGCCAACAGAGATCTCTGTCATCTCACATTGATTTATTGTTGTTTCTTCTGCCTTACTCCTAGTTATTTCTTCTGTCCATACTTAACTAGGTCACACATCTAGTCTTCTGCATGTTTATTTTATCCTCCACTGCTTTTCAGTGTTTTGTATTACAGTCATGGAATCATAATCTTTTTGAATACTTTACTCTGTGTTTCTTGGGGAATACTGACAGGACCTGTGAATTCAATGATCTAGGGAACTGCTGGTTGAAGAATTTTTCCTCCAATGCTAGTCTTCACTTTTTCTTCACCTTACTACTTTTTTTAAACAGTCAGTCATATAGAGCAGAGCTGTCAAGCATGTTCCCTTTCTTCCCCACTCCCATGTCTCAGTTCCAAGTACTGCCCAAATCATATTAAGATAAAATCAGTAAGTGTTTCACAAAACAAATAAAAACAAATTTTGCAAGTTGATACATAGCCCACAGGGATCCTTATGTAGGGTTTAGTGGTCTTCCTTTTGATTTGACTTTGATACTACTGACCAGGGCATTGAGAACTCAAATGACTACCCCCAGAACACACAGCAAGGATGGTCAGGGGCAGGGGGTAATGGGTGGGCCTACTTCAGGTTTGCTGTTAGAAGGAGACACTAATTTCATCATTCAAAAGTTTTAAAAAGGAGAGTTGTTTAGTCATAAATTAGAAAAGATATTCAGTATGATTATAGAAGTACTTAGGTTAGAAAGATCAGAGACGTGCTCCCTCTATTTAAAAATGGGTCTGGTCAGCAGAGTAATGTGGTGGCCCAAATGATGTTGATATGCCTTACTGTGTCTTTATGTAGAAAGCCTTTTAAAAAAGGTCCATGGGTAAACTGGAAGCCACTTAATTATGATCACAGGTATAAGAAAGTTATTTCAGGGATATTTTGAGCCTTAATTTCCCTAGACAATCAAGCAGGAGAAGGGCGGCTTTGATCCTTTTCAAGGAAAAACTTGTCTAATCATTGGGACTGGGGGGATTAGATAGTGGTCCTGTCATATCAAAATCAAATGCAGGTTTTTCTTTAAAAAAATTTTTTTTTCTTCAATTGTATGTAAAGACAATTGGGGATGGTACAAGTAGGATTGGGGTTAAATGATTTGCCCAGATAGCTAGTAAATATCTAAGCCTGGATTTGAACTCAGGTCTTCCTGACTCCATGACTGGTGCTTTATCTACTGTATCACCAAGTTGCCCCCTAAAATCAAATTTTAAAATCATTTAAAATTTGAGTTCTATATTCTCTTCCTTTCTCTCTCCCTTCCTTACCTTGAGAAGTTAAGTAATTTGATATAGTTGACTTCGAGGCTAGCTATGCCTCATTAGCTCTTGTGTTTCTTTTGAGCAAATAAAAGATGAAACTTTTTCTTCAACATAGATTGTATAATTTGTTTATTTGTGCTGCAATACAGAAAAGTTCATATCTTGGTCTACTTTTTCAGGGTTTAGTCAATCTCCATTTGTGAATAAAAAGCTATCCTTTTTATATCAGTTGAGATGAGTTGGGGCATTAATGACTAAGAGAGGCATCTTCTCTTATATAAGTGTAGATTTGTAGAGAATTAACACATTACTGGTGCCCAAGAATTTCTACCCTACATTCTAAACTTCATGCTAGGAGAGTTATTACAGCTATGGGAAAGATAACCATCATTTATTCTAATCGGTACTTGAATCAGAATTCCCCCTAAACAATCTGAAGAAATGATCACCCAGCTATTGTTTATTTTTTTTATTTTTTATTTTTTACCCAGCTATTATTTAAAGATTTCTAGTGAAGAAAAGCCTTCTGCTTCCAAACTGATTGTTTTTGACCATCTTTTCAAGTTTGCTTTTCTGTAACTTTCACCCATTACTGCTCTGGGTCCAGGCAAAAAAAGTCTAAAGAGCAACTAGCTGGTACAGTGGAGTAGAGTCTTTAGCCTGGAGGAAGGTTCATCTTCACAATACAAATCCGGTCTCTGATGCTTATTAGTTTTGTGACCCTAGGCAAGTCTCTTCACCTTGTCTCAGTTTCCTCAAGATAAATCACTTCTCTATTTTTGCCAAGAAAATCCCAAATGGGGTCATAAAAAATCAAACAAGACTGAAACGAATCATAAGAACAAAAATCAGGGCTAGACATCTATTAAGTACTTTAAAGGACTGTCATATGATGATATTAGCACTTAAGGAAAATTACTTTGGCAGCAGTGGGTAAGTTGAACTGGATTAGGTAGAGTTCTGGGCAGGAAGTTAAATTTAAGAGACCCATTTTAGTCATCTAAGTGAAAGGTGATGAAGATCAGAACCCAGGGGTCTGTGTGAATAGAAAGAAGTGGGATATAAGAGATATCTGAATGTGGAAGTGATAAAGTTTAACAACTGACTGGATATGTGGAGTAAGGGAGAGTGATGAGTCCACGATAACAATGAACTTGAGACTCTAGAAAGATAGTGAAACCTTTGATTGAAATTGGGAAGTTTGAAAAGGGGAAAAGATGCTGAGTTCAGTTTTACATGTTTGGAGTTTAGGAAATCTCTGGGATATTCATTTTGAAATGTCTGAAATAGGCAAGTGATGATGTGGGATTGAAGCTTAGAGGAGAAACTGGGATTGGAGATGTACTTTGAAGTGAGAGTATAAGAAGGATAAGAGAAGAGGACTCAGGACAGAACCTTAGGGAATAGGATGGGCATGATGTGCCAGCAAAGGAAACTGAAAAGAAGGGGCCAGGCATGTAGGAAGCAGATCAGCAAAGAATAAATAAAAATCTGAGAAGAGAGACTGGCAGCAGTGGGGAGTACAGCTGATGTGCTGAGAAGTGTTAGAGGTGAGAGAAGACCATTATATTTGGCAAGAAGAAATTATTGTTATGTAGGTGGTCAAAGGATAGAAATAAATAGTTTTCTATAATACTATTATTAAAAGAAATTAAAATCCACAAAACCCAGTACTTCATATCCAGAAAATTGGCAAAGATGGCAAAAGATGAGTGTTGTGGGCCAGGATACTGAGTATGTTAGTACTGAGTAAGCCTAAATTAATTCCTAACCTCCACCATATCTCTCCAAGACTATTGTAAGCAGAGAAATTGTAATGTAAACCTGGAATAATTTGAGTTTTTGTTGATCTGGGACCCAGTTATGTATACTTTATATTAAAAGAGTATAAAAGCAATTAGTTTGACAGATCCTTAGACCTGGAGGAACCTCCTTCTTCTTTTTTTTTTTTTTTAATTTTTATTTAATAATTACTTTATATTGACAGAATCCATGCCAGGGTAATTTTTTTTACAACATTATCCCTTGCACTCGTTTCTGTTCCGATTTTTCCCCTCCCTCCCTCCATCCCCTCCCCTAGATGGCAAGCAGTCCTTTATATGTTGGATATGTTGCAGTATATCCTAGATACAATATATGTGTGCAGAACCGAACAGTTCTCTTGTTGCATAGGGAGAATTGGATTCAGAAGGTATAAATAACCGGGAAGAAAAACAAACATGCAGATAGTTCACATTCGTTTCCCAGTGTTCTTTCTTTGGGTGTAGCTGCTTCTGTCCGTCATTTATCAATTGAAACCCAGTTAGGTCTCTTTGTCAAAGAAATCCATTTCCATCAAAATATGTCCTCATACAGTATCGTTGTCGAAGTGTATAATGATCTCCTGGTTCTGCTCATTTCACTTAGCATCAGTTCATGTAAGGCTCGCCAGTCCTCACTGTATTCATCCTGCTGGTCATTTCTTACAGAACAATAATATTCCATAACATTCATATACCACAATTTACCCAGCCATTCTCCAATTGATGGGCATCCATTCATTTTCCAGTTTCTAGCCACTACAAACAGGGCTGCCACAAACATTTTGGCACATACAGGTCCCTTTCCCTTCTTTAGTATTTCTTTGGGATATAAGCCCAATAGAAACACTGCTGGATCAAAGGGTATGCACAATTTGATAACTTTTTGGGCATAATTCCAGATTGCTCTCCACAACGGTTGGATTCGTTCACAACTCCACCAACAATGCATCAGTGTCCCCGTTTTCCCGCATCCCCTCCAACATTCATCATTATTTTTTCCTGTCATCTTAGCCAATCTGACAGGTGTGTAATGGAGGAACCTCCTTCTTGTCAGCTTTTTATTTGTTTTTGTCTTCTTGAGTTGCTTTTATTTGCTTTGTTATCTGCTTCTAAGTAAGGGTATATTGAGTTATTAGAATATATTTTTAGTAAAAGTACTTTTTGGTTAAATATAGTTTTTGTGATCTTTTGCAGCAGATAGTCCAATAACTTGAATAATTAAATAGTCATTGTTGGCGGGGTTATGGAAAGACAATAGAAGTGTTTCTTGGCACAGTCATTCTGGAAAGTAATTTGGAATTATGCAAATAAAGTTAAGTACATATACCCATTGACCAAAAGATTCCACTCTCAGGAATATATCCCAAAGAAGGTATGAAGGTATATTGATAAAAAGGTACCATGCCTATCAGAATTTTTATGCCATTTTTCTGATAGCAAAAAATTGGTAAAAAAAAAAACCACATATACATTTATTGGAGAATGGCTCAATAGTACATAAATGTAATGGAATATTATTGTAGTAATGAGAAATGACAAAGATGAAAAAATATAGAGAGGCATAGGACAATACATAAACTTATACAGAATGGGGTAAATAAAGCTAGGAACACTGTATACATAGTGCCACAAAAATAATTATATAATCGGAAAGAATAACAACCATAAACCAATTTATTTTGCAAGGAAACAGTAATGGGGAGTCTGTATATTGTGGACATTATATGTAGCATCTTTTTTTTCCCTTTTATTTGTTGATCAGTTGTAATAAATTTTTTTCTTTTTAAATCCTGTGTCCTGAGGGATGATTCCTAAAAGAGACCAGGGAAAGAAATACAGGGGGAAATCTGGGGTATCAAGAAAAATCTTTTTTTAAAGAAAGATCATTGATAACTTTGAGAACAATTTCAGTATTCTGATGAATTCAGGTATTGTAATTTCTAATTTGAAGGGATTGGGATGGTGGTGAATGAGAGGAGCAGAGGTGGAGGCAAGTGAATGTAGACAATTTTTTCTGTTGAGTTTGAGAATGGGAGAAGAGATCTAGGATAATAGTTTGAGGGGAGGGTAGTTAGTATCTAATGAAGGTTTATTGAGGTCATGACCCTTGGAAATGTTTGAAGGCAGTAGGTGATAAACTAGTTGATGGGGAAAGGTTAAAGATTGAGGAGAGAAGAAGAGTGATGATTAATGGAAAAGTGGTATTCTATTGGAGAAAATGGAAGGGATATAATCAAATACACAAATAGAGGGGGTGAATCTAGACTATAAGAAGAGCCATTTCTTTGTCAGAGACTAAGGGAAAGAAAGAGTGCATGATGATGTCAGGGGTTTTTGAGATAGGAAATGGAAGAAGATGGAGCTTACATTGAACAACCTGTTTTTCCCTGAAAGTAAGAAGAAAGGTTCTTGAGAAGAGGGAATTAAAGATGACTGCATTGTTACAGAATCTAAATGCTATTGAATAGAAAGAATTAGTTACATATTCAATCAGCATGTGAGAGTTCTTTTACCTTCATGAATTAAGTTTTGAGTAGTGGTGGAGGAGATAGATGATGGGTATAATCTAGGTTGAGGCAAATTTGGCAAGAGAAGAATGGTGTTAGGACAAGGGTGTACAAGGGATTCAGTACACTAGTGTTAGAATGGCTAAGTCTTTGTATGACTTGGGAGAAGGAACTCAGAACTACTTTTATCTTTCACTGTCTGGAGCACAGGCAGGCTGAAGTAGAGGACTCCTGCTTAGTCTACTCTTTCTGCTGTACTGTGAAAGGCTCTCTCTAAAATACTGCAGATAATTGTAAGGAACATTGAGTAGGTGTCAGGATTAGGATGCTATATAATTTATAATTTGCAAAAACAGATTTAGAGTGATCCTTTATTTTTGAAAACTTTAACATATGTACTTTATAACAAAATAATGTTTTTTTTTTGTTGGTTTTTTTTTTTTTTCCGGAACAGAAACGAGTGCAAGGGATAATGTAAGAAAAAATTACCCTGACATTGGTTCTGTCAATAAAAAGTTATTATAAAATTAAAAAAAATATATATATATAACAAAATAATGTTAAAAAAATTACCAGCATCCCTTTTTTAATATGCTTCATTGAGGATTGAATACATAATATAAATGTCAATAATGTCAGTCATAGTAGTGCTTTTTATCTGATTGTCAAATATGAAATTGTAGTATTAAAAATATAAAAATTTTCTTCTTAGTGTTTGTCATAGATATGAATTATGTTTTTAAAGGAGCATTCAAATAATACTGCTGATGTAATGTGTCATATGCTATGTCAATTGCCAAAAATGGGAATTTCTGGCATCAAGAAATTAACATAACATATAATTAGATATTCAATAAATGTTGGTTAATTGAAATCAATCTTGCATTTTGGATTTTATAATTTGTTTAATAGTCTTTTCTGTGGTAAAACTTAAAGTGATGTGTTGTTTTTTCCTTATAACAGCAAATGATATTACCTTGAAAATATTTTCCTCTTATTTTCTAAAACATATTTCTCTGTAGCATGTTTTTGTATTTGAATTTGTGCTAGTTTATATGTGAGGATAGTTTTCATCAACTATTACAAGAACTTTTTAAATATCAAAAAAAACCAGCTTCCTTCTAAGTAGAACCTAGTCATTTGTCATTGAGGAAAAAGGAAAATTTAAATTTATTTAACCATATAATAATTTTAAGCCAAATATACTATTATGAAATTATTAACAAACCAGAAATTTCTCATTATTTTAATGTAACAGAAGCACCATACCTCATTATCTTAAAACACTTATTTTGTGTCATGCAAGTCTTACTACAGTTTCTCATGTTGATTTGGAAGTGACCTGGAGTTTTAAGAGGCAGTGACAGTGGTATGGCCTGTTATTTCATGGAGATTGACTTTTGGAGGTGCTTTTTTTCATGTTTCTTATGAATGTCTTGAGTTTGAATCAGTGAAGAACACTTGTTTGTTGTCTAGAGTGGCTTATTAGCAAAATATTATCTAGCAGTTGAGGAGAGTTTTGGCCATGACATTTTAGGAAAAGCAGTTTATTAAGGCAGAGGTGTCAAAACACTCTACTAGTGGGAACATGCAGTCCCCAACATTTTCAGTGACTCAGATTAAAAAGTAATTAAGAAATATTTAACTAAATAAAAATAAAATCAAACATAAGATGACATTGCATTTTAAAACTAAGTCAATATGTGACCAGAAGGGATCCTCTTGTATAGTTTACTGGTCTCCATTTCTATTTGAGTTTGACACAAAGAAGCAAAAGGCTTTCAGAGGTTGGGGATTGTATCCATGGTGAAAATTCTCACCTTAGTGACATCTCTGTTGCAAATTCATAGTTTTTGAAGTATCTAGGCATAGAAGTATCTTAGAAAGTTTTGTGAACATTTTAACACATTTGATTTAATTATTATTAACATTTATACAGAAAGTAGCACATAGCATATGTGTAGCATGATATAAAGCAGATCCAATGTATTGTAAAAAAATTTCAAAATGAGTGATGGTTTTTTGAAAAGTGAGACATTCACCTGTATTAATGTATTCATCTGTATTAACTTAAATGTCTGTTTCCCTTGTCTTTATTGGTACAACACAGTGGTTGGATTTCATCTTTAACTGGCCTCAATAAAAGTATTCCTGTTGGAATTATGATGATGATCATAGCAGCACTTTTCACAGCATCTGCAGTCATCTCTCTAGTTATGTTTAAAAAGGTAAGATGAGCTGTATGATTTTAGACTTCCAAATTCTTTCTCCCTCTCCTACCCCCTGCACCAGACATTAAGCAATCCAGTATACATGTGGAATCGTGTAAGATCTTTTAGTCATTTTAAGGAATAGCTTTACCCTCACAGGATTGTTCTGAGGATCAGATGAGGTATGTATTCTGTCTCAAGTTTTTTACTTTTATGTAGTCTCTTTCAAGTATACATTATCTACTATTGTTAGTCCTCTTATAGTTAATAGTGTTTTAAAAAATGAGTTTAATATATGACATATTTTTGAACTCATAATGGCTCATAGCAATTCTTTTTGAAATATTCACAGATCCATCTCTTCCATAACTTGTTCTAGATTTTTTTGCTAAGGACTGAAGTAAAATATCTTAGCTAATAGTTTGATGAGTCCTTCTTCCTTTTTAAAAAGTAGAACATTTGCCTATCTCCAGTCCTATGTCATGTGATTTTTTCAGAAGTTGCCAGGATGGCTTAGTCTGATTCATAATCATTTTCATGCAATAAAAAGATAAGTTTTAAAAGTTGTATCTGGGATAAATTAAAGTGCAGAGACTGGAGGCAATGTGGTCATTCAAAATTATTATAACAGGCAAGAAGGGTGATCTGAATTAGGATGAGAGAAATAAGAAAGGAAAGGATAACTATCAAAGTTATTGCTGAGAACCTTGGCAAAGCCTGATAATGAACTGGTTATGGGAAGAATCAATAAAAAGGGCCTACTGCAGTCTTAGAATGGAAGTGATATTGGCACAAAGGTCAAGGAAAGCAGGTTTCAAAGGAAATATGAATTTGGTTTTAGTCTTACTGTGAGATTATTGTGAAATTAATTGTGAATACTTACTGGATGATGATTAGTTTTGTGTTTTTTTTTCCCCCCTTTAAATTTTCTTTCACGCCTCTGAACCGATTTTTTCTTAATCCTTTAAGGTCCATATCTTGTTAGTCATTAATTGTATCCACCAGGGGTCAGGCTCATCATTAAGTTACTAGTTTAAAAAGAAACCTGTGTCCCTTTGGGAATTACATCATAAGGTGAAAATGCTATATGAATTATATATTTTTAAAAAACTGAAGTAAGGTAAAATTAATTTTGATTTAAAGAATGTGTGATAGCTTTACAGAAAGTTGGCAATGCTTTGGAATATCAGATAGCAGAGATTAGAGTTGATGACAGTTTTCAGGTGGCTGTTGATAGTTTAATATTTTCTTAATGTGCATCTTAATCAGTGTTTTATTTCAGCACGAAGACTAGTTTGAGTATTATTATATTAAAAAATGACAACAATTCAAAGTAGTTTTTTCATCTTAATAGGCTTTAAATTATTAACATTTCATTTTGACATAGCAGATATTTTCTGTCAAACATCCAAAAGAACCTTTTAAAATGCCACAGATTATTGACATTAATTTAAGGGAGATTTTTTTCCTGTGGTTTGGTATCATTATACTAGTCTTGGTTGCTATGTTTTCCATCAGTTGCCTCATATGATTTTGTGTTGTTTTAATCGTCATCAACATTATTTTGAATTTGCTTTCTTCTTTCTATTTCTCTGGTTCTCTGATTTCATCATATTTCTCATTCCTTAAAATACATCAAATTTTATACTTGATTCAGCCCTCTTCCCATATGTAATAGCCAACATTTTATCACAAGTAGTGATGCTCTGAACATTTTGAAAAATCTTGGGATATAGTCACAGAAGTGGAATTTCTGGGCTAGAGTGTTTGACCAGCTTAGTAATTTTGTATAATTGAAAAATTATTTTCCCAAACAGTTTATAGCTC
The DNA here is from genome assembly GCF_016432865.1 of Antechinus flavipes. Classification (NCBI taxonomy): domain Eukaryota; kingdom Metazoa; phylum Chordata; class Mammalia; order Dasyuromorphia; family Dasyuridae; genus Antechinus; species Antechinus flavipes. Next base: position 156,478,305 of record NC_067398.1, on the reverse strand, counting down.
CACTAATAATGAATTAGTCTATTGTCTTTGCCCAGCCTTTTGATCTGCAAGTTTTCTAGTCATGATGGGATGAGTTCATACCTCAAGGTTGTTCCAATTTGCACTTTTATGATTATTAGAGATTCTAGACAATTTTAAGGTACTTATTATTTGTTTAATATTTTCTTAATGTGCATCTTAACCAGTGTTTTATTTCAACATTTAAATTTTTTTCATTTAATAGTTTATTCTCTTTCCTTCAAACTTCATAAATAATTTAGAAGAAAAGAAAAAAATCCTTATAATTAAAGACGCATAGTGAAGCAAAATAGATTTCTTCTTAAAAAAATGCATATCATTCTGGATATTTTCTCCATAATACAATTTATTCAAAAATCAAAAGACATTTAGTCCATCACCACCTCATCAGGAAATAAATAAAATTTTTCATAATCAGCCCTGTGGAATCCTGATAGGTCACTTTTGTTAATCAGAGTTCTGAAGTCTTTTTAATTTTAGCTTTATTGGTTTTACTTATGCAAAAACTTTATGGTTTTATGTAATCAAAATTATCCATTTTTTCTCTTGTGATTTTTTTCCCCCTTCTTTGCTAAGGAATTCTTCCCCTATCTATAGAGCTGAAAAGTAATTTTTTCTATACTCCTTTAATTTATTTTTCACTATTTCTAAGGAGTATTGATTTATAAGATATAAGTGATAAATCCAACTGTAATTCAGTCCTTCTAAACACTTCTTTCTGAGATTCTTCTTTCTGAGCTACTTAAAATTTTGTGTCTCTGTAGTCGACCAGAGCATTTAGTATTTGGTTGTTTTTTCCATTTGCCTTCTCTTTTGCCTCCAAAGGTGCATGGACTATACCGTACAACAGGTGCTAGTTTTGAGAAGGCCCAGCAAGAGTTTGCAACAGGTGTGATGTCTAATAAAACCGTACAGACAGCAGCCGCAAATGCAGCTTCAACAGCAGCAACAAGTGCAGCCCAAAATGCGTTCAAGGGTAACCAGATTTAGAAATATCTCCAGACAACAATGCACTGTTACCTTTTGACTGTACTTTTTCTCAAGTTACTGTATTATTCTATGAAGATTTTTATGTTTGAAATACACACTATCCACAGCATGTATGTTTCTTGTTCACCTGTGCATGGGCAAAAACCAGGAAAAGTTCTTTGTTTTAAATCCTTAACTTTTTTTTTCTTGAACAATATTTCAGTACCCCTCACAAAGAAAAAGGTTATACTATATGATAAATAAATATTCTCCATATTTTCTGGGGGATGAATGTTTCAATGACTTACTTCAGTGATGGAACACTGAAATTACTATGGTACTTATGATTAAAAATACATTTAGGTTTTAGCTACAGTAATTCTTTTGAGAATCTTTCATTAGATATGAGGAACATTTAGGAGCAAGTGCATTGATTTTTCATTCTTGTCTCCCTGTTTGTACAAAAGAAATAGGGTAGGCTGAGAGTTTCAGAATTTCAATTTGGCTTGCTGGTGTGGAAACTTTAAAAATTGAAGATGATGGGCCTGTGTGCATTCACTAAAAACTGATGTAAATTTCATTTTATTTTTTATTTTTAAAGTAGTAGTTCTTTTGATATCAACTTATAAGCTTGCATGAGTACTGTTGAGTTATTTAATAAATTATTATTTTGGTTCAGCATCAATCTGTACCATTTATGATTACAGGATTTGGTGGAATGTTTTTACAATCATAAAAATGTTTTAAATAGAGTATTATACTCAAATAAAAGTTGATTTGGGGGTTCAGTTATTCTAACAGTAGAATATGCAATGCATTGTACAGTTGAGTTAAAAGAAAAAGAAACTGATGGAATAGAATTAAGTGATTATATTTGCTCTTTAAAAAAAAATTCAGTATTCATGTCTTAGAGAAAATGCCGTTAAAGAAAAGATGTTTTCTTATTTCTTGACATACTCTTGTGGTTAGTCTTTTCTACCCTTATTTGGAGGGAAATTTTGGTTGTATTTAGGACTTAAATTTGCGTGTGTAATTTGTGTTTTAACAATGAAAACTGTAATTTTAACATTGTATTTACTTTCTTACCTTTACAAATCAGGTTGCCCTTTGTCCCTAAATATAAATATACAGTGTTTTAACTTATTTTTTCTTCTGTTATTGTCACTGCTAATGATTTTTTAAGCTGATGCTTCACACATACTTGAATTCCTTTTATTGCACTTCAATCTTTGGGGTTTGAGACAAATCAAGTGAATTATTTAAATTCTGCAAATAGCAAGACTACTTCCAAGTGGAAGTAAGTAGTAAAATTCAAACATTCAAATATTCAGCTTATACTGAGAAAGGAAATGAAAATAAAGCTAAGTGTATTAATTGTGTAGGTTATACTACTCACTTGCCTCCATGCTCTGTAGAAGTTTTCGTTGTATAATGTTTGGCTTTACATCTTTCCAAGTCATCTTTTAAAGCCATGGAGGTCCTTGAGCAGTTTTTAAGGAGAAATAATACATTTATAGAGAACAGCATATATTAACCTGATTTTAAGGAGATTTATATGTAGGGAGTATAATGTTTGAGCATAAAGCAAAAGCCTTATTTTTCAAAAATTCATATCCAACACCAATGAATAAATACTTTAAAAAGATTCCCCCTCATACTTTCTATACTATAAAGGTAAATAAAATACTGGATATACTTAGTGACCTGACTGATCTTAAGAATCATTGTATAAATAACTTGGCCAAGGAATGTGGATCTAGTTAAATGACGCTCTGTTAAGTTTATTTGGGACTATGACAAATCTGTGTACTTGGAATACATTTCTACATTATCTTTAGGAAAATCTAGTTCCTATTATAAAGTTTAAAGCTATTTTTCTCATAAAATAATTTTCTTCAGTAATAATTTCTGCACAAGCTATAAAATAAACGTTGCAAATGAAATCTTTCAGATCAGTTCTTCCTGCTGCTAAGAGGTATCAGAGTATTTAATGAATATTTAATGTTTTATTGTAATAATTTTATATTCGTTAAAAACACATTGACTAATAAATGTCACAAGCGCATTCATTCATAGTCATCACCTCATATTCCAAATCAATTTTGGTGTTTCATTAAACTACAGATAAAAATTTATTTTGGGGAGGATATTTAAAATTTTAAAAGAAGATTAGATTAATTATTGTTTCTTTTGGAATGGAAATGTTTTCACATCCCCCAAAGGGCAGTGTTCAAATTAGCATTATGAAGTGTAAAAGGATTCCTAAAATCCTTGGGTCCTTTTTTTGTGTAGGGGAGGGGTGGGGAAATGTTTTGAAATTGATTTGTTTGGATACTCTTGTTACAAATTCGTGTCTACAATTGTATTGTTTTTTAAAGAGAAAATTTGTGTTAAAATAATGGTGTGATGTCCATAGCCAGGTGTGAAAGAGGTTTTACAGGAATTACTTTTCTCTGGTCAGTAAAAGAAAAAGTTCATGTGTTCACTTTGAAAGCCAGGGCTATTTGTTAAAATGTTTTATACTTTATCCTAAGATTTCCAGGTATTTCCAGTCACAGAGCAATTTTAAAACCCATTTAATTTTTGTTTTCTAGTAATAAATTGTGGCTAATTTATTTCAAAGTAAAGTTTGAACACTGGAAGTCATTGCTTAGTGGTCTGTAATTTAGGATTTGGAGTATTTATCTAAGGAATGTTTGTATATTTTGTAAATGACTAATGATGCTTTGCTATCATGGTGACTGTCTTGGTTCTATATAAATGCCCTTCTCATCTGTCCCTCTGATGTTGCATGTTTTGAGTAGTTTGAAAGTTTTGTATATTTATTGTATTAATAGAGTGTCATAAAATAAAATACTGTTTACTGGATGTTTGCTCTGTATAGTTTTAAAGAATCTATTAAAATGTTAAAAGACAGGAATTACACAATAGGTCCTACTTTACAGAAAATGCCACATTTCAAGTTTTAAAATGTATAGGTAATTTTATAATCTTTTAAAACAAGAAATAACATATCAGACCCACTTAGAATCCGACCATACACAGTGTCTTACCAAAGTATTTAAAAACATTCAATGGATATATTTTTGTCTTATATTGGATTAAAAAGGAATCTACTTTGAAGTAATTAAACCCAAATGACCAATCTAAAATAAAACATGATTTAATGTGTCCTGTCTAAAATTTAAACTAGGCTTGTTTGATTTTTAAAAAAATTAATTGACACTTTTATATCAGTATTTTTTCTGTTGCTTTTGTTTCATTTATGTCCTCCTTTGCCCTTGTCTTCCTTTCTCTACTCCCAGCGTCACTGATGAATACCAGTTTATGTCTTGGTGTAGAGAATAAATACCTACTGTGTATTGGTGGATTCCCATGTTCTTAGCTAAAGATTTTTTTGCAAAAACTTAATTTGAAAGGATGTTCTTGGTATCCTTCCTTTGGTGACATATTTACTTTAATAAAACAAATAGTATTTTCACTTTATGAGTGTTACATTAAAATGTAAGTTTGTATTTTCACAACTAGTTTATCATTAGGAAAATGTTTTTCCTAATTAACATTTCCTAATCCACATTGAATGATGTTTGTATTTTTAAAAGTTTACTTTTTTTTTTTTGTTTATTTCTATAAAGCTATATCTTTGTGGTTCGTGCAGTTTTTTTCTATTTATTGCTTTGGTTTTTTTCTCAATGTTAGCTTCAACACAATTATTGCTACTGTTCATTTACAGAATTCATTGACTAGCATTTTTTTGTTCCTATGTATTGAATTGTTATGGTACTTGTATACTCGTCTATTTCCCCCATTTGTTTAGTAAAATTTTTAGAAGTCATCTGTTGATTGAATGTAGTTTGAGCACTCCAGAAGTAAAATAAATATGATTAACTAAAATGTTGGATTAAAAAAAAAATTTGTTCTACAAACCTATCTTTTAGGATTTAATTGACTATAATACATTGATTTAGGACAAAATGTAATTTAAAATCTTGAAACTATAAAAAGAATACAGTGAAGATTTATTTCAAAAGGCAAAATTATATTCTAGGACTTGGTATTTAAACAACTCATATTTATATCTTAATTTAGTATTACAGGAATAGAAATATTGATTTTAAACATCATGATATTTTCTTGTTAAAAATTACTAGTTTCATTTAGATAAAGATTACTTCTCCCCACCCCACCCTAGCCTTGCCCAATCTCTATTGCATTAGTATCAGTTTATTGTTGTGCCAACTCCAGAGATGGTTCATCAATGCAAATCTTAGTGCCAAAGAAGGTCTAGTAGTTTTTTTTTTAAGCCTTAAACTGCACCTAAGCCATCCTGGATAGATGGACATGTGTTCATTTAAATTCTCCAAAGAAAAAGATTACACTAATTAAAGTCCTCTAGTTGTCAGTCCAGACTTTTAATAGTTCTGTAATTCATTAAAAATGTTTTAATCAACAGATTTTCACTAGTACTATTCTCTTTTCTTAATATTCCATTAGTATTACATATTAAGAAAGCCACAGTATAGTAATACAATAAGTCATATTCAGATTATATGAATTCCATAGCTTCACCTAATGTGCAAATGTTGATTCATTTCATTTTGAATCTATTAACTGGCTCACCTAACCTAAAATCTTACCTGTTGAAAGCCCATTCTTTTATTTTTTTGCCTAGATTATAAAACAAAGTAATTCTCCTTTTTTATATTGGACTAGGAAAACAATTTTTAATCCTATGTTTTTGTCATTTATGAAATTCAACTGCACAGATTTTATTTTCTAATCTAAGGGTCTTTAACTTTTGGGGGGTATCATGTACTTCTTTTATTCAGTCTGGTAAAGCCTAAATCTTGGAACATTTTTAATGCACTAAATAAAATAAATAGGACTACAAAGGAAACTATAGTTGTATTGAAAGAATTATCAAAATATATTCCCCACCCCCAAGAAAAACACACACACACACACACACACACACACACACACCCAAATTCACAGAACCCAGATTAAGAATTCTTTCAGATCTGATCCCTTAATTGTTAATACTCTTATGTGGAACATAAAATCCCCCATAACTGCTGAAATATATTGACTAATTTTATCTTAGCCCAATTTAGCAGAACTCATCTAAGATTATTTCATGTAATAATTGGTGGGTCCTTACATATCAAATCTCTGCCAGAAAAGTAGCCCCTAATTATTGTTTATTTAACAGTCATTCTAGATGTAAAAGCCCAGAATTAGATTAAAGATGAAGTAATATTACTGACATCCTTGGAATTCTACCCTAATATCTTCTCAAGAGTACAACACCTTAGGTTAAACAACATTGACCTGGTTAAGAGCAGTAGGAGATGATGCTTGCAGAAAGGGGAAGTATATTAAATAGAGGTAAATGTCAACCAAATAAACAATTGTGTGAGTTGAAAGATTTTTTTCTTTGGAGCCTAATACTTTTTCTTTTTTTGACACATTATATAACAGAAACAAGTTATAGCCACTAACACAACTAAATTCTAATTTCAAGGAGAAAAGAGTTTTCAGTGGGACTATAGCTGATTAAAAAATTCCATTAAAAAAAAATTTGCACCTTGACACAGAAAAGCAGAATAAATATTCAATTGGTTCAATTTAGAGAAGCTATCCATTGAACTAAAATTGTTTATTTTTATTAAGTGTCAGGTTAGTTTGTGTCAGAAATTATGTTAACATTTAGTTGTATGGGATCCATTGGACTGTTATAAAATGTATCTGAATATATACTTCGGTCTGGGAAGCAAAATAGTCTGAGCCTACTCACTGCTTCAAAACATTTCTGTTGCCTAATCATATCCCGTGCCTTTAGATACATTTTGAATATTTGTCATTTTAGGTCCTTCAGGGCAAGAAATCTCAAATGAATTTATCATTCCCATAACAGTCGTGCCCTATTCCATGCCATGTTCTTTGCAAACATCATTAAAATGGCCTTACTTTGCTCTATACTTTGCTCTTAACTTGGAAATTTCTATTTGGTCTTGACTACTACTGCCTACTACCTAGTGACTCCCTCTGTGTTTGAATAGTAACAGAACTGGTGTGACTGAATACTTGTCCAATATTCCAAATTGCATATTTTATAGTTTCTATTGAAACTGTTGATGAAACACAGTTGTGGTAACCTCTCCAACTGATCACCTTTACCCAATTTTTTTTCCTGGTCCATTTAATACCTAAATTGAAACTGTCATCTCCCAGATTCGAAAGAGGCTGTAAAAAAAAAATCAAGAAAAGGGCACCTATTATTCTGTTACTATAACTGCTTGGTCTTATGCTCCTATCACACCATTTCTATTGTGTCTACTTATTGGCATTTTGCATAATTAATATTGGGGGGCAAGTAGGGTAAGACAGGGTTGGGTCCACACACCTGTGTGAGGCAATCTCCACATTCTCTGATAGACTTTGTTTTTACAATTTGAAAAGCAGATTTATAATTACTCATTTCTTACAGTCCTCCAGTCTGGCTTTTTCATGTATTTCTACTAAGGAGACAATTACAATTTCTGAATTTCTCTTGTCAGGAGTGGCCATCAGATATTTGACAATAGCAAAATTCTTGGATTTCTAGAAGCTTTAACCTGAAGTCCTTAGCACCTGGCTTAATACTCCAAGGTAGAAAAATGAAAATACTGTGCTTATTCTTCTCCGTTTATTAGTGGAATTTGTTTCAATCCATCTTTACCTGGGAGAGATTTGAATATGTTCGTAGGTAGTAGGAAAAGAGCAAATGTTAAAGATGAGAGATGCTCAAGATGAGTCTCTGAGGATAAGAACGGTGTGAGTTCACATAGAGTGGTAATAAGTTACAAGAGCAAGTCTAGACAGGTAATATAATAGATTTTAAGGAGTGGAATGGAGAATACAACGAAACTCATGATGGATGACCCAGATTTTCTCATTAAGGGGGTGACAAGGTCCTTGACCAAGAGAAAGGATTGTAATTTTGGAGAGAGTAAAATGTAAGTTAGAATGGACAGGCTCCAGAAGTTAGACCGAGCGAGAATTCCCTTTGTCCTGTACACCACGTTTAACTGCTCTTTGCTTGATGATTTCCAGTGAAGAGGAACGCTGGTTGCTTCCAGCTTTAAATCTTTGAAAAATTGATTATTAGGAAGACTCAATTGGCCTATTTGCCATTTCCATCTCTTGCTCTACTTCTGCCCTCTAGTGTTAAAGATAACAAGTGAAAATGGTCTTTCATGAGCTAGCCTTTGAAGACATCTATATGTGGGCTCCAGATTAAAAAACAACCCCAGCTTCTTCAACTTTCCATCAATGACATGGATTCAAGACTCTTCACCATCCTAGTTGTCACCTCCATAAATGCTCCAGTTTACAATGTATTGCTTCAAATATGGCACCTAGAATTGAACACAATGCTTCAGATATAGTGTGATGTTGTGGAATTAGAATTGACATGACTTAACAACTGAATATGGAAGATGATGGGAAGGGAGAGTCAGGGCATTATTTTATTATCTTCCTAATCTGGTCTTCTGCTTCTAGATTTCTCTCTCCATTGATTCCTCCACAGTGTTGATAGTCCTAAAACATCTGACCACAAGTCATATCCTTCCCACCCCCTAAAATATATATATTTCCCAATAGGGGAAATGGGGACTGAGGTTTTTAACCTGGCATCTAGAATTCATGGGATTTGTGAACTTGGATGGAAAAAAAAATTACATCTTTATTTCCACTGACCTGTAACTCAAATTTTGTATTTTCTCCAATTATTCTCTGAGCCTATAAGAGGCTCAGAGGTTTCACTGGACTGTTCAAAGGAATGCATGACAAGAAAAGCACCCATGGAATCAGTGATTGTTTTGTTTGATTAAATCACCTGAACTTGACATGTTAGTGATGTCATTTATATAATCCCCTTCTTTAGTCATCTTTATACATATTATCTAATTTAAAATCATTGCATTTCTTTGGGGGTGGCAAATAGAGTTAATGACCACTTTGAGAGATAAGAATACTAGCCTAAGTGGCAAAGTCAACATTAGAAACTATGCTCTCTTAAAATCTCAAACTGACATTTATTTTGCAGGTTATTGACCCTAGAATTTCCCACGATTATATCAAAATTGGAAACCGAATTCATCTCCTCCAGCAAAGTGATTCCTCTTCCTAACAATCCATTTTTGGTCTTTTCTTTCATTCTATTTTTAGGATGGTTAGGTCATCTTTATCTCTTTTCTTCAGTCATCAGATCTTATCTGCTTCATAAACACGTCATGCTTTTCTTTCATTTTTGTCTGATGGTTCTAATCCAAGCCTGTGCTGTTTAGTTTGTTCTTAATCGTATCCAACTCTTCATCACTTCATCTGCGGTCATCTTTGCAAAGGTACTGGAATAGTTTGCCATTTTTTTCTCCAGCTCATTTTACAGATGAGGAAACTGAGGCAAACAGGGTGAAGTGACTTGTCTAAGATCATACAGCTATCTGAGTATCTGAGGCTGAATTTGACTCAGGAAGATGAAGCTTCCCGATTCCAAAACTGATACTCTGTCCGCTAAATCACTCAGCTGCTACCATTGTATTAGCCCCTTTTCATTTGTTGATCAGTTCAATAAATATGGAAGGAATTACTCTAGATCATGGAGATAAATCTTCAGCATTTCCTATGTTCATTATTAATTTAAAATATCAAAAAACTCATTAGGTACAATTCACTTAGTGCTTTGGGCAGGTATAAAGCTGAATAAGATATGCTCTGTTGCCCTTAAAAAGCTTAAAATCATATAGATAAACCTAAAACATTCCATGACTAATGGCTTTCCATCATCTCTTTTAGAATCTGTCAAGAAATTCTTCATCTCAACACTTTCCACCCTGCCTCCATTTTCCCACTTCTCTGGGGATTGGCAAATGATCAGTGCCTTTTTAACAGAAATATTCAAAGTACTTTATCTTTAGACTAAATTTCCAAAACTGCCCTGGTAAAGAGGAAGAGGAAGTTGTGAGGAAAAGAATTCTGCCTGTATCCTGAAAAAACTCTCCCTTCTCTTTATCTGAGCAGCAATTTCAGGATATAGGCAGAATGATTAAAATGATAGCAGCCTTTGGAATGAAGATACAGAAAATTATCTGGAGGTTTCACGACTTATTAAGAGCTGAAAGATGAACTGACTTTTTCATCAGGGATATATGATCCTAAGTGACAGCCACATAAGTAAATGAATTGGGTAGGTAGAATTGAAATAATAAATCAAGGAATCTGGATATATTTATAATATATCAAAAAATCTGGCTATGCTGGCTTAAAATGAAGGAGTATTTTTGAAATTGGCTATGAAGGGTTCTGCCACTGATTGTAGAATGATCATTGTGCTTTTTGAAAAACCTCAAAAAAATTGAGAAGCAGCAAACTGGCCCCACCTTTCTTCCTGCTTCCTAATCCTTCCAAACAGTGAATTATTTTGACTTAAGCAACAAACAAATGCTGGGTAAAATAAGGCCAAACAAGAGGGGTCTGTGTGTTCAGCTGCTACAATTAAGATCATTAATGTGAGTTGCAGGAGCATTGAAGATATTTGAGCAAAAACATTTTTGGAAGTTGTACACTTAAACATTTAATCCATTATGTAACATATGCATTTATATTCACATAAATTATTCATTTTAAAGCTGTTATCAATATAAAAGTATCAGTGTTTAGATAGTGATCCTTCATGATTTCAGAGAAGTCGGTGTCACTATGGGGCAGCTATATGGCAAAATGGACAGAGTGATGGGCTTGGTGTTGGGAAAACCCGAGTCTTAGACTCTAGCTGTGTGACCCTGGGCAAGTCACCTAATGAGTTTGCTTTAATTCACTGGAGAAGGAAATGGCAAACCAGTCCTGTATTTTTTTTTTCTGTCAAGGCAATTGGGGTTGGTACTTGGCCTAGGATCACACAACTAGCAAGTGTTAATTTCCAAGGCCGCATTTGAACTCAAGTCCTAACACCAGAGCTGATGCTCTGTCCACTGCAATATCTAGCTGCCCTCTCAGTTCAGCATCTTTGCCAAGAAAACCCCATGGTCTCTATGGGGATTCTGGGGTCACAGAACTGGCCATGACAGTAGAGGTAGGTACTTAAGATTCAGTGGCTGGTAGGATAAAGTATCTTTGATGTCCCTAGTCCTGATGTTTCCTGGCCATAGGCAGATTTTTTAATCTCATATTAACCTCATATCTGGCTTCTATCTGGAAAAATTGAGGCACTCATCTAGGGAACTGAACCACAAACTCTCCTTTTTATCTGAAGGATTCGGATAATGATTTGTGCAGCATTTCTGTTTGGTTTTAGCCATCTGGATAATTATCCCTAATTCTGCCAGATTGTTATTAGAAAGACAGAGATAAGAGGAAAGCTTATATAGCTATTGCCATGTGCCAGACTGACAGGCTGAGAAAAGGGGGCAGGAGAGAGGGTGGGAGAAGAGACACAGAGACAGACAGATTATGATATAAGGGAAAGTACTGAAACAGAAGTCAAGAGTCCTGGGTTCAAATTGTAATTTCTCCACTTAGTAGCTATATGGGCACCTGAATTTGAATCCTTGTCTGTAAAAATGGGGAAAACAATCCTTGCATAACTTCTCTCAGATGGTGGTTTTGTGATATCATACATGAAAAGTTTAAAAAAATTTTTATGAAGTGCCATGTATGGAGGTCTCAGGAGTCAAAATGCCAAAAGATAGCCCTGACTCCTGTAGACTTCAGGTCAGGACAAGGATTATGTTATAGTAATATGTGTGCTGTTCCATGGTACTCGACAAGCTGAGTCACAGTAATTACTAAGAGGGGAATTAGTGACAGCATTGCAAGTGTGGTAGAAATTTGTGGGTAACGGCTTCCTTAGGAAATGTGAACTACTATGTATGACTGACGTGGATATTTTGGAGTGAAGCAAAGTATCAGATTTCCCAATCATGGCGAGAGTTTATATGACACATGTATACACACACACATCCCTAGGCTGAGGCTGGGATCAGAAGGGGAACCAAGTTGTATAAGGGGCAGGTGGTAGGGGGTCTTCCCCTCTCCCAAAACAGGATAGATCAGAAATGGAGGTCAAAAACCTCCCTCTTGCCCCTGGAAACAAAAAACAAAAAATGCTTTTGTATTTATTACTGCAGCTTTACTTTCTGGATTAATCCTCTACCTAAATTTTCTATTTCCACCCCTATAATTATTAACTTTGAAACCCTCCTCAATGGATGCTTTAGTTTTTATCTTTAAATGAAAACATGTGGCACTCTCCGTAAATTGAACACTTGGCCCATTTAGAAATTTTTTTTCCCATCAAAAGCCCCATGAAGTTATCATAGAGAGATATGTAGCATACTCTCTTGATCACAAAAGTATCCATAGCAGTCAAATTAATATAATCAGGCACATTCAGAATAGGTTTATAAAGTCTAGTTTAATTAAAATCTTTTGAGGGTGGGGAAAAAAGGTAAATACATGTGCACAGGAACCTAGGCAATGCTAGAAAAACATGTTAGTTGAGAACACAATAGGAGTACCACAAATGATCACTGGCTCAAACTAAGTCCATCAGCACAGTTTTTTTTATTTCTGTTTGGCTCAAGTGGCTGTTACATAACCATATGGCTCTGAAGTTCACCTTCACCCTGCTTCCTCACAATACCTCAGGCCAACGGGTACTTTCACCACAATCTCAAAAGAAAACATAAGTCTTGCCTTCTATCCCTTTGGCCATACAGAATCATCATTCCTACATTTAAATGTGTGACTCCAGGTCTAAGATTTTTACACAATTCCACTCACTGTTATTAACACGCCTGTACTGAAGCAAGACTGGTGTGGCTAAGATGAGATGTGTGAAAACAGCCTCAAAGCAGTGGTCCCACATTGATGATAAGTGTAAAAAAAGCATATTCAGAAATAAGCTTCTCAGTGATTATATATATCTCTATATACTATATTTGCTACTAGAGATTAGCCTGACATAAAAGCAGCATGGCAGCTTCACATTTCAAATTAAAGGCTAGCAAAAAATTGGACCTGGGTTTTCAGGCTTAACTTTCCAAAAAAAAAAAAAAAAAGTCTAGTGATTTTATAGATTGAGATTAAACTCACACCAACAATCACATATCATTTTCTCTCTATGGTTTATATAGCACATTAGAATTGCCATAGGTTTATGAAGCCAAAGCCCACATTCTTAGCTCTCCTTTGCTTTGAACAGGATGATTCCCCCCTCCCCCCAACCCTTTTCCAACTTCTCTCCAGTTTTCAAAAAAAACATACTTTTTATTGCACATCTCTCACAGACTTGTGTGTGTGTGTATATATATTTTTAAATATGCTACACTTCAAAAGAAGGACTATGGCACTTTACTGAGAACATGTTTAACAAAAGATTATCAAACCACAGATTGAAAATGATTAAAAATATCCCCCCACCCCAAGTCAATATGTTATACTGATGAGCTAACACACAGGTTTAAAGAATCCACAGAACCAATAGCAAATATTTCAGGAGCCTTATAGTTCACTCAGCATCACGGTAATACCTTACAAATTTGCCTGATGTTGAGATTTAGGCTAAATAAATAGGACTCTTCCGGTGCAATAGTCTAAGCACCTTACATTTCAATATGAGATGGTCGGCTGAAATGTGTTATGAATATTGCAACTATCTTTTTAATTTTGTTATAACTGCTAGAAAAATGGAAGAGCTGAGAAATAAACAGTTAACATCTGCATTTTCTTCCCTGCATAGTCTCCATCTTGAGTGGTTTTAAAAGAGCTATTCAGAATAACCTGAGTCCAAGCCAAACAATTTTCGGGAAGCTTTTTGATGGAAGGAGATGCATGGTGGTGGATGGATGGATGCTGGTTTTTCTGTTCTTCAGTCTAGTAGAGCCGTCAAAGTCTGATGTCACCTTTACCCACCAAGTAGATTCCCTTCCCGTTATACAGTCAGTTTCAGCATGTGGGATGTTTTTCAGTGGTTTTGTTTTCTTGGTACTTTGTTAAAAAAAAAAAAATCCTGTAAAGTTCAACTAATGGAATGAAAATGTTTTGGAGGGCTCTGGACACAAATGTTTACAACTTATAATTGACGGGAAAAGAATAATTGTACAGATAGCAGCATTTTTACAGCCAAGGCAACAGTCACATAGATGGACTATGATGATGACATGATGTAAAGAGAGGAGACTTTTTGGTTCTTGAAGTTATTTAACTCTATAGAAATTAACTGGACTTTAAAGACATTGAGATTATCTTGGGAGTTGAAATGAAAGAGGAAAAAATGGGTGTGGGAACCTTTTGTTGATGAATAAAGAAAAGATCTTTGCCTAATGAATAAAACTGCAATACTTTGCCCTAAAAGCAATAACTGAATAATGAAGCTGGGTTATGTGCCTACATAGAAACTTTAAGGAAGAGCATCAATACAAGACTGGATCCCAGTTCCACTATGAATCTTTAACCCTAAGATTATATATGGTAACGGATACAGTCAACGATTCCAAGCTATTAGTGTAGACAACAAAAAATGAGAGGGAATCCTTTCTTCAAAAAAAAAAAAAGCTGAATCACCAAGTTTAACCCCACCTCTCCCTTTTTATCTGAGTCACAGGATTTATAATCAAGTTACTTTGGCCTTTGGTCAAAGTGGGAAATAGTGGTTAGAACAGAAGACCTGAATAATCTTCCTTTCTCAGCTTCAGAGCTGACTTCTGTCACGGTTAGCTCCCGGTGGCTCCTGGAGTTAAGTCAGGCTAACTTGCAGCCAAGCAGTAGCTGTTCCTGGCATTATGGCAAGTGTGCACTCACAAGTGATTGCAATCACTGGGTGAAAGGCAAGAAGAGCCCAGGAGTGATTAGACACCTTGTAAAATGGGCTGCTTAAGGAAACCTTAGAAAGCCTAAGTTTTGGAGCACTTCTAAAAGTTCAAAAGATTTAAATCTCCCAGTTGGTTGATTCAATGCTCTACCCCTCAGATGAGTCTGGAAACTTACTGAGAATAGGCTGGAAGAAGAGCAGAGAGTGAGATGAGTTACAGGAAATAGGATGAAACCTTCACAGAACTCATTCCCACCGGAGATTAGAATTAAGATGAAACTTGTGAATTTATCCTATTTCCTGTGAAGCCTGTGAAATCAGACAGAGGTTCTAAAGCTAAAGGCACAATGTTCCACAGTGTGGAAGACTCTTCCCTACCCCCAAAAGCCCTTCTCTGTTTTCAGAGTACTACATCAGCTTTTTGATGATTTTTGTACTTTACTTCAGTGATCTTTGCAGCGTCATCTTTTTAGATGATTAGAAAACAATTCCACTTGGAAATTTCAGTAATTTGGTTTGTTGTTTGAGGTGATCATCATTTTTCATTCGATTCACTATATACTGAGTCTCCTACCTGCCCTCTTTTCTAATCAATTATTTTGGGAGCTCTTGATTAAAATAATCATAGATCTAGAGCTGGAAAGGATCTTAAATACCATTTACTCTAATCTCCCCAATTTGCAAATGAGAAAACTGATGTCTACCATCAATTGGGTGTAAGTTGTCCAAGGTCACAAAGGTAGCTTGACTAAAGAGCCAATGCTCTTTTATTAATTTTATTTTATTTTTATTTACTATTTATTTTTTTTTTTTACTTTTTGCTGAGGCAATTGGGGTTAAGTGACTTGCCCTCCTGACTTCAGGGCTGGTGCTCTATCACCTGCCTGGCTGCCCCTCTATTATTCATTTTTAATGTTGGATGACTATAACCATAATTTGTCACTTATTGTCCACAGTCTTCTGGTGAAGTTTATCTTGGCAATTAGAAATGTTCAGACCATCATGGCACCTGTACTCAAAGCATTTTGTGTCTAATAGAATGGAAGATCTTTACAAGCAAAAAGTTTTCTTTTTTTTGACTTTGTGCATGGCACACAATAGCAGCTTAATGCTTAAAATAAGTTGAATTGATGCAATAAGTTAGAACTTCAAGAATCAAGGGTCACCTTCACAACATGAAGAGGAATTGGAGGAGGAATACCTGTCCCCCCAAAAAGTCATGAATTTTTCTAAAGATTCTTATACAAGATATCCAAAGAAACACATGTGAATTGGGTTTACTGAGCAGAATGGAAAACAATTCTGCTAAGCAGACTACTAGGGCTACAAAATTGTTTCCATCCAAGTCAATGCTTGCAACTGCAGTGTTGTGAGAAAGCAAAAATAAGAACATGTCCCTGTTGGTCTCTTTGAAGGTTTCCTTGGGATTTGGCAGTCAATTTGATTTCACTGATACATATTTTTAGCTACTTTCTGAAACGTTAGAAAAAGTAACAGTATCAATTAATTTCACAAAAATCCTTCCCCTCCTCCCCCAAACTTTGGCCAATTGATGAATATGAAGAGCATAAATGAAGACGTCATGCTTGCAAATTGAGTAGTTTTGCGAAGAAATATAATGAATATGGTTTAAAAGTTAAGAGTTCGGAATGGCAAAACAATAAAGTTGTCAACATAGATGTGCTTTCTGGTCCCCAAGGCACTTTCCAAGCTTGGCAGAAGTTTTCCAAATACAGGAAGGAATTTTCTTGAATTTGTCCATGTATCCTGCACATGGAGTGGATATGCAGAGGGTGATTTCGGATCCACTAATTTTAAAAAATTCTAACTTCTGGGGAAGAATTTCTCCATTGCAGTCATTCCATCTTCTTTAAGTCTGCCCTCTAGAGGAGTTCCTCTGCCTAGAAAAACTAAAATCACATGACTAGCTCTTTTTTCTTGATAAAAAAAATGTCAGTTGTGGTAACTGTATTGCTGTTGTTGCTGCTGGATTTGGAAATACAGCTGACGGCAACGTGGTGAACAAACAGTGGGAAAATATCTCCCCACAAATGCTGAGAATTTGGCAGGGCTTCTTCGTTAAGCATTTGAATGGGCCACAGCTGGCCCTAGGACATCATCTCTGGAATGAGGAAAGGGAATGAGTTTCCCTTTGGCAGTTGAACGACGCCAGGTCCTAACACTTGCAAAAAAACACATGATCTGTATTTGAACTGGAAACTGGGACAATCTCAGGACTTGCTAGCCCCACAGGCTAGCCTAGTTGACCATGTTCAGGAAAGAAAAGCGTTTATTTCCACTATTTAAAGGGAGCCACCACCTAACCCCTCCTCTGACACTTCTTCTAGACGTGGAGGTGACCCTGTATTCTTTCTCCATGAGTAAGCCATGGCAAGTCCTTTAATGGAACCCTGGTGACAGACTGGTCCATCACGGACCAGCCTAGCTAGTTCCAGAAAGTCTGGATGCTGAGGGCTAAGAGAAGTGGTCTTATTAATCACTAATATTGCAGACTGAAGTGTAAAGAAATGTCAGTGTCCGTGGGGCAAGGGGCTGACAGGAATGTAATTCGGAACCTTCATAGTGTTGAAAAGACCAAAGATAGTAACTTCATAACCACTGGATGATAAGACTTTAACCTTTATCTAGTTTTCTGTAATCCCAGACTGACTTTTTGTTCACCTAATCCAAGAAGGTGCTTCATCTTGAGTGATCTCCGTGTGGGGGAGTTTACAAAGGGCTGCACCCCCTAAGTCAGTATCCTTCCAGGCCCTCTGTATGGTACCCAAGGAGGGTGAGTGGCTTGACCCAGTAACAATATCCTGTTTCCCCTTTAACATTTGTTTTTCCACTGCAGGGACTGAGTATAGCTTCATTTTACCCAGCAAAGTGTTCAATACCAGGCAGTTAGCTGTATTTGAAGTCCCTCCACCCCACAAAACTCATTCTGATGGATGTTCTTTTTATAAAGGCCCTAAACTTGTGGTAGAAGACAGTCTCAAAACACAGAAGGGAGAAGCCTTTTGACATTCCCAATCTAGTTTCCTTTCTCATCCTGTCCAGAATAAAGATTGCTGGCTTTATTATCTCAGAACCCTTCAGGGGCTCCGGGGGAAGATGCAATCTAACAATGACAGCATTTGTCAGCTATTTAACATGGTTTATATGCTATTTACATGCTTCTAACCTCCCTCCCCCACCTTGCCCTGTTGGTGGCTTGTGTCCAGCTTCTCTGAAATGGACTGTTTCTTCCTGTTGGTTCCTCAGAGATCTGGGAGAATGAAGGATGGCTTCAGTAGAAACAGGCCTCTCATGACACACGGGTGGTCACCGTCAGTGAAAACAGGAAAGTGGGTCCTTTTCCAAAGTTAATCAGGAAAGAACAGGCTCCGATCTCTCTCTCTGTCTCTTTGTCAAATTAAAGGAGGCAGATCAGGTTTTTCCCTTCTTCAATTTCTTCTTGTACTTTGTCACTGGACGTGGCGATCTCGGCTTGTGCTGAGAAGACGGCACAAATGAATGTCAGGACAGTACCACCAATGGCCGTGTAGAAAGCCCAGCCTAAGGAGCATTCTCCTAGTTTATAGGCAGATGCATAATGTCCACAGTAGTTTATTGCCTTCTGGGAACCCCAACCAGCAGGGTAGAGTATCAATCCTAGAATAAGGAACAGACCTAAAGGAAGGAAAAAATAAACAAGAATACGATTAGGTGCTGACAGTGGAAGGGAAGGCTGTTCAGAGCTATCGAAACATGATTATTCAAGTGTTCCCACCAATGATGGTGGACAACCACAGAGGATCCTTACAACTGATGGTGGTATTTGTGCAGCAGACAGCTAGACTCAGACTTCTAACGGATTGTGGGTTTTGAGCAGCTCCCAGAGACCAGCCTGATGTGGTCTAGTTCGGTTCCCTCCCATTATGACTGGAAGGTTATTTGGCTACACTATTACCCTTTTCACCATTACCCATTCATTACTCGGGCCTGTGGACATCCTAACAGAGCAGATGGAAATTGCAGAGATTCTCTTGGGGACCTAAGTAGTCTCCTTCCAACGTTAGGGTACCCCGGGGGGTTCAGTTGAACAGCTTGCAGCACTTAACTGCTAGTTACCCAAACAAAAGAGAAAGGTGCAATGGCTCCCTTTTCTGTAGCACATCGAGTCATGAAGTCCCAGATTCAGAATTTGTTTTGGACATTTGTCTTAGGGGGGTTAAAAAGTTTATTCATTCGATAAACACTTAAGTACCTACTATATGCTAGGACTGTAATGAGAGCTTGGGGGATACAGAGATTCAAAAGACAGTTCCTGCCCTCAAGGAGCTTACAATCTAGTGAAGGAGACAATCTGTAAAACAAGTTATATGCAGAATAAATAGGAAATAATTAACAGGGAAGCACTGGAATTAAGAAGGCACTGGGGAAGGCTTCCTGTAGGAGGTGAAATTTTTACTGGAACTTAAAGGAAGCCAGGGAGGCCAGTAGTCAGAGACTTTATTGTATTTAGACCTACCAGAGATGTCAGAGACCACAGAATGCAACTAATTTTCCAGCTTACTCTGCTGAGGCACTGAAATGTTAATGTCTGCCCAAGATCACATAGCTAGTAATTATGTGAGGGAGGATTTGAATTCAGGTCTTTCTAACTCCAAGTCTAGCACTATTTACCATGCCATCCACTTATTCTGTATTGGATTATAAGGTTTCTAAAACCCCTTTTAGATCCTAATCATTGCACTCAAATTTACAAAGGATTCTGTTCACACCAGCCCTTCAAGGCTGGTAGTACAAATGTGGTTAACCCCATTTTATGGATGAGAAAAGCCTTAGAATTTCTCTGCTTCAAGTCAATAAGATGCTGCCTCTGTGGGACATTCATTAACAACTGCAAGCCAGTGTTCAGACAGATTTTTGCATCCTTTGCCTACACAATAAAAAAACAAACTGCAAATTCCGTGTGGTGGTGCTTCTCTGGGTGCCGAGGTTGAACAGAGCATAAAATATAGCTTCGTGTTATGAAGAGAAGAGAGAAACTTGTTTTCATCCTGCTGAGCACACCAGCCATGACAGCAGAATAAACACTCATCTCCCCTAGTCATCAATTTGAGTATTCATTGTACAAACCAAATCATTACTGAGGAACTATTTTTTTTCCCTGTAGGTTCAAAGAGACAGAACAAGTCCCAGTTTTTAGCTGAGAAGCTAATTTTTTTAAAATGGTGGAAAGGAAAGAAACATTTATATAGCACCTACTACATGCCAGACACTATTCTATGGACTGAAATTATTTTATTTTTCATTTATGGAATAAACAAGCATTTTTATAACATATTAATTAAAAGATGAAACTGAGAAAAGAAAAACACATGAAACTGCAAATCAATTATTTACAACTTGCTATTCTTTCCATGTAATTTTTTTTTCTTTTTTCCCTTCTTCCCCTCCCACCCTAGAGATACATATAAGGGTGTGTGTGTGTGTGTGTGTGTGTGTGTGTGTGTGTGTATATGTCCTGATCTATATCTGGCCACTAGACTCAGATGACTCTGGAAAAGAAAGTGAAAGAGGTGACCTTCCACAGCCCTCCCACACAATTCCTCATTTGCATGTCATGGAATCACCTCCCTGGTGTCACGGTTTTGTTCGTGAACCAAGTATGAATCACACATACAGACACGTGTATATATGCATAAACATATATATGTGCATATATAAAATAATATAAATTTGTATATTATGTACGTAAAATGATCACATATACAAACTTATTTTATACATTACATATATTTCTAATTCTTTTTCTGTATGCAGATAGCATCTTTCTTCAAATGTTCTTCATAATTAATTTGGATATTTATAAGTCAAAATGACTTAGTCACTCAAAGTTATTCTTCAAATAATATTACTGGTTCTGCATACAATGTGCTCTTTCTTCTGCTCATTTTGCTCTTCATTATTTCATGCAAGTCTTTGTTTTTCCTGAGATCACAGAGCACATCATTTCTTATAGGTAAGTACTTTTTACAAATATTAACTATGATTCTCACACCAACCTTGTAAGATAGGTGCTATTATTATCCCCAATTTATAGATGAGAAAACTGGGACAACCCAAGGGTAAGTCACACAGCTAGTAAGTGTCTGAAGCAAGGTTTGAACTTAGATCTGGATTCAGGGCCCAGTGTTTTATTCAATCTTGCCACCAACTGCCTTTTTTTTTTTTTTTTTTTTTAAAATCAAGATATACTAATGGGAAACAGAACTCAGTCTGCTATCTCTTATCTAACAAAACACTTATTGTAGAGTGGATACATTAAATTCTTACTATATAGAAAGTAAATTTGGTCAATGGAAGGGAATTGATCTAATCTTTGAAGAGGGACTTACTTGGGCATATTATGTTCTTGCAGAGTTTTCTCTTGGCAAGGGGGCATGAGTAAGGATCATGCCTTCTATATTTTTTTTCAGCCCAGAAGGGACTCAGGTTCTTTGGTCAAGTAAAGACAAAATAAGGCCTTTCCTCTACAAGCTATACTCAAGTATTCTTATTTCTCTTTTCATATTTCTAACCTGTAACAACATCCTGGAGTTAGAAATAAGCTCCTGCAGGAGAAATCTTGACATAAATTTTTTTCTGCTCCTATGTCTTTGTCAATTTTCTCACTTGGACTGAAAAGCTTTTGATTCATTTAGCACATACAGATTTGCAGTTTGTTATACAGAGGAAATGTGAATGTAAAGCATTTCATGGTAACTCCTATTCCATGGAGTTCTTAACTGAATTCACAATTGTATTGTGTTTGTAGCTGATGCTAGAACCCCACCCTAGCCCTCAGCTTTTCACTTATAATATTAAGCACTTATATAATACTTTATTAAGTACTATAAGTATATTAAGTATTACATAGTACTTTACATAGTATATTATTATGTAGCATAAGTATATAAGTATTATATAGTACCTTAGATAGGCAGGTAGTTTGCACAGTGATTAGAGTGCTAAGTATGAAGACAGGGAGATTTGAATTTAGATCCAGAGTCGTACACTTATATTAGCTGCATGATGCTGGGCAAGTCACTTTACCTCAGTTTCTTCATCTATAAAAGGGATAATTATAGCAATTATAGCAATCTCCCATGGTTGTCGTGAGAATCAAGTGAGATAATATTTGGGAAGCAGCTGGCGCATAATAGGAACTATATATATGTTTGCTTACTTTAAGATTTATTATATATGTTAACTTGTTTAATCCTCCCAACAGTCCTCTGAAGTAGGAACTATTATTAGCCCCATTTTATACAGTAAGGAAACTGAAACAGAGACTTTCCAAGATCTTATAGCTAAGCAAGTGCAGGATCTGAACTCAAGCCTTCCTAATTCCAAATCCAGCACTCTATCCACTGTGCCACCTAGATGCCTTGAGCTGGGAGAGATTGCTTGCTGCCTTCCTAGCTCCTAGGGCATTTGGGTGAGTTAATCTCTCAGCAGCATCATGCATCACAGTCAAGGTAATGGAAGTAGGTTACATTGAGTTCATTCTCCTAACTATATATGTTAATGGGATGGAGGGAAAAGACCGAGGATTTTTCAGCTCACGAACATGGGCTCTATTCCCACCTTAATTAGTACCTGTGTATTAGCTTACTTGGACAAGTCAGCCTTCTGAGGCTGCCTCATCTTAAAATGAGAGAGTTCTAGGTCCCTTCCCTCTAGGACTGACTCTAGGATGAGATCTGGAGTCAAGAGATCTGGATTTTTATGTATGATGTATGTATTTTCTCAGGTAATTGGGGTTAAATGACTTGCCTAAGGTCACACAGCTAGGAAGTGTTAAGTGTCTGAGATCAGATTGGATTCTCCTCCTGAATTTAGGGCTCGTGTTCCACCCACTGCACCACCTAGCTCCATGTTTGACAAAATATTTCATCAATTTGAGTTTAGGTTTTTGGGGCTTTTTTTGGGGGGAGGGGCGGTTATTTATTTATTTTGTCTGTGATATGAGACAGAGGCAGCTAGATGGTGAGGAACACAGTGCACAGAGTCCTGGGCCTGGAGTTAAGAAGATTCATCTTCCTGAGTTTAAATCTGACCTCAGACACTTCCCAGCTGGGTGGTTCTGGGCAAGTCACAGCCTCAGTTTCCTTATCTGTAAAATGAGCTAGAGAAAGAAATATCAAATTGCTCCAGTATCTTTGCCAAGAAAATCCAAATAGGGTCATGAGGAGTTAGATACAACTCGAAGCAATTGCTCAACAATGAGACAGTTGGATTAGTTGATCTTTAGTTTCTTGTAGTTCTTAAAGTCTACAAACTGGTACCTGCTACAGGATGGATCCATAAGACTTTCTAGGGTTATTTCAATTGATCAAAAGTCTAAAGCCTAAGGTTCTCTTATGCACAATCACAAATTATACCACCCCAAAAAGGGCTGTGATATAGAAATGAATTGTATCCAATTCTCTCTTAGAATGGAGCCCTATGAGTCATTTATGCTGAGGATTCAGGAAATGGATAAGGACAGTAAAGATGAACCAGGGAGGCATGAAAATGTGAGACATATGGCAGAGAAAGAATCGAGGTTATAGCATCAGACTGTTGGAAATGAAAGATTGTGGATTACTGTACAATTCCTAAGATTCACCTTGGAAAACCCCAAGGGTTGTTATTCATTCTCCAGCATTCTTGTCACTGCCAGTTGCCATGGCCTTCTGAATGGCTATCTTCCTCCTACCCAATGGATCAAGAGGACTTGGTTTGGTCTATGCAGAAAGTCAAAGCATCTCTCAGAAATGCACAGGATTCTGGGGTGTATCCCCAAAGTCAAGCCAAAGGACAGAGTCCACCACAGAAGTACTCATGTGTAAAATGAAATTCATCCCTAGGGTAAGCTGAGGCCAGACTGTAAAACATCAGAATGATGGAAATCTCATTAAACATTAATTTGTCAGACTGTTCTTCAGAAACCTAGCAGCCTGACATATGAACAAACCAGCTGTGTTCTCTTTTAATGTTTACATGTAAGCATATGAACCAAACGGCCTCTGTTCTTCCAAATTATATAGGTCCCTAAAATCCAACCTCTGCAATTTACAGATGTGGGAACTGAGTCCTAGAGAATTCAAATGATTTGCCCATGGACACATCAGACCCATTATTCCATTATTTTTGTGTTAAAGGCTTTGAAAAGCTGGTTGACTAATTTGGGAAAATAAGGATGCCTTTATTGGGGAAAATCACATAAACGACTTTGGGTGTTATTTTTAACAACTGGAAATTGGGGGCAGATCGAGGGAAAAGAGATTTTCTTTGTTGTTTTCATGAACCCATTTGGGTTTTTTGGGGGGCAAAGATACTTTTAGTAGTTTGCCATTTCCTTCTACAACTCGTTTTATAGATGGGAATCTGAGGCCACAGAGTAAAGTGACATGATTAGGGTCACCCAGCTAGTAACTGTCTGAGGCCAGATTTGAACTCATAAAGATGACTTCAAGTAGGCTTCATTCACTGTACCACCAGTTGCCCCATATGGTTTTCAGTGGGCTAAAAGACTAGAAACTTAGGGTTCTCACACACCAAATCACACATTCCACATTCCTGGGAGCAAAGGCTCAGAGATAGAAAATGAGGAAAATTTTTTCAGAATAGGAAATAATCATTTTACCAAAATCAGATTGTTTACTGTCTTGGGGAAGAGGGAAATAAGGAAGAAAGGGGGAAAAAAAAGGGAGAAAAATCATATCATCTCACAAAAATGAGTGTTGAAAAGCAATATTTTTTATGTATTTGGAAAAATAAAATATTATTGAAAAATTTTTTAAAAAAGGAAATAATCCAGTTTGTCTACAGTATAGAGTACAAGAAGGAAATCAACTTGAGTTTAGGCTAGAAATACACCTTTTAAATGGAAGGATGAGTAATTCTTTGTAGGAACCAAAATTAGTAACCAAGTGGCTTTTCTCAGCCAGTCTGGCCTAATATTTTACCCAATGCCCTCAAGCCCTACCAGAAGACTTGTACTTTCTAAAAATTGCATCAATTTTCAGCTCCAGGTACAGAACTGGGGGACAGTGAAGCTGGCTTTGAGGAAGAATTGTATCATAATAAGGCCTTCTGGCTTTCCCTAGGGATGCTCCGTCGCCCTGGGGCACCACATGTGCCCCATATCACCAATTGTAATATGAAAAGAGGAAGCAGGCCTTGTCTTTTCCCCTGAGATTCATGCATTCTGGGGAATGCTCTAAACCCAGAAATAGACACACAACCTTACTATGAATCCTTGACCTGGCCCAGGCCCCAATCCTTCAGAAAGACCAAATCCCACCATGTCTTTAAGTGTGAATTGTGGCTTTGATTAAAAATTAATTCTGCACTTAATTTGCCTCACATGGTTTAAACAAGCCCAGCAAAAAGATGGATGTGTTTTAATATTTGCCAGAAGCACAGGCATGGAGCTACAATCCTTGTGCCTGTTCCATGCTTAGGAGGGTGGCAATGTCAAGGGCCTTTAGGATTGGAGCACGGCTACCTAGTGACTTCTGGATATGGATTAGGCTAACAAGGAATTTGTCTCCCACCCTCCTCCCACTCCAAGAACTCTTTACTGACGGCTTACTCTGATGGGATGTACTGGACACTGCCAATTTCCTGGGAATGCTGTCTCCATCCTACTAAAGCAAAGTTTAAGGCAGCAGTGTTGTTGAATAATTTCAGTTGATTCTTAGTGACCCTTTTTGGAGTTTTTTGGGTAAAGATATTAGAATGATTTGCCATTTCCTCCTCCAGCCCATTTTACAGATGAGGAACTAAGGTGAGCATCATAAAGCGACTTGCCCAGGATCATACAGGTAATACATGTCTACGGGCAGATTTGAATTCAGGTCTTCCTGACTCCAGCCCCTGAGCTCTGTCTACTGCTGGTCTCAATTCATGATGAAAGAAGGCAGATTTCTTCTATATTATGATTTGGTGCCTCCAAGCCTATTTAAAGCCTCCTTCTAGATTTTTACAAGCCCATAAGAGAGTGCATATGAGAACGAAGGAAAAAAGACATAACCTAAAAACCAGCAAGGGAACATGTGCAGTTGTGAATGGAGAGTTAAGACGAAAGTATCCTGGGCAAACAGCCCAAGCAAACAGTATGAGTGCCTTGTCGGGGGCCTGCAGGGGCTGGGCTACTTTGGTTTTCACTGGTGACCACTGTCCACACTGGAACAATTCCTGTTTGTAGGAATCGTGGAGGGCCCCACAGACCAAGAAGGGTCATTCCTTTAAGGTCCTTGGCTGGAATTGTCAGCCAAGGTCAAGAAGAACTGGCAGGGTCCAAGATCCAATCCAAACACTTCATTTTGTAGAGGAGGAAATAGGCTTCCAGCACCAGTATCAAATGACTCCCCTCCCTACTGAGGGCAGGGACTGCCTTTTGTCTTTTCCATCTTTACCTCCAACCATCTTGATCTATCTCTGGCCACTGGACCCAGATGCTCTGGAGGGGAAAGTGAGGCAGGTGACCTTGCCCAACCTCCTTCATTTAAATCCAATTCCCTTGCATGTCACAGCATCTCCTCCCCAACATCATGGTCCTCTCAAGCACTAAGGACCAACAGCAACAATAACCAAGATTCCCAGGGCTTAGCACAGTGCTTGGGCCCAGAGACACTTAACAAATCCTACTGGCTGACAGACTGACCAAGGTTTCAAGTAAGTAAATAGTAGATCCAAACCAAGAAAACACCAAACTTCTGACTAGGAAGGCAAACACAATATTTAGCTTTTAGCAGACTTCAGAGAATTACAAGGAAACAATTTGCACCTTCCCACTGGAACATTTGGCTTTGCCTTCTCACTAAGTGTTTCCCTTTCTTTCCCAAGGCAAGCAAGGATTTACAGAAAGGTTCAGTGCCTCAGGTAACCTTCTCAGCAGGAAAACTGCTATGTAGGTGATTCAGAAACAGCTCTGATTTTCAATGAAATAAATGCCTGTAATTTCTAGTAGGCGGAACCCACATGTATTTTTCTTTCTTTTTAAAATTTCCTTTTAATTTATAGAATAAAACAAGCATAATACAGTACAATAAAATGATTGCACATGAAACTGCAAATCTACTATGTATAACTTGCTATTTCTTTCAAAAATACAACAAAATTACCTTGTACATTTTTCTTCCTTCTTTCCTTCCCTCACTATAAAGATGACTACTAGTAGGCACAAATATTTATATATATGCTATATATATGTTTGTATATATATACACATATATATATGCAAAATTATTCTGTATATAATTCTACTCAGTTTCTTTCTTTTTTTTTAGGTAATATTGTCATCTTTATTATATTTGCTCACCCAATCCAAGAGCATTTAATATTTTTCCAGTTGGTTAGATTAGACTTAATTTGTGTGGGAAGTATTTTGTAGTTTTGCTCATAAAGTTTCTGATTCATTAGTTTCTAGATTCTCTGGATGCGAATAGAATCTTCATATGTCCTTTCCAGTTATTTTATATAATATTATGATCATAGTTTATATAATTTATAATTATTGTTAATTTGGGTATTTATAATATTTAAAATAATAATCACTCAAAATTTTTTCTAAAAAAACCATTGCTGTTACTCTATATGATGTTCTTTGGTTCTGTTCATTTTGCTCTTTATTTCATGCAAGTCTTTCCATGTTTTTTTTCAAATCCTTGAGCTTATCATCGCTTTCTCTTTTTTGGAAGGAGGTGAGGCAATTAGGATTAAGTGACTTGCCCAGGAACACTCAGCTAGTAAGTATTGAGTATCTAAGGTCAGATTTGAACTCAGGTCTTCCTGATTTCAGGGTTGGTACTCTATCCACTTTATCATCCATCTGCCCTGAGCTTACCATTTCTTACAGCATAATAGTATTCCATTACAATCTTATACCAGAACTTGTTCAGTCATTCTCTAATTGACAGCCATCCCTGCAGTTTGCAGTTCTTTGCCAAGCTAAAAAAAAAAAAAAGCTGCTACAAACATATAGATTCTTTTCCTTTTTTCCTAAATGATCTTTGGAAATAGGCTAAGTAGTGATATTTTTCAGTGATAGAAAGAAGATCCATTGGTCTGATCTTGGAAACCAGTTCCCAATCCTCCCTGCACTGCTCTTGGTCAGAAGCAGCTACATGGCTCTGGAAGAACCTCAAATGGCATACCCAGTGTCACAAATATATTGTTCTATCACATCTGTCCCATGACATTGGGACAGATTCCTGACAGATCTCAAACAGACTTTAAATTACTGGTCAAATAGCAAGAAGGAAAATTTTCAGAAATACCACAAAATAAAGCAGAAAATTAGCTAAACACTTCCATAAAGCTGGCATAGTCCAGTAGTCTAATATCCTGTCATAATTTCTAGGTTCCAATTAGGGAAGAGGGAGCATAAAATAATGACTGTGATCTCATTTGGGCTTTTCTTGGCAAAGATTTTGGGGCAGTTTCCACTTTATTTTCCAGCTTATTTTACAGATGAAACAACTGAGGCAAGCAAGCTGGAGTGACTTGCCCAGAATCACACTAGTTGTGTCTTAGATAGGATTTGAATTCTCCAGGCCCTGAACTCTATCCAATGTACTAACTAGCTGCCCTTGTTTGTTTTTAAATTTCACCTAAATTTCTCCACATCCTCTTTTCCCAGAGAGCCTTGTAACAGATAATTTTTTATGTCATTGGGAAATGCAAATTCTTTGATGAGGTCAATCTCAAACTTTGAAAGTGTGGGAAGTAGTGGGAAGAGTGCTGAATTTGGAATTAGACCCTTTCCAACTCTTAACATCTTATGGTCCAATTTTAGGAAGAATCATCTATGTGGAAATAGAAAGGATTTAGATTTCACAACCAGTCTACATCGCCAATCAGTGTTACTCTATTTCTGGGCAGTTTTGTTGGTTTCAGCAACTTTTTTTGGCCTAAATGAGTAGTCTGGCTTCAGATGATTTTTTTATAGCACTGTTGAAAAACTTATGAAATTGATAATTCTGTACTAAGCCACCTTTCAATTGACAAAGGCATTTTCTTAGCTAGCTTTTACATGATGGAAGAATGAGAAGAGGCAAAGAGGAGACAGGTGCTCTTGAGAGGTTGGATTTTTGACCTTCTCCTCCAGCTTTGGACTTGGAATCTCCAGATCTGAGGAACAACTCCTGCCATCCAAACAATATTTTAAATTTATGTTTCTTATGGTAAATGTATTGTGCTAGGTCCTAGAATGTTTCCTGCACTCTTGGAAACAAAGAGGCAGTGAGTGTAGTGAACTAGAAAGCACCAGGCTAAGGGGCAAGAAAAAGATTCTAATCTACTTTAGTTCTCACCATGAACTTGGATGTGATCTTGGGCAAGATCCTGGAACTGCTCTTCAGCATCCTCATCTGTAAAATGAGGTGGTTTTGAATGATACTATATCTAAAGTTCTAAATTCAATGACTGGTAGTCTCAGATGATACTATATCTAAGATTCTAAATTCAATGGCTGATGGTTTTGGATGATACTCTAAGGTTCTAAATTTAATGACTGGTGGTTTTGGATGATACTATGTCTAAAGTTCTAAATTCAATGACTGGTGGTTTCGGATGAAATTATATCTAAAGTTCTAAATTCTATGCCAGTTCTAAAATTCTGTGACTTCATTTTTCAGTCATGTCTGACTCTTCACAGCCTCGCTTGGGTAATTCTCTGGAGTGGTTTGCCATTTCCTTTTCTAACTCATTTTCCAGAAGAGAAAATAGGTAAACAGGTTAAGTGATTTGTCCAGGGTTATACCAATGATAAATACCTGAGGTCAGATTTGAACTCATGAAAAAGTTTCCTGACTTCAGGCGTGGCACATATAAATACAGAATGCAATAGAAGAAAGGTTGAAAACACTTGTGTGATCCTAGGCAAGCCACTCTCTATGTCTCAGTTTCTTCATCTGTAAAATGGGGATAATAATATCATCTTCTTCCAGGATGGAGTAAGATAATGTCTGTAAAACACTTTGCAAAACTTAAATCGCTATATAAATTCTTGCTACTTTTTTATTCACAAAATTCTATGACTTTAGGAAAAGGAGCTCTTTTAGCTAGGGAGTTCAGGGAAGGCTTTTTAAGGGGGAATAGTATTTGAGTGGAGACTTACAAGATGAGTTCTATTTCCACCAAAGGATGCAGAGATGGAGGAAGGGGGTGGAGTCCAAATATAGTGAAAAGCAAAAGTGCAGAGATAGAAACTAAGGACTGTGGTCATGGGGTATCAGATAATCCAGTTTGTTAGAGCCTTCAGGATTCAGTCTGGAAATCTGGGTTAAAACAATATTACTGAGGACTTTCTGTGCTAGAATCTTAATAGTTAAGTGAGAAGTCATTAGCAATGGAGTAAATATGATAAAATCTGAAACTCAGAATGTTAAATTAGCTCACTGTGTGTAGGACAGATTGAAGCAGAAAGTGACCAAAGGTAGGGAGACTCGTTTAGAAATTATTACCATAGAGATGTGGAGCAATAAGGTGTCAGTGGGATGAAAAGGAAGGAATGAGAAAGGCAGCTTAGATCTTGATTAGTTTGTCTGTCAATAAACATCCATGAAATGCCTCCTATGTGCCAGGCACTTTGCTAAGCACTAAGGATACAAAAAGAGGGAAAAGACAGATCCTGCCCTCAAGGAGCTTATGATATAATAATGAGGGAGACAACAAACAAACAAATAACGTAAAACAAGATATCTATACCATATTTCTCTCTCTGTCTGTCTGTCTCTCTCTCTCTCCATACACACAGACACATATACATACAAGTGTATACTTGTGTGTGTGTGTGAGAATGAAAAATAGTAACTAACAGAAGGAAGGCACTAGAATTAAGAAAGATTGGGAAAGGCTTCCAAAAAAAGATGAGATTTAAGCTGGGACCTGAAATAAGCCAGGGAGGTCAGTAGATGGCACAAAGGAAAGAGAATATTCCAGCATGAGGGACAGCCAAAAAAAATACCCAGAGCCAAGAGATAAAATATTTTGTTTATGGAACAGCCAGGAAGCCAGTCTCACCAGACAAAAGAGTCCATGTCAGGGAGTAAGGTATAAGAAAACTGGAAAGCTAGGAGGGGGCTGATTAGGAAGGGCTTTGAATGTCAAACAGAGAATTTTGTACTTGATTTGGAGGTGATAGATGCCTGTGTAATTGTCTTAACCTGGAGTGTCTGACATTTATTGAGTGGGGAGAACACATGATCAGACCCTTGTTTTTGGTCAATCATTTTTGTGGCTGAATAGAGGGTAGATTTGGGGCAAGCAGACCCACTACCTGCAATATTGCAGGTGTGAGGTGATGAGTGCCTGCATCAGGATGGTGGCAGCATTAGGGGAGAGAAGTAATATTTGCAACGTGTTGCAAAGGTGAATTTCACAGACTTTGGCAACAGATTGGATGTGAATTTTAAGAGATAATAGTGAGGAAATGAATATGACATTTAGGTTGCAAATCTGCAGGGCTGAGAGGATGGTATTACCCTTGCAGGAATAGGGAAGTTAGTAGGGGGAAGGCTTACGGGGAAAGATAATGAGTTCAGTTTATGATGAGATTATGATGTTTACTGGACATTTAGTTCAAGATATCTGAAAGGTAAATGGAGATTCAAGATGGGTGGGAAGCAGAGGTCGGGGCAGAATAGGAAGATCTGAGAATCATTAGCACAGGGATAGTAATTAAATGCATAGGAACTGAATGAAATCACCAAATGAAATAGTATGGAGAGAGAAGAAAAGGAAGCTCATGGTTAGAGGTTTTCATCTGGATGAGGATCCAGCAAAAAAGAGAGAAGGAGCCGTCATTGAAGTAGGAAAAGAACCAAGAGAAAGTAATATCTCTACAATGATGAGAATATCAAGGAGAAGAGGATGATTAGGAGTGTCAAGGATTTCAGAGAGATCCAAAAGGATGATAAGTTTGTGAACATGGGTATCCAGAAATATTCAACAGAAATAGGTGTGGCAAGATTATATGATGATCAGTTCTGATGGAGGTGACTCTTTTCAACAGTGAGATGATTTAGTCTCGTTCCAACGGTCTTGTGATAGAGCCATCAGCATCCAGAGAAAGGGCTATGAGGACTGAGTGTGGATTGAAACATAGTATTTTCATCTTTGTTGTTGTTTGCTTACATTTTGTTTTTTTTTTTCATTTTTCCCTTTTTGACCTGATTTTTCTTGGGCAAACTGATAACTGTGGAAATAAATATAGAAGAACTGCACAGGTTTAACATATTGTTTCTAGGGCAGGGGTTGGGGGGAAAGGAGGGAGAAAAAATTTGGAATACAAAATTTTGCATGAGTGAATGTTTAAAATTATTTATGCATATTTTTATTAATATTTTATTTTATTTAATAATAACTTTATATTGACAGAATCCATGCCAGGGTAATTTTTTTTACAACATTATCCCTTGCACTCATTTCTGTTCCGATTTTTCCCCTCCCTCCGTCCACCCCCTCCCATAGATGGCAAGCAGTCCTATATATGTTAGATATGTTTATGCATATGTTTTGAAAATAAAAAGCTTTCATAAAAAAAAAAAAAGAGTGAACAGAGTACTAGTGCTGGAGTCAAGAGGACCTGCATTCAAATCCAGTCTCAGACACACTACCTGTGTGAGCTTAGGCAAATCACTCTATCTTGATTACCTCCAAAAAAGCAAGCAAGAGAGAGAATTTAGGGCTGAGGTAGCCTTAGTAAATTCCCTACTGAACACATTGAATCATATTAGAGGTAAAATTAAATCCAGGTCTGCTCCAAAGGCTGAGCCATAACTGACTTCGTCTCTTTACAAGCCATTAGGATATGAGTGATTCATGGCCAACTCAGGCCTCCTAGAGCTTCACCAGACCCAAATTACCTCTATCCCAGGTTTAATCCATCCTTCTGCAGCTGTCCTAGAATGAGATCTGACTCTTGCGCTTGGGGAAATGAATGCTCATTTGCTTTGCTACATCTTCATCAAAGAGTGACTTGTCAATGGGTGACCCATCACCCTGCACAGAAATATTTGGCTTCAAATTGGGAGAGGAAAGCAGGGAGTAACAGCAGCCAGCAACTGGAGTGAAGCCTCCCCACCATCATGGAGAAAAGCCACAAATGATTCCAGGGCTGCTCGTCTTTTATGCCGTTTGTTTTGGCGAAATGATTATGATGAGGAAAGTGTCGATTGTCAACCTGACATCATGGCTCTAGCTTCTATTTTTTTTTCCTTCCCTGAATCTGAATCATGTCCTACAGCTCATTTTTTCCCAACAGAAACAGCCTCTTGTCAGCACCCAGGAGATCTGTCTTTTAACAAAAGATTCACCCTTTTAAGTAGTCTCTGCCTTCGTTGAGAAATATAGGGGAAAAAAGAGGGAATTCCGAGCAAACTGGTTATGAACTTTAAATGCCAGACAATGGGGGTTACAGGCCAAAGATCAGACCTGCCAAGATGCACTGTGATAGATGCTACAGTGAGCTTGTTCCATTGGTGACCCTGCTGAGGGAAAAACCCTCCCTGTGTGGGTCAGCTCGACATGGAACACTGAAGTCATGATACCCTTCACCACTTCTTTTCTACTGAACCCTCTCCGCCGCTATGATGTCTCTTAAAGGACTCAGCCTTCTCAATCCTGATTTTGGCCCTTAATTAGGTTGCTGTGCAATGTATTCCATGGAATCCATTGGAGAAGAACAGATTCACAACTGCTCTTAGGGTTTCCCATCCCCAAGTGTCAGGATCCTTAACTAGGGGCTGCCATTCAGTCACTAGCAGATTCAGGAAGTACTCCTCTTCCTCTTCTTCTTTCTACTCCTCTTCCTCTTCCTCTTTCTCCTGAGATTCAATGGCCGCAGGCACTGAGCAAAGATCCAAGGACCATGACTCTATTCCAACTCTGCAGCCCAAAAAACTATGACCACTAAACTATCAGAAATTTTTTAGGTCCTATTTCTCCCTACTGTCCTAGAATCATATTAAGACAAATAAACATTTTAAATCCAAGGAGTGGGTAGGGAATTCATCAAAACCGTATAATGTTAGCACTGTATCAATCCTTCATTTATTCTTTTCTTGAACAATAATTTATCTAGTGTTTAAAAAAAGGCAATGTCTTTTCTTGGTACTGAAAGGAAAGGGAGAAAAACAAAAGATCTAGAATATGAAGGAAATAATGAAAAGAGGCAGGGATGAAGGGAGAAGGCACTTCTAGACCTCCAAATATATTAAAAAGCAGCACTTATAAAAACCATTTGATACTGGTTAAAAAATAAAGAAGCAGATTAATGGAGTAAATAGACATGGGAATACAAACCCAAATAAGATATTGGTCTCCAAATGCAAGAATTTGGAAAATACGAAGGATGAGTAGGAATGTATACAGGTAAATAGAGAACTAATTAGGACATGCTATGGGTACAAAAGCAGGAGCAGATCTGATCAGGGAAAGGTCACATGGTACAGTTTTTTTGTTTTTTTGCTGAGGCATTGGGATTAAGTGACTTGCCCAGGGTCACACAGCTAGGAAGTGTTAAGTGTCTGAGAACAGGTTTGAACTCAGGTCCTCCTGATTTCAGGGCTGGTGCTGTACCCACTGCATTACCTAGCTGCCTCCACATGGTGCAGTTCTTAACATTTTTGGTGTATCATGGATCTTTGGTAGTTTGGTGGACTCTATCACTCTTTCTCAGAATATTGTTTTTAAATGTATAAAATAAACATACCATTAAAAAAGAAACCTTTTACATTGAGATACAGTTATCAAAATATTATAATATAAATTCACGGATTATAGTTTAAGAACTGCTGACTGAAGGGAATGCAGAATTTACAGTGGAGTTTTTACCTGAACTTTTATCTTAAGTTGTCGTTCACTCATTCATCATGTTTGACTCTTTGTGACCCTATTTGGGATTATCTTGGTAAAGATATCGGACTGGTTTGCCATTTCATTCTCTAGCTCATTTTACAGATGAGGAAATTGAGGTAAACAGGATTAAATGATTTGCTTACATAGTGAGCCACTGAAAAATATTTACAAGATGGATAGGATGATGAGATAGTTTGAAAGAATGTAACACGAGATTTTTTTAAAGAACTTATGATGAAAAATGATTATCTACCTCCAGAGAGGGGAAAAAAACTAAGTTAAAATGTACATCAAACCATACTTTAAACTTTTTAAATTTTTTTCTTGAGGGTTTTGTTTTAATAACATGGCTAATAATATTTTTAAAGTGACTTGCCCAGGATCACACAGCTAGTAAATATCTGGGACTGGATCTAAACTCGTGAATATGAATATGAATTTTCCTCATTCCAAGCCCCACAAGCCCACTCTGTTCTCTGCTCTGACTAACTGCCTCTCACACTATACAGATGAGATGAAAAAAGAAAAAAAAAGATCCAAATTAGTTAAGGGATTTGTGGTCACATGGTTAATTCAAGGTGATTCTAGAGCCCAAACCTTTTGATCATCAGTCCCGGGGTCTTTCTAGCATAGCACATTTAAGTCCTTCCAAGTTCTACCAGCAGTTTTAGAGAATGGGCATTTAATAAAATTCCTTAGTATTAAACATTCTCTAAAGACAACTAACTTGGAGATAGGAGAATTCATCCATGTAAATTATAAGGAAGTTGGTTCAGTCTCTTAGTTAACTTAAGTAGACGAATACTACATACTCCTTGGTCTGCTGCCTACCAATGAGTCAATAAGCCACAGTTTTGTCTAAGTTAGATAAAATTCAGAGGATGTTTCATAACCCTCTTTGATGGGAAGGTGCTGGCCCTTGCTAAAGACACCATGCATTTGATTGCTAGCTCTCCCAAGTAGCCAGCTGCTGCTTTTGTCCTGTGTCAGTGCTGAAAGGCAACAGATAGCATTAGCAAGACCAGTGTAAAATCACTTTAAAAAGTATAAAAGGATTTGTTCTTTAATCAACTAGGAAATAGCCGACCAAGTTGTAATATATGATTGTGATGGAATATTACTGTACTATAAGAAATGATGAGCTCAGTGATTGTAGAAAAACATGGAAAGACTTCAAGGAAATAATGAACAGTGAAATGAACAGAACCAAGAGAAGATTGGAGGAAAAACAGCAATATTGTTTTAAGAATGACTCTGAGTGAATAAGTAATTTTGACAATTTATAATAGTTAATTGTATATAGTTAATAGTTAATATAATAGTTAATAAATTAACTATAAAGAATACATAAAGAAAGACACTGTCTCCAAAGAAAGAACTGATAAATAGAAGTTTGTACAAATTAATTTTATACACACACACACACACACACACACACACACACACACAACTTGTGTCTAATGGTAGACATCTCTAGGTGGGGGAGAGGAGGAAGGATAGTGAAACAAGGGAGAAAAAAAGAAATTTATAGGATAATTTTGTTGTATACTTGAAAGGAATAGTAAGTTGTGTATAGTAAATTTGCAGTTTCATGTGTGATCATCTTTTTATTGTACTATGTTATAAAAATGCTTGTTTTGTTCCATAAATATGTATTAAAATCATAAAATAAAAGGGAGGGAAGAGCAAGGTTGCATAGTTTGGTAGACTGGCTTGTAAAGCCCCATTCAACCAATTCTCTTTAAAGCAGAAGAATCCAGCAAGCCCCTGGACACTTATACTGGATAAGATGGATAAGCCTTTTGGTGGTCACCCATGGCTTGAACAGAAGCATCATTCAATTGTACAGGGCGGAGGCAGCTGTGTGTTGTCCTGGCTTACAGAATAATGAGCAAACAAGTCAAGTCTCTGGACATGTGGTTCCTTAATAGACATCTGCATAGTTCCTCCCTTTCCATCTCGTGGCATTATTCAATTAAATCTCAAACATTGACTACACATATTGTACTGACAGCAGTTTGCCAGTGAAACTTTCTGGAAAAGACAATCTAAAAATAATAATAGATCCATGTACATATATATTACTCTCATTTGATCTCAACAAAACCCCCCTGAAGAAGGTGCTTTTGCTACCTACATTTTACAGATGGATAAACTGAGATTCAGATCATTCAAATGATTTGCTAGGGTCTCACAGCCTGCAGGTAAGTACTAGGATTTTATTCTCATTTTAAAGAAGAATAAATTGACTCTCAGACTAACAGTGATTGCCTAAGATCAAGTAGCTAGTAGGTATTAGTGGTGAGATCTGACTTCATACCAATTCAGTATTCTATCCCCTATGCTGCCTTTTCCCCCAATGAACCCTCATTTGCTTCATTACGTGAAATGGAAGAACTCCATTGCTAGCCATCACAATAATTAGCTTTCTCATCAGCTTATGAGCATTCTGGCAAATATGAGATATAATATCACTGTAAAATAACTATGAGAAAGGGTCAAAGAATCTGAACAGGAAATTTTCAGAAGAAGAAATCAACGCTATCAAAGGCTGTAAAAAACACATTAATAATTAATATTATCAATTTTTATTATTAATTAATCATTAATAATTAGAGAAATGTTGCCCAAAAGTGTGGTTATAAGGAGATTAGGGAAGATATTGAATGGCTTAGTGAAACCCACCCCCGTTTCCAAAAAGCCTATTTAAAATCTATTCATTCTCCAATAAGTGAGTATGTGTTTGAAGTGGCATCTATATTTATGAAGGACACTCTCTTTTCATTAGGAAGTACTTTCACCCTATCAATGCATTGTTTCAGGACAGTATGAATAGAAGAAAGAGCAGGAAATAGCAACCTTTGATTCTTAGAAACATATAAGCTTCTTGAGGTCTGAGATACTTTTTCATATTATCTTTGAATTCTCAACACCTAGCATATTGCCTTGCCCATAGCAAGTCCTTCTTAAAACGTGAATTAAATGACTATTTGTCAGGTAGGCAGCTACAGGGTATAGTGGATAGAGCACTAGCCTTGAAGTCAGGAAGACCTGAGTTCAAATGTGACCCCAGACACTTACTAGCTGGGTGACCCTGTGAAAAATCACTTAACACTGATTACCTTCCTCCAATAAATAAAATAAATATAAGGTAAAAAAAAATAGGGATACGTGAAAGCTAACATCTGTGAAAGGTTTCACATAGAAAGTGAGCAGAATTTTAAAGAAAATGGAATTTTTTTATTTCAACAGCATTTTTTTTCCATTACATATAAAGATAGTTTTTGACATGGAAATGAGATTCTAAAAGGTAGAGATGAGGAGAAAGAAGGGAATCCCAGGCCATTTCAGGTCTGGGGAAACAGTCCATGCAGACTTACAATGACATGAACTATGGAGTATAGGAAAGTGCAAGAAGAGCATTTCACTCAAAAGTGAAAAGGGGAGATATATGCTAATTTATTGCAAATTATAAATTTACCAGAACAACTCAAATCTTACGTTTTTGTTTTGGTTCTTATTCAATATATATGGTAGAGTCCAGAGACTGGATGAAAAGCCTAGTCTTATGACTAACCTATATTGTAGAAAACCAGAAACTAGGTGAGAATTGGGGACAGGAATCAAATTTAAAGAATCCCTAGAAATGAAGATGGTGTTGATGTTAATGAACCACAGGTGATCGTGGAATCCTCTCCTTGAAGGTATCCAGATCTCAGGTACCAATGGCACTTTCAGCACAGTGCTTACTAATATCACCATCTGCAATAAATGAGCTCAGCCAAAATGATGTGGAGAGAGAACTGATGGATCTTTGAATGACTTATGGTCTGACAGGAAATTCAGAGAGCTCCTAAAAACAAACTAGGAGATATAAACTACTAGGCCAAGGAAAAAAGTTGCTCACATTTCTTTTTTGTTCTTTTTTTTGTTCATTTGGAACTGGGTTCATGTCTAGGAATAATGTAAAACATAAATCCACCCATGGGAATAGCACTGAAAATGAGTCCACTACTCCAAGTCATCAGATTTTCCACAGAGAAATAAATTTCTCTTTTCTAGGATAAGCCATCAATAAGCCCACTGGACAAAATCCAGCCTCCTAAGAATGATCTCTCAAACAGCACCCTATTTGTGGCATTACATCACCCCATAAGTTTGCCAAGGGACCTCCTTTCTTTCAATGAACTCAGAATTCTACCTCTTTCAGAAAGAATTAACTGAAGCAAAATCGTATGTCTCAACCAAATGAATAGTTTTTTTTTAAAAGTATCATCATCATCATCACACAAAAAAGGCACATTTACAAGAGTTTACAATTAATAAACTATTTTCCTCTCAAACAATACAAGTTTATGCTGTACTCTTTGCCATTCCAGAAGACTCCTGCTACTGCTTGAATCAAGCATGTGTATGTTACCTAAGAGGGCAATTAAGTGGTACAGGGAATAGAGTTAGAAATGTGTCAGGTGGAGGGAGGGAGGGGAAAAATTGGAACAGAAGTGAGTGCAAGGAATAATGCTGTAAAAAATTACCCTGGCATGGGTTCTGTCAATAAAAAGTTATTAAAAAAAAAAAGAAATATGTCAGAAAGGCTCATCTGCCTGAGTTCAAATTTGCCCATAGACACTTACTAGCTGGGTGACCCTGAGCAAGTCAGTTAACCACTGTTTGCCTTAGTTTCCCCATCTGTAAAATGGCAATAATAACAACACCTTCCTTCCAGAGTTGTTGTGAGAACTAAATGAGATATCATTTGTGAAAGCACTGCACTGGGAATATATATATATATATATATACATACACCTATATATATTTATAATATATATATAGCATATGTATTATAAATATATGTATACACACATATATTTTTTAATATATATATAAAAGAACAGCATTATATATACCATATAAACACTACAGAAATGCTTATTCCCATCTCTTCCCACATCAAAGTAATCAAAGATTCAGCTTGGGGGACAGATGGCAAAGATGGAGGGAGAGATTATCTAATATGTATTTGTCCATATCTATATAATTATTTCAGACTGCAAACTCCTTGAATAAAGAGACTATTTCTGTGAAACTGATTTTTTTCTTCCATTCATTCTGTTCTTTTGGTTAGAAGTCGTGTTGTGCTCTGTTCTGGACACTGCAATTGAGAAAGGAAATCAATAAGTTTGCCCAAAGGAAGACGGCCAGGTTGACGAGGAGATAGGAGACCACGTGATATGATAATCATTTGAAGATATCCGGTATATGTCTCTCAGAGAAGATATATAGTATGAGGGCATTTGGATAGTCAAAGTCAAGTATGAAAAAAAGCACAACATGCAGATGAAGTGCTAAGACTTATTCTGCTAGGCTCTGAGAGTTAAGACCAGGAACAATGAATGGAAGTTACCTAGAGAGGTAGATTTAGGTTCAACGTAAATAGAAGTTATTAGCAAGAAGAATGATGCTAATGGGAAATGAGCTATCTCAGAATCTAGTCACTAGAATTCTCAAGTGGAATGAATCGTAGAAGGGATTCTTTTTTCAGGTATAGGTTCGACTAGGTGTCCCTTCTATCCTGAGATCCTGTGCTTCGGCTTAAGTGTCATGTTTCCGCTTTAAAATAAAAGAGAATATTAGGAATCATGGGACTAAAGGGATCTTTTCTTAGGATGATAAGTAGGAGCTATTTAAAACCAAGAGCAAGGATTATCTTTAACAGGAAATAAACTAGAAGTCTTTCTAGCAAGATCAAGGATGAAGCAAGGATGACCATAATCATCATTACTATTCAATATTGTACTGGAGGTTCTAACTGTAGTAATGTCAAGAAAAAGACCTAGGCAAAGAGGAAACAAAAAAAAAAAACACCTTTTGAAGATGTGATAAGATGTTTTTAGTTTTCAACTCAAAAACTAGTCAGAACAATGAACAACTTTAGCAAAATTGAAGTATACAAAATGAATTCATACAAATCATCAATTAATTGTAATTAATAATGATTAATTATTATATATTACCCTCAAAATCTAGCAGGAATTCCATTTACAATAACTACATATAGTATAAAATACATAGGAATCTACCTGCCAAAAAACATACAGGAATTATGTGAACACAATTATAAAACACTCTTCACACAAATATAGAAAGGAAGGAAGGAAGAAAATTATTTATGGGACCCTATTATCTTACAATGAAAAGAACAATATGCGAGGCGGTGTCAGAGGACCCAGGTTCAAATCTTGTCTCTGATGTTTATTACAGGTGTGACTTTGGGCACATCAAGGAATTTGTATCTTAAATCCCTTTCAGTTCTAAATCTATGAAATTCTTGATTTATATGAAACCTAGGAAAATTACAAACCTATGTCCTACTTTATTAAGTGTGCAAGGATAAAATTATCCCTGAATCATAGATTTTGAGCAAGAAGAACTCTTACAAGGCACCGAGGCTAACTCTCCTAAATGAGGAAATGGAACTCAGAAGGTAAAGCAAGGTATTTCAGATCCCACACCAGGAGGATTCAAACCCAGAGTCTCTGGTTTCAGGCTTGAAA
Organism: Antechinus flavipes; assembly: GCF_016432865.1. NCBI lineage: Eukaryota > Metazoa > Chordata > Mammalia > Dasyuromorphia > Dasyuridae > Antechinus > Antechinus flavipes. Next base: position 156,437,022 of record NC_067398.1, on the reverse strand, counting down.
AGACAGCAATTCTATTGTGGCAATACCTTAAATATGAGGATAATTTAAGAGCAAGTGCTAATCTAAACTGAATGTAGCCTACAAAACTTATTAGGAAATATTTATTATTATTTTTTCCCAAATTTGGGCCATTCTGATATTCATTTCATAAAGGAGTGCTCTTGTCTGCTGAAGTGTTTGAATGTAGATAATGCCAAATAGTTCATGGTCCCAATCTAGTTCCAGTTTTTAAGATTTGGTCAGCATGTCTCTAGAGACCTTAACTCTATAGTGAACTAATGTAGACAAATCAGTATGAAATATCTTGGATGCAGAATTATTTCTTAGCTACAAAGTGAATTATTTAGATTCACATTTAGATTCACGGACACCTCCTCATACTGATTCATAAATTAGTTTTATATTGGTTTTATTTTCTTAATGTATGTCAAATACATTTCATTTCTAGAAGAATAGAACTGGCTGCCTTGGGAGGGACTGGGTATACTGGGAAGAGTATTGACCCCAGAGGAATGGAAGGATGAGAACAATTTGTTCCAATAGCCATGAAGGCCACTGATGCTAGCTCTGATGCTGGCAAGCATTTAGAGCTTGGTCAGACATTAAAGCCACCAAGATCATCCACTGCATCCTAAGCCATTGTTGATCCTCCTGATTTTTCTCTTGCCACTGGACTTTTGCAATTCTGCCTCACTTAAATCTCAGTTTATGCACAAGTTAAGATATTACCATGATGTCATTGGTCTTTTTCAAAACCTCAGACACTTCTTGCTTTTGAGACCTTGAATAAATCACTTAGTTTCTTCATCTGTAGAATGGCAGAGGCGGGGAAGGAGGGTATTGGACTAATTGTTTTCTGAGGTTCCTTCAAGTTACAAATCTATGACTCCATGCTCCAATAAGTGGGTTCCTCCTTATAAAAAATCTTCAAAAAAAGGGTTAAATGACAACATATGGGGGATGTTAGTGCTTGGGGGGATAGTTCTTGTTATAGAATAGGCTGAGCTAGAATGGGCTCTGAGATGCTCTCCAATTCTATGACTCTGCAGTGTATGCTCTAAATGATTACTTACAGTAGTCTCCCTGCAGAAATTTTGGTAAATAATCAAAATAGCCTTATAAGCAGAGCTGTGTTATTCCCCACACAGGCAGGTTTTTTAAAATATTGGTTTAAATGATATTCAGGCATCGACCACTGCTGCCTTAGGCTCTTCAAACAAAATATTCTGAAATGTTAGAGTAAATATTCACAGCCATGCTTGGGAGATTATTTGTTAATGGGATGTGTATATGGATCACCCATGGACCAGTGATAATTTGATGCCTGTAATTAGGTGGTTACCATGACAATCTACCCTTCATGAATTATTTGCATATCAATTGCCGTGTTTGAATTTTAAGATAGTATATAATTTACTTCTAGACCTTCCAAATGATTCTTCAAAAATAGATCCCATGCTCAAATTAATGCCTGCCTGATCCACTTGCTTTTAAGCAGTAATTAGTTATCTTATAATAAGGGTGGCTTTCTATGTTTCTCTGAAATAGATGATGAATTTTTATTTCTTAAGGGTGTAGCTTGCACAACGCAGATTCCCTATTATTAATGTACTAGAGCTGAGAAAGTCAAGAAATTACCATTCTAATAGTTTCTGGTATAATGCTCTATACATGGTTGATATTCAAAAATATATATAATTTAATTCTAGTCTTGCTCTTTTATAATTCTGAAATTTTCATCCAAGTCCCCTGTGAGTTACTGAAGGTTGGCATTTTGAATATTCTTGATTTCGTTCTGATTTACAATTGTTAATCTTCACTTCTAATGAATGAAGGTTATTGATTGTCAGCTTTAGCTAGCAGACAGTCTAGAAAATGAGGTCTCTCTTCAGTGACCTGTTAAAAATCCAAGAATAATGACCTCTGCTTTTACTCCTAAATTTTCTACAGTTAATATTTTTAGTTTCTTTAGCCTCAAATCTTCCACAAAATCCTGCTCTAATGATTTGCAGATATGCATGCAGATGCCCCTGAGGTTGCAAAGAATGAACTGGTGAAGTTCAAGTTCTCATAGATTCTACTGTGCTTGGATGGCATCTAGTTTAGCCCTGGCAAAAGACTGAGTATGCTCTCTGATGAATAATCTAGGTACAAAGGAACTCAAACACAAGTTGGCTGGTCCTTGGGTGGGGAGGATTTTGGCCATGGCAACCTATAAAACAAAGAAAAACAAAAAATGGTCCTTGGTCTCAGGCAACCCCTTTTCCTTCTGTGGTGACCCAAAAGGGGTATGGTAGTGGAAAAGAAGGCAAAGAAGAATAAAAATGATGTCATTTTAAAACCATGTATAAAGATTAACTTAATAGCATTAACTTAACTCTACATAAAGTTGTAAATTGAGACTGGGAGGGACCTAAGTAATCATCTGGTACAATCTCCTGATTTTACAGAGAAAGAAACTGAGGTCCAAAGTAATGTCTGTGAAAGAACTTTAATGGCCAAAGAATTAATCTCCAGTTTTGGAACTATAATTATTCTTATGATAAACGAAACCAAATAATCAAAGGAGATTGCACCTAAAAGGAGGGATGGCTCACATGTACAAAAGAAAACAAGAAGCATCATTTCATGAGATGTCTTGACTCAGGTCAGCTAGATGGAGCAATGAAAGGAGTGCTTGACTTGGAGCTTGAAGACCTGAGTTCAAATCCATCCTCAGACAATGACTAGCTCTATAACCCTGAGCAAGTCTTTTCATCTCAGTTTCCTCATCTATAAAATGAACTAGAAAAGAAAAGGGCAAATCATTCTAGTGTCTTTGCCAAGAAAAGTCCAAAAGATGTCACAAGAAGGACTGAACAATAAAAAGTCCCTTCTAGGTCTATATTTATGATACTAAGCCACCCTCTCTGAGCTTCCTCAAATGTAAATTGAAGGGGTTAGATTATATGGTCCCGAAGGTCTCTTCCAACTCTAAAATCACTTATCTACTCCAAGCTTCCTCATCTATAAAATGGGGATAATAATTCTCTAGACTGCCTCCCAAGGTTTTTGTGTCAGAAATATTTTGTAAACTGTCCCCTTTGTATCTGCTTCTCTTCCTGACTTCAGCTCCATTGGAACAAGATGCTTCTCTAGGACAAGTTCATCACTTCTAGTCTTATCACCATGCTAACTCAAACTTTCACTGACACTATCTCTCCTCTCAGTTTGGAACGCTGGAAGGGGAGTATCAAACTCCTCCCCGATGCCTTCTTTTATAGAAGGCCGAAACTGAACTTAGCTCACTCCATTTCTGCATCTTCTGCTCTTTCCGGTTTCTGTTTCCACAGAATAAGATGTGCCTTAGGGATACCCTTTGGTGTCCTCCTCCCACAACCCACCACTTTTCTGCTTCTTTTTATGAGCTATCTTCTTCCTATCCTTGCTCTATTAGGTTGTAAGAAGCTCTTTGAGGGCAGGGATGGTCTTTCTTTTTATGAATTGCATCCTCACTACTTAGCAAAGTGCCTGACACACAGTAGGTACTTAATAAATGTTTATAGGATTGAATAAGCCATAAAGTGCTTGGCAAAGTGAGCTGTTAATATTACTGTCCAGAAAATGGCCCTGGAGATCTCACACAAATCATTCAGATCTTGAAAAGGAAAGATTTTTGAAAGGCAGAGTGTTATGAACTACCTTATCTAACCAAATGTTATTTTAAAAATAGCAAATGTTTTTTTTTCTTTTTTATATTTTTCCCCTTTTGATCTGATTTTTCTTGTGCAGCATGATAAATATGGAAATATGTTTAGAAGAATTGCACATGTGTAACCTATATTGGATTACTTGCTATCTAGGGGAAGGGAAAGATGGGGTGGTAAGGAGAAAAACTGGAACATAAGGTTTTGCAAGAATGAATGTTGAAAACTAAAAATGCATGTTTCTTGAAAAAGTAAAAGCTACTTTTCAACAATGAGGTGATTCAAGGCAATTCCAATAGACTTGTGTTGGAGAGAGCAATCTGCAGCCAGAGAGAGGTCTCTGGGGATTGAAAATGAATCACAACATAGTATTTTCACATTTTTTGTTGTTGTTTGCTTGCTTGTTTTTTCTTTATCATTTTTTCTTCCTATTTCAATCTGATTTTTCTTGTGCATCATGTTTAGAAGAATTGCACATATTTAACCTATACTGGATTGCTTGCTGTCTAGGACAGGGGGAAAGAAGGGAGGGAGGGAGAGAGGAAGGAAAATATGGAACACAAGGTTTTACAGGGTTGAATGCTAAAAACTATCTTTGCATTATTTTGAAAATTAAAAATCTATTATTATTTTAAAAATAAAAAAGATAAAAAGCCATTGTTTTAAAAAAAAATAGGCTCACCTGCAAAAACAAACAAATAAATAAATAACGTTAATTCTAAGGATCCTTCCATGAGGAATGTGAGAAACTTGGGAAAATCAAAATGTCATCTGTAACCCAGCTTGCTCAGGAAAGTTTCTAGAATAATCTAAAGCTACTAGCTATTCTTTCAGCCATATATGTGGGTGGAGGGAGGGGGAGAACAACAGTTAAATGACTGCTCTTTAACTGGTTTTGATTGGGTGCACTCCCAAGTTTAGCTAAGACTTGCTGGACACCACTAATTTCTTAGTTATTTGCTTACTGTCTATTGAATACAAACTTTTTGAAGTCTAGAACTGTTTCACTTTTGTCTATTTCTATTGCCTAGCACAGTGTTTGGTACATAACAGGTGCTTAATCAATGCTTAATGTGCACTAAAAGACTACCATGTTTAGGCTTTCAAGACAAATGCTAGTGTCTGCGTTAATTTAGGAACTAAGAGCTTCATCTGTATTATTTTTACTGAGATATGTTTGAATTAGCCACACTTTAGGATTTCCCCAAGTTTCCTTTTGGGAAACGGATTCTTTCATAACCAATTTACTTCCTTTAACCAAGCATCAAGATGCTAGATAATGATTTCTATTAATATACTCGTGCCCAGCTTTTCTGGATGACAAAAATTATAGAGGCCTATTTATTATACAGGTCTATTGAATCATTAAATTTAATCATGAAACTCTTACTTAGTTATTAAAAAATTAACTCTTGTATGGTCTTGAAATATGAAAAAGCTTTTTTTTTAAAAGAAAAGGGAAAAAAAACAAAATTATCATGCTTGCCAAGCTAAGAATGAATAGTCTAGGTGTAGGGGTCCTCAAGCTACGGCCCGCGGGCCAGATGCGGCAGTTGAGGACGTTTATCCCCCTCACTCAGGGCTATGAAGTTTCTTTATTTAAAGGCCCACAAAACAAAGTTTTTGTTTTTACTATATAGTCTGGCCCTCCAACAGTCTGAGGGACAGTGAACTGGCCCCCTATTTAAAAAGTTTGAGGTTTCTGAAAGCTCCCTTGCTCTGGTAACAACCCTTTCACACACCAATTGTTTTCATGTCTTCCAGATCCAGGACTGACAAGGGGGGAAAACTCCAAAGAACACACGTCACAGCTGCACTAAGTCATCAGCTAAACTTGTGCTGCTGTTAACCAGATGCAGACCAGCCACACAGCTGGCAGAGGGGAAAGAACCAGCAAATGCACTGAAGAAGTAAGTCAGTGGTCAGAGGCAGCTGGCTTCAGACACCCATGGGCAGATTTCACAGCAACAGGGCCAGGAACCAGAGCCAAAAGCTTTACTTGAAACTGGGTGGATCTATCTGCATGTCAGAGATACAGAGAAAGCATCCAGGCCTCCCTGAAATCTTGTTTCCACAAGAAAAGTAGTTCCCTGATCAGTTAGTTCACTCTTTTATATACTCTCTCCTCCCAGAGGCACAACTGGGCTAGACAGACAGAACGGGGATAGATTTCTCTCCAACATTTCAGAGCCGAGATGAAGTGGTCCCAAGAGAGGTGCTCTGGCTGAACAGGAATCTCTGCCTCCCGCCAATTTTAAAATTTGAAATATTCTTTTGGGGAGGAGGGACTATTTAAGAAAGAAGAAAGACCAAAAAAAGGGAAATCTTTTAGGAAAGTTAGAATTTAGAACATAGTTTTCAGGTGGATAAGACCCTCAGGTAGCATGTCCCTCCCCTTTCACACCATACCCATCTGTCAAAGGCTGAAAAGATCTTAAAAAAAAAAAAAAGCCACATTCTTCCATTAGACTTCTCCCACCTGATCTTGCTCTTGGTGTTTTAAAACAATGCCCATGTAAGGAATGCTATAATTGGAAGTCTCATTCAACTAAAAAGGACTCAGTTGTGTGCTCTTAGAAGGAGCTGTCTGGACTGTCTGAATAAAGGACATCTTAAATACAGTTTGACAAGTTCCATAAAAATCCCTTACATACAGGGCAAATCCTGGAGAGTATAAAGATGAACCATAGACTAATACAAGTGGAAGGAACCACAGAAATCATCTAGTCTTGCAACTGAGGAAACTGAGACCAAGAAAGGGGAAGTGACTTTCATAAGCTGACACATAACATAAAGGGCAGAGTCAGGACATGAATCCAGATTTCTTCTCTCCCTGTCTGGCTCTTTTTCTGTTTCCTATAGTTTAGGAGATGGAGAAGAAGTGAAAAGAAATAAACACAAAGCTCAATTTTTAAAAAAGCTAACAGCTATCTTAGACTATAAAATCTCCTTGATGGCAAGGACATGTACTCCTCTTTGCAGACACTTAATAAATGAGTTTTAATGAAAAATTAATTTTTAGATTCCTAAATTCTTTTTTCCTCCCAGCAGATTGTGGAGAAGGAAAGATGGACAGTGTGAATAAAGTCTCAAATAAGGACTTCTTTCCAGTTCCAACTAAAATCTAACCTTTAGAAGGTTTTCTCAATCCATTTGCTTCTAATGTCTTTTGTCTGTTCATTATTCCTATTTACTATGTACATTGGGAATTATTTCCTATTTTCCCTATTTGTTTGTTATTGTCTCCTCCATTATATCGTGAGCTCCTTGAGGACAGGAATAGTCTTTTGTCCCAATGCTTAGGAAAGGGCCTGACATTCCTTAATGACTAACTGACGGGGCTGATCTCTGAGTCAAAGTGAAGTGATCATACCATCAGGTGAAAGGGTTATATAACTAAAGAAAGTTAGACTTTGAGATTCCTGGGGATTTTAACTCATCAAGCTACCTGACATTGAGAGGCTGGTTCTCTATCTTGAATAGCATCTACCCAAGAGTCCTGACTGTAAAAATGAACTCATGGAAGTGTTGGCCCAAATATAATCTCTCATTACAAATAGCCAGAGAACTAGAGGCTGGTGCATCTGAATCTTACCCATAAGAACTCCTAGGTATATAGATCAACTTGCCCACTTCCCCATCATACCTGGCAGATTGGTAATATTTATAATAGAGGGGAAGATCATTAAAAAATCTATGTAAGCATATCCTCCAGGGAAAAAGGTAAGTGGAGTATGCCTTCCTAATCTCAAGAGCTCTTTAATTGGGCAAAACAAGCCAGTCAAGGGGAAACTAGTGAAGATAATTTACTAAGACTTACTATGAAACCTTTGATAAGATTTAACATTAAGATCTGTTGTGTATGTTTTTTTTGGGGGGGGAGAGAAAGGGGAACACAAGTAACAGGAAACCTGTGCCTAGGAAATGTTTTTATTGTGGGTAGAAAACTAGTTTAAAAACATAAAACCAAGTAGGGATAAATGGATTTGTCTCTGGCCAGAAAAGTATGAGTAGAGGATTCCCCAGGAATGTTATTTAACATTTAATAAATTATTTGGCAAAGGGAGTACTAAGTGAAATCTTCTAGGTTGAAGATGATACTGCACATGTCCACATAATGGAATGCCAGGCTAAGCAGGATATATTTATAGGATGACCTCACAAAGGTGTAGAAGAACTAAGTTGAAAAGATCTTTCCAGACTCAGAATTTCAGAAAATACTTCTAGTATTTTCATTTTTATAAATGAGCAAATTGAGGTTAAAAAAGTCTAAGTTAGTAGCAAAAAACTAATTAAAATCTAGATCTTCCTGATTATCAATCCACTTTGTCACCCATTGTATCCTTTAAGGAAATATGTATTATAGAGAGTTGACTCTATCTGGGAGGACAGAGAATAGGGGCTGTAGACCCGGGGTATAAATTACTTTTGTACTGGGAGGGTGAATCAGTAGCTCCCTGCTTCTCCCCATTCCCCCCAAAACCTCTGGAAGAGTAAAAGAGAATTGTCCTTTTAACTATTATCTGAAAAGTTAGTTCTTTTGAGAACATTTCAAGTTTTGGCTGTTTGGAAAGCAGGAAAATTATGAACTTTCCACACTGATCACTGACAATGAAGTCTGGAAACTAAGAGGAGTAGACCAGAGTTTAGACATGGATTTCATTACTGATTGTCAGTAATTCTCTTTAGGACGTTAGGAAAGTCCCTCAGACTCTGAGGGACTTAAAGTTTCCTGTCCATGTCAAAATGAAGATGGTCATCTCTCACCTATCTATTTCCCAATGTAATGGTAGGGAATCTAAGGAAGGAATTCAATTAAATTCGATTCATTTATGTAGTACTTCCTGTGTACACAGAATGATGGCAGATAGAAGATGAAAGAGGAACAATAAAATGAGGAAATTAAGATATTAAAAAGTGAGATAATGAATTTGCAAATTTTTTTGGAAACAAGTTCTTAGTCTCTCTCCTATCAAGTAGCTATTTTGAAAATAGAAGATCATTCACTCTTCTTCAAGGAGAAGCATTAGCACAAGGAACCAGGATGCCAGTCACCTCATCTTTTGTGATTCAATTTCCTCAACTGTAAGATGTGAAAAACACATTACCTACTTCATGTGGAAGCAGGTTGTGACAAAAACACGTTGGAAACCATACACACTGATACACAAATATGAGTTCCTATTGTGATTTGTTGTGACTTTCTCATTGCAGAGCTTCATGGCTCTGGAAGGGGCCTTGCCTAACTTGAAATAGCGCAAGCTATAATGAACAATGGACCCATGGACCTTGACTTCTGCTCCTTGAAAACTGAGTGACGTAAATAGTTCAGGAAAGATCTCCAAGGTAAATTACAGTAAAGGTGGGGCTCCTTCGGACAGGGTTTATGGTCCATAACTGACTGAAATCCCAGTGGCTAGCAGGAAGCTGGAGGTGGTGGGCTGGTACACCTCAGCGATCAGGAGAGATGGCTATTGATTCCCTCAAGTCCATTGTGGTATCTGGGAAACAGGAATAGGCAAGTGCTACAGAAAATCATGTTCTCCAAATAGAAAGGAAAAAAGGGAATCTTTCCTTTCTCTAGAGCTGCTCCTTGATTTCTTTCAAGTCTTGGGCCCAGGGGCCAGTGGTGGTTGTCATGGTGGGGTTGGGGGCCAGGGCTTTAGAACCTCCTCTGCAAACTTGCTTTAGTATATCCTACTGGCACGGTGAATTACTAGGGGCTGCCTGCTCTTCCTTGAGGACTGTAGACAATACAGTTGATTATAACTTGGGAGACTGGAAAATATCTTGGATATAACTATTAAAAACATTCTTTGTACTTTTCTCAAAAGCCAGACAAAATCCCATTTTTAAGATCTACCTACATGAGATGTCTTAATGTTCAACTTTTTTTTTTCCTTAAAAAAGAAAAAGAGTGCTGCCAAGAAAACAGAATATTAGTTCTTCCAGTCCACAGGAGTCTGAGTGGACAGCTTGTCCTTCTTTGGAACTGAAATTCAAGTATTCTCAGACCCCAGATCCCCAGAGTGAAGTTTGGGAAAGTCTGGAAACAATGGGAGGTTTCTTACCCACTCCTGGCTTTCTCTCCTGTGATCATTACAATGCCCTCTAACTGTCCTTTTCTGCTCATTTCTAAAAAAACATCACAGTGAGAATTCTGGTGAAATTAGATGAGTTACCTTTCACTTTCTGTGTCTAATATTCTGTCAGGCTCCAGGAGGCTGACAATTTAAAACAGAATACAATTAATATAGAACAGCTGAGGCTAGTTCTTTCTTCCAGCTAAAATGATTTGGTGACTTGAAGAGAGAGTTTGAGGAGAGAGGGAGAACATGGGGAGGAGTAAAATGGTAAGAATGGACTTAGGGACTCTTAATGAACTCCAAGCACTTCAGGTTCTTATTTAGAATAAAATCCTGTGGCTGAGATCTGCTCTCACCATAATCCTTCTCCATAGGACAGGCTGCCATGGAGTGTATGCTTTCAATTTAATGGGAAAAGTAATAAAAAAGAAGTGGTAACTCAAACAGAAAGCTAACAATTTATAACTCCCTAGGACGGGCTAATGCCGGAGTTTGGCTAAAGCCAAAAAAGAACGAGAGGCTGCCTTTGTGTCGGCCGAAGATGACAGAAACAGGAAATACAGGAAACTTGGGCCAGCTCGGCTCGCCGGTTCACCTCCGTTGGACTTGTGCCCCTTAACTGAAAAGATAACTGAGCGAGGTCTAGAAAAGCTCAGAAGTTTGACAGGCTGACTTGAGAATGAATGAACGAGCTCCCCCTGCACACCTTTCCCTCAGCGGGTCCCATTCCCTTCTGGTTCCTTCGGCACCTACCTGCAATTCCTTGTAGCAGCCCACAGACATTAAAAATACTTTTCTTCATGATACTCTGCACACACATGGTGAAGACAGATATGAACGCCACGGTGCAGAGAATAAAGATCCCAACGGCCAGAAAGATAGCGGTGGCTTGCCAGAAGCCACTGGCGATCTCGTTGAAGTTCTCGGCGTAGGGACCGCAGAGGGTGTTGCGGTTGGAGTGATGGATGTGGGAGATGCGGATACAGCGCGTGTAGATGCCCAAGGTGGGGTGGTAAGGCTGCTGAGAGCCCCCGGTCCTGTTGTCCACGTCCACATTGCTGGAGGGCTTGGCAGTGCCAATCAGCCAGTCTGCACTCAGGAAAGCGATGAGCTCCGCGAAAGCCACCACGATGCTTAAAAGAGTCCACAGCATGGAGCGACAGGTGACAATGACATGACACATTTTGAGGTCCAAGGCAGTGGACAGTCAGAAATCCAAAGGGTAAACACACGGTGGGCGCTCACAGCCGCCCCAAGCCGCGGGAAGGAAGGCAGAAGGAGACCGCGGGGCTCCTTTCCAGGCAGCTTTGCAGTCACTGAGGTCCACGCAGTCCTGGGAAGAAGTTGGGTGATTCAGTCATTGACTTCCAGCATGCTCAGCCCCTCCTCTCTTTCCCCTCCCCTGACAGCTCCGGCTGCTCTGTTAGCATTCATACTGGCACATGATGACGGGCGGTTAGTCTTCTGGGGGGGAGCTCCCGAGCACTGCCTCCTGCTCTGACATCACACACCTATAGGAGAGAAAGGACGAGGGAGGGGTTAACGGTGAGCACTCCCCGCTCCTGCCCCACCCCCAGCTCTGCCGAAAGCAAAACTTCTCATCTTGCCCAACAGGCTCTTAAAAGCAACATGTGAGAATGTAAAACAGAGGCTCTCGAGTCCACAGTGCAGGAACATTCCCAGGCTGGAGAGTCAGATGGTGACTACTGGCGGCTGGCCCACAGAGCTCGGGGCCGTCCCCTCCCACCCAGGGAGCAGCTGTCAGAGCTTAGGAAAGGTACTTCTCCGCTAATGGACAAGTCCTGCGGATTATTTACGGCTGTCACGAGATAACCGGCTAGCGACTGTTCTGCTAGTCCCCAACTCACACAGGTAGTAAAGCTAAAACGCCTGCCGGGGCTGGGGAATTGAACCCAGTTTTCCTGTCACTGTCCCAACCTGTGTGAAATAGTCCTTTCTCGCAGCAATCCCAGTTTGTGTTTCCCTCACTCTCAGGAGCACATTAATAGCCAGCTAGTTCCCATGTGCAATCTGAAGAGTGGGGAGTCTAACAGGTAGCACGACCCGAGAGGGCTCAAATTGGGCGCCTCCCATAAAATTCAGAGGGCTTCCTCAATTTAACTTAGGATGACTTGGTTGAAACTATTAACCACAGCCAACGTTTCAAGTAAGAAAAACAAAGTAATAAGAGCCATGGCTCTAGGGCACTGGAATTTCTATCTGAGCATGGCTTGGAGGGAAAACAGTTTCAAAGAACTTCTGCATTTAACAGCCTTTCCCCCTTCCTCTTTCCCCATTCAAAGGCAATGAGATGATACATGGGATAAAACACTGAACCTGGAATCAGGGGAAGATTTGTGTTCAGATGTGATCTCAGAATCTTCCTAGCTGTATGACACTGGGCAAATTACACAACCTGTTTATCTCAGTTTCCCCATCTTAAAATGACCATAATAAGTACCTTCCTCTCAGGGTGGTTGTGAAGATAAAAGGAGATGATATTTACGATGCCCTGTAAACCTTAAAATGTTACATAAATATTAGCTATTATTGTTATTTTTATTATTTATAAGAATCTTTATGGACAGATTTGGTTTCAAAGAAAAAAAAGCAGCCTGGCAAAGCTTTAATATTCACTTTGCTAAAGGCAAGCAGCAGCCTCCAGCGACTGTTACTGAGGTCAACCATAAAAAGCACCATCTAATTAGTCAATTTTAATACCTTGGAAGAAGAATCACTAGGAATAAGCAGGTTACTCAGATACCAAGATGGGAAAGGGAAAATCAGAAAGTACAATTTGCTATGTTTGAGACTGAGTGTGAAAGGGAACAAACTATTCCATGAAGATGGACTGCATAATAGAAATAGGCTCGCTGGTGATTATTTAGTATTTACCATAGCACGCCCACAGCATGTTTTAGCCAAAAAATTAAGTCACACTGACTCACAGGTCTTATAAGAGCTAATGACTCATCCAGCTTTAGGAAAGGATTTGAAATAGAGGCATCCCTTTCTAAGGACCATTAATTAAAGATTGCTATCATGGAGTCAACTTGTTGACAACAGAAACTTGTTTAAGGACCACAGCAGAATGAAAGTCTTGAATTGTTCCAATTCATTGCCATGTGCAAATGGCCATTCCTCTGCTCAGAGGGCTTAGTTCACCACAGGTCGAGGGCTAAAAACTCCCATTGTTTCCATTTCACAGAGAACTTATTCTCTGACAACCCCCTCCCCCGAAATAGCTTCATTTCAAGAAGACTTTACTCTAACAACCAAAGCCTCCGATAGAGGTGACCTAGCTCTAAACAAGTACCAAGAACTCTGATTTTCATGCCCATTCTTTTCCTTAGTTGGGTTAGCAGTCCTTCTGCCTCCCAGGGTCAAGATAAATTGAGGATCTTGCATCTGACCTATCAACACAAGGACCTATTCTGAATGATCAGAGCTTGTCAACGGAGGTCATGTCAGCTCCATGGGAACCATAGAGAAACCCTGAGCATGTGCAGGGTCCTTGCTGTGGGGGAGGCAAGCAGGGAAGAATAAATGAATCAGAATATCTGAGTTGGAAAAATGCTTTTGTAAGCAACCCAACAAACAATCCAATCAGAATCAATTAAACGCTTGTCACTGGTTTCAAAGAGGAGTCTTAGAATATCAGACCTGGAAATGACCTCAAAGATCAACTGGTTCATTCTGTTTGTTTTTTAAAACTGGTTCCAACCCCTCATTTTACATCAGCTTGGTATAATGAGTAGTGTAAACTATTTAGACTTGGGTTGGAAATTCTGCTTCATACTTAATAGCCCTGGGCCCCCAAGCAAGTCATTCAATTGATTTTGTTCCAATAAAAATTGTGTTAATCATAATAACTACCAGGTTTCTGTGAATATCCATCAGACCTAGGTATGTAAAGTACTTTGCAAAGTTTAAAATATTTTATATATGTTGGTTATTAATTGTAGAAGACCGCAGATATTGGGCAACTCTGAGAAAAATAAACTTGAAGCAAAGATACTTATAACAGGGTGTTAACTCAGTGTGATTGATGAGATAATGGCTCTCTAGTTCACATATACTCAGTATGGTGATGTAATGGTTCTCTAGGTCACACATACTCAGTGTGCTGTAATGATGTAATCATACTGAAGTATTTAAGGGCTGAGAGGACTGGAGAGAGGCATTCCATCTTTGACCATCCTCCTGGTGGCTCTCCTGCCTCCTGCACTCCTCCACTAAGACCAAGGCTGGTCCCGAGATCCTCCAGAGAGCTAGCCTAGACATGACAATTAGTATTATACTTTCCCTCTACTAATTTTTTCCTATTGATCCAGTATTTAGCTTTCTTTGTATATATTTATTTGCATGCTGTCTTTCCTGTTAGGCTGCAAGCTCCTTGAGGTCAGAGATTTTTGTATCCCCAGCATTTAGTACACTGCTTGGCACATAGTAGGTATTTAATAAATGGTTACTGAATTGAATTAATATTATTGTTATAATTATTATAGAGTAGCAAAATGAGGCTTAGAGAAAGAACTGATGCCAAAAGGACATATGATCTTATCCACTTTTGGAGCTAGAAGAGATAATAGAGACCATCTTGTTTAACCTCTTTATTTTACAGATGAGTAAACTGAGGCCCGGAGAAATTAAGTGATTTGCCAAAAGTCACAAAGATAATAAGTGACAGTATGGAAGACCTAAGACTAAGCTAGAATCCTTAATGATAGTTCATGGCCTTTAAAAAAAATAATTCTATTCAATTAGCAATCATTTATTTTCTTTTCCTTTTGACTTCTTCCTAGTAAGAGCGGATGGGTGGGAATAAATAAATATATATTGTCAAGGGAAACAATTCTTATGTCAGTCACATCCCAAAATTCATGTCTCCCACTAATACCCTTTTTCCTATGACACAAGTCATGAGTTTAATATCCCCCTACATGCCCCTTATGGATCTCCATGCTGCAATTCATGATATATTCTTTTCCCAAGAAATGGGAGTACTTCTCAAATTCCTTCCCATTCATAGCTGCATGGGGCTGTGCTGGGCATTATGCAAAAGAGATCAAACATTCCATGGATTCTCAACCTGGACCACACAGACACCCATCTCAAGGATCCTTATGGGGAAAATCAAATTTTAAATTTCACTAACCTGTAATAAATTTAAGATTTTCTTCAATTATTTAAAAATATTATTCTAAGAAAGAAACTATTAGTCTGCCAATGTCTACCATGGGCCAGGCACTGTTAAGCACTTTTTACAAATATTCTCTCACTTGATTTTTACCACAACCCTGGGAGAGGTAAATGATATTATTATTCCATCTTACAGTTAAGGAAACTGAGGCAAAACAGAAGTTTGCCCAGACTCAAAAAGCTACTAAGTATCAGAAAATAAATATGAATTCTAGTTTTCCTGACTCTAGGCCCAACGCTCTTAACTCCTGTGCCAACAACTGTCTCCGGTGCCCCTCAAAAAATCTATGACATAGATAGAAAGTTAAGGACCCCTGCCTTACACCTTACACATTTTTTTTAAAGCTCAAATGGATGACCTTAGCACAAAGAACAGCTGGGCAACAGAGGACTAGTGATAACAAAAAGATAGAAATTAATTGAAAAGCAAAAGCTATTTGAGAACAGAGTAAGATGCTGTATGATATAATGTAAGAGATGATGTCGGGGTGATGAAGGTGTCCCTGTTTGGTGGTGGTAGAGGAATTTAATACATTTTAAATCACTACTACAATGCATGGCGCCTTCTTGGTCTCTGTAATTTCTCCTCCCTTCCAATAAAGGCACATAAAAAAGCTATTCCTGAAAGATCCATCAGTTAGCAGTGGGGGAGAAGTGTGTGAGGGCAAGGGGATAGGGAGTTAAATGGATAACGAAGACTCTGTTTGGAATAGCCACTTGAGAAAGGATAGGAGGGCTATGAAGATAATAGCAATTCCACAGCAAGCCTAGCGAGTGGGCTTTCTGATTTCATCTGTGTATTCTCTTGGGGGTATCACTTCTAAGTAGTCCTGCTATCATTTTCAAATATTAATATTTGGATTATCATTTGTCATCATTCTCGAATGACCCTGCTAAGGTAACATGGTAAGCCTGAAGGAATTGAACATTTACTAATTAATAGCTCAAAATCATGAAGGTAAAAGGAGACAGGGATAGGGAAGGCATTGATAGGCTAAAAAAAAAAAAAAAAATGCAAGGCACTTATACAGTTTTCCAATGAAGCTAAAACCAACTTAAGTCCTCTGTCCAGACCATTTCTAAGCTATCTCCTGGGATCTGATTCCTGTAAGTCTTTTTTCTAGAACTGAAAAGTGATCCCTCCATGCAAATAATTTAATCTCCTCCTTCTTTAATTTCTTCATCTATAAAATGGAAATAATAATAATGGCATGTAATTCCCGAGATTGTTGTCAGGCTGAAACATTTGTAAAGTGCTCTATAAGCCTTAAACTGCTACATAAATGTTAGCTATGATGGATCATGGTGATGATCTGATGATTCACTTTTCTAGACTTTTGACCCACCTCTACTGATTCAGCTGGGGCTTGTGTTCTAATATCAGACTAAAGTTGAGAAAACTTCTTTTCCAAAAGTCAGGAATGCAAATGAGTTGCAACATCTGAGTAGAAAGGATGAAGAAATCTTGGCAGGAAGGGTATTGTGGGGAAGAGATTACATTCATGCTTAGTGGCCATTGCCACCAATTTCCTCATCAGTAAAAAAGGGGATGATTAGATATGTAATAAATACTCCTTTTCTTAGAGCTGTGACAAGGCAAGTTCTTTGGCAACCTTAAAGTATGTCTGCCACGTAAATTATTAAGATTTACTGCAAAAGAATCAGCTCCAAATCCAACACAGAAGAGAAAATAAAATGCCCAAAGTTTCTAAAGTTTGCGAGAAAATGATTCCTTGTTTTGCTTTGTTTTCTCAATAGTGTTTTATTTTCCTAAACATATATAAAAATAGTTTTGCACATTCATTTTTGTAAGATTTTGTCTTCCAAATTTTTCTCCCTCCCTCTTTTATCTCACTCCTCCACAAGACAGCAAGTAATCTGATATAGATTAAACATGTGCAATTCTTTTAAACATATTTCCATATTTGTCATGTTGTCTTGCTTTCTTTTTTTGGCTGAATAACTCATGTATTCTCAATGCAATGATTTCCATCCATTTGTACACCAGTTGGGCCTGAGTAAGGATGAGATGCTTTTTCTCCTTTCCCTCTTTGGAAAGAGGAGAGCCAAGGTTCTCTGACAATTCTGTGTGCTAAAAGACATAGCAGCAGCCTCGAGTTCCTATAATCTTGGATACAAGGAAATCCAACCAGACCCTAACTGAAGCTGGATTCCAAGAAGTGTCCAAATGCAGGCAGGTGAGAAGAATCTGAAAACCTGCTGACAGTTTTCTACAGCAGTTCTGTATTCTATAAAATGTGCTGTATTGAGCCTGTGACCATATGAAAGGGAAGAAGGTACTTGCCGAGACAACATATGCATCAAAGGGGAAATAAATACTCCCTCATTAACCACAATGAGCGAAAACTGGTAGAGGAGGAACCTCTTAATACAGACATCTTCAGCTATTAACTGTAATTCCTGGTTACCAAAGCAGTTCATTCAATAAAGCTAACTATGCATTCCTGCTTCCCTTAAAAGCTTCCTTGCATTCTTCATGGGTAACTAAATAAATATTTCCCCCCCAGAACCCTTGACAGTACTTCTAACACTATCTGGAGGAAAATGACTAATTGAAAATATACTGTTCCTCTTTTCTTCTATTCCCTTCTACACATATCACTGCCACCTCTTCCATGAGGCTTTCCTGGTCCTCCCTGCTCTTAGGACTCCTCAGTTTTCTTGGTAATGGGGTATATTCATATTCAATTCTCCTTTCTTTTCCTCCTTGCCCAACCAATAGAGTTGTAAGCTTCTGGATAACTTTTGGCTTTGTATTATTAAAATCCACTTTGAACATACTTTGTTATTCTTCAGGCATTTCACTCGGGTCCAACTCTTCATGGAGCCATTTGCGTTTATTTGTTTCTTGGCAAAGATATTGGAATGATTTGCTGTTTCCTTTTCCAGCTCATTTTCCAGATGAGAAAACTGAGTGTCTTACCAAAGGTCACACAGCTAATATAGGTGTCTGAAGCTAGATTTGAATTCAGGAAGATGAAGCTTCCTGACTCCAGGCCCAGTACTTATCCACTGTGCTACCTGGCTGCCCTTGAATATATCAGGCACTTAGTAGATAGTGAATGTTTTCAGAGTATACCTTCAAGAGGGAGTGTGATGGATAGATAGGAAGTGGGTTTTGTTCTCAGTGAAATCAACGTTTGAATCACATTACATTTGTGACACATACAGATTGTGTGTGTATCCTTGGGCAAGTCACTCTCCCTCCCCTTTGTTACCCTACTCCTTAATCCCATAAGCTGCTTGCTAAGAATAAGAATACTAAGGCAGCTGCTGATCTGCATTGATTGAGAGAACACCTCACCAGGGACCTCCTTATATACATGAAATCTCAAAACAAACAAACAAACAAACAAACAAAAAACCCTACCAAAAAACTAAAAATTAAATTTTAATTAAATTAAACTACAAATAAAAACAAATGCTAAAACCAAATTAAGATGCATCCTCTCAAGGAACCCAAAATCTAGGGAGAACCTTTAACAACACAATGGTACTGTAAAGCTGATTTTCATATTTGGTTTACAGAAATCAGTCCTTTTGACTCATTCAATATCTATCAAATACCTACTATGTATTGGGTAGGCCCAGGGATAAAAAAGACAAAACCAGTCACTGGTACATTATAGTACAGTAAAACAGGTACAGTAATAAATAAATAGAAAATATATGTAAAGTAAATATAAAGTAATATATTTATTATATATTAATAATATATTAATTATTATTACTTTATATGAGAGAAAGGCCCCACCAAAAGAGGGAGATCAGATAGGGGTTCACTTAGGAGGTGGTACCTCCCAAGCCTGGAAATCAGATTCTAAGAGGTAGAAATGGGGAAAGAGCATATTTCCCAGGCAGAGTAATATGAATTTAAATATCATGTTGTTTTTGGTAGTGTTCATTTTCAGTTATGTACAGTCCTTTAGGGGGACCCCATTTGGGGTTTTCTTTGCAAGGGAATCATCCTTACAAGGATGATTCCTGAACTCACAGGAAGTGATGAAATACACTGAAAGGACACAGAGAAAGAGAGAAGAAGGTCTGAGAAGCCTTGGATATGCCCACAGACATAAAACAAGTCAAGAATGATAATCCATAAAAACAACTGAGAACTGACTGGGTAAATAAGAGGAGAACAGGGAAAAACAGAACCCCAAAGAAAAAGAAGGGAAGATCAACAGTGATAAATGCTAGAGGAACATTACAGAAGATGAAGACTAAGAAAGTCATATGATTTGGTAATTAACTGTTCATAGGTCACTATGATAAGAACAGTTTCAGTTACATGATAAAATCAAACTGTAAAGGGTGGATTAGTGAGGGGGAAAAAAGGAAGCAGAAGAAACTAGTACAGAAATATTTTTCTGTGAATTTGCCTTTGTTGGATGGTAGCAAAAAGTAAAAGTTAAGGATGGAAGAAGACCTAAACTAGTTGGTTTGATTGTTGTTCAGTCATGTCTAACTTTGGAGTGTTTGCCCATTTCTTTTACCAGCTCATTTCTCAGATGATGAAACCGAGTGCCTTGCCCTTCTTCCCATAGATAGTAAGTGTCTGAGGCCAGATTTGAACTCAGGAATATGAGCTTTCCTGACTCCAGAGTGGATACTCTAAACATGCACCACCTAGCTACCTTCCAGGTAGCAAACTCCTTAAGGAAGGAGCTGAGAAGAAAGATTGATTAAGGAGGAACCTCCTAGAGGTGATGGGCAGAAATAGGATTAAGGACTCAAGTAAAGAAGCGGAAGGAGCAGCCAGCTGGTACAATGGTTAGAGTAGAGGGTCTGGAGACAGGAAGATCTGAGTTCAAATGCAGCCTCAGATGCTTACTAGCTAGGGGACCAGACACTTAACTATTTGCCTCAGTTTCCTCATTTGTCAAATAAGCTGAAAAAGGAAATGGCAAAGCATTCCAGTATCTTAGCCAAAGAAAACCTCAAATATGGCCATGAAGAGTTGGATATGGCTGAAAAACAACTGAGCAGAAGTCACAAAGACACTGGACTTGACAAAGGGAAGGAGCCATCTCTTCACTTAGATACATTGCATTGCATTTGGAGTCAGTGGGTCTAAGTTCATATTCTTGCTCAGCTACTTATGTAGCCTGTGTGATCTTGGGCAAGTTTTTAAGATTCAATTTTCTCATTAGTAAAAAAATAAATGGGTTGAATTTTAATTCTTTAATAATCTTTCCATCTCATAATCCTATGATTTTGTGAATGTTCTGTATGGAGCCCAATGCTGAAAAGGAAATATGGAAACTCTTAGCAGGACTGAATCACCATTTGTATTGTAGATCAATAGGAAACATATGTTAAAATGATTATTTGGGTTTCATTAGGAGGGTATAAATGATAGCACCAAAACAGAACCATACTTTCAGGAACATAGGAACAAAGTTCATATTTATTCAGAAGGGAGGTGTTTTGACGACTAGCGATAATATATTTGACTTTATTCTAGATTATGAAATGGTCTCACAAGCATTAGTCATTTCATTTGATTCTCACAACAACTCTGTAAAATGAACAGGACAAATTTCATCGTTTTCATTTTCCAGATGATAAAAATGAAATTCACAGGGGTTAAATGGACAAATTGTAGAAGGCCTTAAACATCAGGATAAGGTGTTTGTCTTTTAAGCTATGGAAAGTTGTGAGTCACTGAAGGGAAACCTGGGAATAACAAAGCTTATTTTGGAAACTGAAGAATGGATCAGAAAAACCATCATATATATATATATATATGGAGAGAGAAAGAGAGAGAGAGACAGAGATAGAGGGAGAAAGAGAGACAGAGAGACAGAAAGAGAGAGACAGAGAGAGACAGAGACAGAGAGACAGAGAGAAAAAGAGAGACAGACAGACAGAGAGAGAGACAGAGATAGATAGATAGATAGATAGATACATAGAGAATATAGAGATAGACATAATAGATATAGAAAGTCCAAATAGATATTAGTATGATAATCTGGGCCAGAAGTAATGTAAGTGGTAAAGTAAGTATAGCAGAGGGGACAGATGAGAGGTCTAATCAACAGTGTTTGACAACTGCCTGGATATTCAAAGGAGGGAACCAGAAGAAAGAATAAAAAATGAAGAAGTGCCCAAAACAGAGCCTTGGGGGGTATTTATGCTTATGAGAAAGAGGAACGGAGATGAATTTGAGAAGTGGGAATAAGACCCAAAGGAGGAGAACCAGGAAAAAGCAGGGCCACAAAAGCCAAGAAAGGAAAGTATCCAAGAAGAAGGGGAGCTGAGTGTCCAATGCTGTAGAAAGGTTGGGGAGTGAGGAAAGACCCTTGGATTTGGTAAGGAAGGTTATGCCAGTTCTTTGGGAGAGCAAGGGAGTAGAGAGACAGAGATAGACATTCTTTTGACAGCTATTGAATGACAATTTAAGAGGGTTGAAAAATCAAGAAAAGGTTTTTTACAATAATAAGAAAAACAAATTATTACTGGATATGGGAAATCTGACCGTGTTCAAAGCCAATAAAGAAAGAGCATTTTCTTTTGTTATTTTAATGTGGGGAATGACCAATGAGAGCTCAGTCCTTAAAGAAAATTCAAATTTATTTTGGGAAAATCTAGGCTGCCCTCTTAGCTTATAGAACAAAAAAAGGGGATGCTCTGTTCTCATCCAACTTAAGTCTTGAATTGTTTCAAGTGATGAGATCTGGGACAACAAGTCTATAAGTGATGGGATGAAAGAGCAGATTTGAGGAGGGGTACTCCTCCACCAAAGAGGAATAATCTTCATTACCTAGTTGAGGCTCTTCTTAGCCAAAGATAGATTTCCCCTGATTATAGTCATTTATTTATTTCAGAAAGTGTAATATCAGCTAAAACAACCTTTCAGAATGCATTAACTTCTTCATTAACATGAAGGTGGTACATTTTGATTAGATAACATAACACATTTGTTAGTCGCCTATTTTATGCAATATGCTATGTTATAAAAATAAGAGATGGTTCCGCCCCCCCACCATTATCAAGTTTATAGTTTGATATTGTTGTTGAATTATTTTATCAATTATCAATTTATTAATTTGTGTACAACTTTCTATGACTCTCTATGGAGTTTTCTAGGCATTGATTTGCCATTTCCTTCTCTGATCCATTTTACAGATGAGGAAACTGAGGCAGAGAGGTTAAGTGACTTCTTCAGGGTCACACAGTTAATCTGTCTGAAGCCAGATTTGAACTCAGGTCCTCCTGATTCCAGGTCTGACACTCTATCTGCTGTTACACCTATAGCACAGTAGGAAGACTAACTTCATAAACGTTAATATTAAAATATTTTGATGTGATGATTGCATGAGTGCAAAATGCTGTATGTAGATAGACAGGCAGGCAGGCAGACAGACAGACAGACAGACAGATAGGTAGACAGATAGTTGTTTGCATATTATTTCCCCCATTAGAATGTTGGCTCCCTGAAGGCAGGATCTGTTTTGGCCTTTCCCTGTAGGGCTCCTAGATGCTTGTTGACTTGACTTGTGGACCATGAGATAAGATAAGCGAAAGATAGATTTAATCAGGCTTCCATGGAGAAGGTAGCATCTGAACAGGGCTTAGGAAGCTATATGAATGTATCAATGGAGATGGGAAAGGGACAGGCATTCTGAGGAAACAGAAATAATGTGGGCAATGGAAAGAAGGTGAGAAAAGTCAGAAATGAATTTGTGCGATAGCTTGGAAAAAATTACAGCTGGCCTTTTGTACCATAGACCTTGCAGATACTTCTAAGTAGAGGAATGTTGTAGACATAGGTCCAGGCACAGAGGGCTGATATTCTTTCTTTTCCCCCAGGGGCCAACAGGATATATTGATGCTCCACATTGAATGGCAAATTGTCTAAACAAAATTGTGCTTCGGGTCTTTAGTTAATCCAAAACTACAAATCTTAATCTGTCACAGCTGAAAGTTTGCATCAGTTCCTAATCCTATTCTATATGACATTATCATAAATAAACAGGAGGCTTTAACTATATAAGGTGCAGTTTGGCAGAAAGAGCAATGGTTTCAGATGTGAACAACTTGGCCCCTAATGTTGCCTCTGGCACCAATTGGCAGGGTGACAGGACTCTTAGCTCTCCTCTCTGCAAAATGAGGGGTTTAAGCTAGATTCTTCTGAAGCTCTGTCTTTTTCATTTCTCAAATTCAAGTCCTTCACTGTAAAATAGTAAAGAAGGTCTAAAATGGATCTTGTTTATTGTTATGGAACCTAATAGAAACTCTGTTCTTATATGGGGAGAGTTAAAAACAAGGAAGGCAGCTGAGAGGAAAAGGTTGAAAACAAAAATGCCATAAAGCAGCCTCTTCCACTGGCACATTCAGGTCTCTACAGATTCCTTTCTTATGAGTTCACAAATCTGAGATGTCAGGGGCTTTGACCAAACTGCCTCCTGTTCTGTTAACTCAACTCTGGGAATAAATAACCTTTAGAGAAGAGGCTTCTGGCTTAGTTAAGTGAACAGCTGAACAGAAGCTCCCAGAGGCTGAGGGAATACCCACTTTTCACAATGAAAGCAACTGCAAACATAAGAAAGACCCTATTTGAGCTCAGCTCTTGCTTTTACCCTTTCTCCTTCTGTAGCTGGCAAAAAGAAAACCAACTCTTAGTCACAAGACATTTGTTTTAAAGGGACATAGTCTTTTCTCCACAGTTTGAGAATTCCCTGAAGAAGGGAAATGGAAAAGGCTGCTTATTTTGATTATGAATAGCTCACGCAGAAAAAAAAAAAAAAAAAAGGAACCATACATATATTTGCAGGCTCCACAATCAACTAGAATAAAGAAGATATCCTTGTTTTATCCTTTGACCTCTGAGCACTGGGGTTTCTGTCTTCAAGGAGGTTACAAATCAAAGGTGAACAAAAGATAAAACACATACAAATAGGTAACAATACAAAACAGAATGCGTTAAAGACAACTAAGATACACAGAAGTGCTATAAGAAAAGAGAGATCATCCCACTTAAAAAAAAGCCCTTTTTAGAACTCTGTGTGAGACTCTCACCCCCATATGGCACTAAATACAAAGAAGGAAGTAGTCATATACTTCCTCTCTCCCCTCAAACCACAACATTCTCAAGAAAGAAACATGAAGGCAATGTTGGAGGATGTACTTAGTCACTGAAAGAAGGAAAATACAAATATACTCTTTCATTCCAATGATCAGAGAAATTCTGCCTGAGGAGGAACAAGATTGACCTCTATGACTTTATCAAGTTATTCTTGACCATTGACTTTGCTAGGAAGAAGCACCTCCTTGGTATTCATTGTGGGTATCAAGGCCAGTGAACAACAGATTAAGCAGTTAGTCAAGAAGCTTTTTAACATTTTGATGACTATTCAAGGTCAATATACTGATGGAGTCTGAGGAAAGATCTACATCTGACTTGTCTCAGACTATGATGCTATGAATGTTGACAGTAAAACTGGAATCGTCTGAACTACATCCAACTGGACAGCTCCATATACAGCAACATTTTCCAGGGTAGTGTGTTAAACAAACAAACAACAGCAACAACAAAAACAACAGAAAAAAGGGTAATACCTACATTAATATAACCCAAAAGAAAAATAAAACAAAATTGAATCCTATGTCAGTATAATGACCAATTTGGGTTCCAGAGAAGAAATAAGGAAATGCACCTCTCTCTTTTCTTTCCTATAAAATGTAACAAACTCTATTAGATATGAGCAATGTATTTAGTTTCCTTAATTTTTTTTCTTCTTCACTGTTATCAGGGAAGGTTGCTTGTATAGGGGAGGGGGAAGACATGACTATGATGCAAAAATGGGGACAACAATATTTAAGGTATAGACAAAATATCTGTCCTTTAGTTATGTTGTGAGTTTGAAATGATTCTTATATATCAGGCATTTTTGTAGTATACTTGGTGTTATCTACATGTTCAACAACCATGGATTTTCAGCAAATTTTAAAAATTGTAAGGACTTAAGACTTCCTTGTGGATGTAGAGGTAACCTTTTTTTTTTTTTTTTTTTTTTTTTGGCTGAGGCAAAAACTCAAACTCAAAACCCCCAAAACTTTGGGTTTAAGTGACTTGCCCAAGGTCATATAGCCAGGAAGTATTAAATGTCTGAGACCAGATTTAAACTCAGGTTCTTCCTGACTTCAGCGCTGGTGCTCTATCTACTACACCACCTAGCTGCCCCGAGGTAATTTTTGAAAACCAGCTTTTTTTGGGGGGGAAACCTGACTTTTGAAAATCAGCAGTGTGTGTATTTCTGATAGGTCTTACCAAGTGAAAAGTGCTTGGTTTGAATACAGTTCTAGCCTCATTTGAGGAGCACTTTAGCTATGGTGTGAGAGGTTCATTCCTATGTTGGGCTTCAGGATGAAGAAAAGAAATTCTCTGAGTTAGCTAACAAACGTAACTTGGAATAGTAAACTGAAATAAACCCAAGATGGCTAAAAAAAGGCAAAGACAATGGATATAGTTTTCTACCCTAACTTAATTTTATTTATTTATTTTTTTGTGGCATAATAAGCTTTATTATTTTTTTTTAAATAATTATAACTTTTTATTGACAGAACCCATGCCTGGGTAATTTTTTACAGCATTATCCCTTGCACTCACTTCTGTTCCGACTTTTCCCTTCCCTCCCTCCATCCCCTCCCCCAGATGGCAAGCAATCCTATATGTTAAATAGGTTACAGTATATCCTAGATACAATATATGCGTGCAAAACCGAACAGTTCTCTTATTGCACAGGAAGAATTGGATTCAGAATCTACCCTAACTTTATAGCATCTTCTACCTAGATCAGAAGCAAGGTTAGAGAGGGACAGGAAAGGAGTGGCTCATGTGTCATTAGCCAAAAGATGCAAAGCAAATGAATTACTGGTGATAGGAATGTGAATAGCAGTAAAACAAGTCTCTTCTGCTCCTAGAAAAATGACTCAGGGGACTGATGATTTACTTGGGCTGTTACAGGGGAACATGTAGCACCCATATTACTGAGTTACCCAAACTTCCATGAATAGCCAGGAAAAGTAGTTGTAGGAAAATATGAATTTTAACGTAAGCTCCTTATTAAAGTGTAAGGGTAGGTAGGTTTGAAACCACTCCAATGCACCTCCCGACTCTAACCCTAAATGCCTCCCGACTCTATTTTGGTTTGATATCTTAACTAGGTGAGAAAAAAGCATGTTTCAATTAATCCATAAAAAGGCCTTAGACTAATTATGAAGTTTCTGAAAGCCATTTGAAGAAATGAAATGATGCCATACAAGAGTTTTGTTCAATTGGCAGTGGAATTACCTTACACGCTCTTGGGGTCCTATTAAAAAAAAAGGCACTGAATTAGCTAGAATAGGAAGGCTTTTCCAGAAATTAGAATAGGTGCTTTTCTGGGACATTGGTAGGGAAGAATTACCTGGGGGTAGAGCAAGGAAGGAAATGTCTTAGTTTTTGTTAGGAGGGCCTTTTAGAGTAGAAAGGGCCCAGGGCAGGGATCTTGTGACTCCTTTTTACCAGAGAAATTTTTATATGACCCTGGGTATATAGGTATATAAAATAAGTATAGAAGTCAAACCTTTATCAATAATAATTCATAAGTGTGTGACCTTATATCTAGTTACAAGACCCCATTTGGGGTTGTGACCCACAATTTAAGAAGCGGGGGTCTAGAGGATGCTGGATCTCACGTTTTCTCATCAGTATTCCAGCTTAGGTAGCAACAGAGTCTTTATTATTGGGAACCGAGGAATTCGTGGCTATCAAGAGCCAAAAAAGAGATTATATTTTGCCTAAAGGAAAATTTTTGAAGACTCCACAGAAGGGAAAGAAAGTTCTAGCAATAAGGAACTGTGTTAACCTTAATTACATGTGCTTAAACCCACTTTTCCCTGGGCACTATATATTCTTAAGAAAGAATGTATCACAGATTTTTGGGAGACTGTTTTAAACCCATTGTTTCTATTATACCACATTAGTAAATATCCCTTTCTAAATACTGCTCAAGGCTCACTGACTGATTATCAACTCATAATCATCACAAGGGGAAACCCACTGGTGGCACTTCAAGCTAAAGGCATCAGGGATAACCCTAGGATCCTGAGATAAATATCTAGCTCTAGGAATCTATCTCATCTATGAGAATGGGAATTGAGATGAAGATTCTCATGTGACCTAAAAAAAAATACTTAAAGCACTATCTTTTGGCACTTGAGTCCATTCTAATTATACTGTATAGCAATAAGATACATAGGTACAGATAGTTACATGTTAAAGATTCTTGTTTCTATGGAAAATGACACAATATTCTTTCCCTCACTAAGCCATCAATAGAAAACCTAGCCATAGTTCTACAATACCATTTTATATCACCTTTTTAAAACTCTTACATTTTCAGTCAGTACTATTAAGGCTTGCTTCTGATTCAGATTCCAAATTCTGACTTATGATACTGCTCATTATATTGGGTGACAGAATTAAACCCTATTGAAATATTTAGTATACAAAGCACATGGCAAGTGTAATTAGGCTTTGTTGAAATTTCTGGCTGAAGACAGAACTCTAAGGAGAATTCTAAGATCCATCCTTGGCTTTTATATTTACCCAAAGTTATATTTCCTGAAAGAATGCAAATTAATCATAGATGCAAAGATAATAAATACCAAGTAACATTCTGAACTGGAACATATCAGGTGGATATACAGAAAACTGACTCATTTTAACAAGGAATCATTGCAGGCCAACATTTTTAAAAGTCAAGGAAAATCTAGGCAATTTGATAGAGGTTCTTTTGTTGTATCATAAGGTCATACTATCATGGATTTAGAACTTGAATGGAACTAGTAAGTCCCTTTCTCTCATTTTATTGATGCTAATGCTAAAGCACAGCAAGGTCTTAGGTCACACAGCAATTAAATTATTTGAGGTGTAGTGCCGGAGAAACTGAGGCAGGAGAGAGATTAGAGAATTTTTAATATTTTATTAATGGGAGAGTAAGATTGACTGGACAGGACTCTTGTCTCAAATTATCCAGTGCTGAATGGGAAAATATCTAACCTTTATGTACCTTTTGGAGACAAAGAAGAGGGAAAGCGCGGGAAAGCCCCTGTTAAGCTAGAAAAGGCCATAAACCAAAAAAACCAGAGACAGGATGTCTGAATACACAGAGATAAAGATGTCAGTGAAATATCTTGGAATATTTTAGAGGGATATAGTAAATTCTTGAGGACAGAAAAGAATCAGGAGGTTTTACTCTCTTGTTTATCTTGCTTGGGCTAACAATTTATAACCTTAGAGTAATTGGTCCTCAGCCTTAATGGACCAGAGGGAGATTTACAGCTTAGGGGAGTAATTAGGGAGACTGAGATAAGGGAAACTTGTGCAAGGAAACTGAGTCAGGACAGTTAAAGAGAACTGTGGCATAACATTGGCAGAATTTTAATCCAAGTTTTCCTAATTCCAAGTTCAGTGCTCTAGTTCTATTCATATGATCCATTGTTGCTCCACCATGCACTACATACTTCAGTGACTTAACAGGCAGGGATAAAATTGGCTTGATTTAAAAAAAAAAAAAAAAGATTTTCAGTAGTATAGGGAGTTCCCAGTAAGGAACTTTCTTTCCCAATGTCCTTCAGCACTTTTTCTTTAATTTGTTTTCTCAGAGAGTGACCTAGGGGCATTGAGAAATTAAATAACTTGCTAGAGATCACACAATCAGGGCATCAGAGTCAGGACTTGAGCCCAAGTCTTCCTCACTCCAAGATCATCTCTTTATCAACTGAATCAAGCTGCTTTTCTAAGGTAATCCATCCATGTTTTTAGACTTTCCCAGTTGGGCCTCCAGATTCTAAAATTAGAAATAGGTTTTCCTTTTTCTTTATAAATTAGAGGAATTTCCCAGGGCCATGATATTCAATCTGTGCTTTGGAAATATATTCCAGAGTACATTCAATTCCAAATTGCACTCAGCTTTCTGTGAGGAGAAAAGAACTGGAAGATGCATTTGGTTATCAGTTCCAGGGGAAATTTGCAAATTGCACCAACAGTCATCAGCCTGGGCCTTGGCCTTCGTTATAACCATAGTCTCACAATTCAGGAATGTACCAACTGGGAGCATGACGGATGAGTGCCGCTCCTGATCCTAGCTTGGGTGAAGTCACTTTAGTCTCCAGATTCAATGTTTCCATAGAAATCCTTCTGGGGTTCTTGTACCCTTGTATTTGAAAAGATGAGCCAACTAATGCTCTTTTCCTGATAGTGAACATCATACATTGGCTTGGTTTCTTATCACAATCAGCTGTGATAAATCTCTCAAAATCAAAGGGATGTTTGATTTTCCTTCTCTGGGAAGTCTTCCCATTCCCCACAGGGACCATGAGAAGGGCAGCTCCACATGGGTAGTGACTTGGAAGTGACAGAAGGCCAGGCTAGAGAGAAAAGGACCATAAACTCATCTCCCACAGGTTGAGAGCCAAAGCCTGGTATGGGGCCATTGAGCAGGATGCTGAGGAAATGGGCCCAGAAAAGTCAAAGAGGTAGAGGATGATAATGATGGCAGCTAACATTATGGAATAGTTTAAGAGCAAAGAACTTTGCAGATATGAGCTCACAGTTTAAGAACAAAACACTTCACTGATGTTATCTAATGACTAGGGGAAGGTCATCTGAAGAAGGCTATTCTGTCTAGTGAGTAGACTCATCAGCATCCTTGATGTTGCCCTTTAGAGTTCTCCAGTAAAGGAGAATGAGCTCCAATGAACTAATAGAAACATTAGCCATCTATTAATTGATTTGTTTGTTGAGAAATCCAAGCCTTGACTTTTCTGGGCAGCTGAATAAAGTAGAATTTAGCCTATCTCCAATATCTGGGTCATTGTTCCTAAAAGGTCAAGGCCCCAAATCAGTATCTTCTATGTCTCATTTTTCAGGATAGGAGTATTCAGCTTCTGAGATAAAAGCTGCAATTCAATCCTGCATTTGGAATAATCTGCTCTTACTTAAAAAGTGGCAACTTTCTTCCTTGAAATGTTCACTTTCTTTCCTGAATTGGAGAACATTTTAGTCTTCTAAGATGTGAGAGCATTTTGAGTGCCTTCTGCAGGATACTTGAAATCCTATATGTTGATTACGAATAAATGAATGATTTATGAGTTAAAGTCCATTTGCAGCAAGGGTTCTCCTGATCAATAGAAATTACTCATTTAGGCTTTCCAAACTGTAATTTAATTTTAATAATAATAGCTGGAATTTACATAGTGCTCTGAGACTTGCCAAGAAATTCACAAGTTATCTCAGTTGATCTTCCTAAAAACTATTATTATTCCCATTTTACATTGGGAAAACTAAGACTGAGTAATAACTGAGGTGAAGCAATTTATAAAGGTCACATAATGTTACCAAGGCAGGATTCTGACTCTAAATATAACACTCTCTCCATGGTGCCGCCTTCTTGCCCCATATTCCTGATCACATACAAAAAAATAATGCTCAAAAAAGCCTTAAATTCAATCCAAATGCCTATTTCAAGCAAGCTGGATGTTGTATTAATGTTGATTTTCCTATTTGGGAAACCAGATTTCTTTTGGAATGTGCTAAGAACATGGAAGAGTCAAAAGTTATATCCTTTTTTTTATGTCAAATATGAACCATATGACAGTGTCCCATGATGTTGTGGTCTGTTGCTGTTTATCTTTGATTTCTTAGTGAATCGTTAAAATTATGCTGAATAATTCTCTCACCAATTATATGACTTCAGGAGACTGACTTAAATATATTTCAGGGTCATTTATCTCTGATAACTGCTATTATTAATGATATAGTAAAATGCCTGTTTTTATTATGATCAACCAAACTAATCAAATGATATCATTCTTTTCCTCTCTCAAACCCTCCCACAACCAAAAAGCCCCCCCAAATAATTCATCAGCCTCAATGACAGAAGTTTATTGTCAGATACTAATTTACAGTGATTATCAATTTCACTTGGATATATATCAGCAAAATTGTGAGTGGCTCAACAATGATTAATTTTTTTTTGCTCCAGATTTATTATGTATGGCCAATTTCTTATTGAATGAAGTAAAGCTGGCTTGATTACAATGATAATTACAGGAGCAGAGTATAGGGGGTAAGGGATGATGGTAAGATAAAATGTTTGGCAGGCCACCACATGCATTTGAACTTGGCAAGCAAGTGATGGAAGGACAAATCTTTTCCAGCTTCTCACACACCCATCTGGTGAGGCACACTTGCCTTAAGCTCCATTCTCCCTCCCTCTTCTCTCCCCTGCCCTCTGTGATCCTAATTTCAATCTCCCCCTTCATTCACAAAACCAAATAGAGCCTTTGCAATGTGGATAAGAATCAGAAGGTGGCCCTTCTACCTTGTGGAAGCATGCAGTGGCTTCCTACGCGAAGCAGGGTCAGAATGAATGCAGCTCTCAAGGCACTTACAGTTGAGTTTACATGTATATCAATATTTCTGTTCCATCTGTTGTAAATACGGCATATATAGGGCTTTTTTGAGAGTAAATGAAGCAGTCACAAAGAAATTATTAATTCATCCAAATGGAAAAGTTTTATGGATTTGGAAAATAATGAACAATAAAAATTCTGGATCTTTTGTCATCACTGTTCCCTATATATGACCTTAAATGGTTTAATTTAAATATTTCTTTTAACTCTCTATGTTTTGTGAAATGGGTGAGTAGTCATGCATGGTGCTTTCATGGTTGTTTCAAACATAAGCAGGGCAGCTCTACCAGACATCTGATGTCAGACCAATCTCTGAACATAGGAATAAAGATAAAATGAAAATAAAGATTAAATTGGTCATGAGTTCTTGATATCATTCCTTTGAATTTGCTTTTATGAAATAGTATCATACATGAAGTTTGGGATTGTGGAAAGAGAACAAAACTCAATTTATCGTTAATGTACTTTAGCTGGGTAATATATATACAAATCTCAGTCTGACTCTATATCTAATTTTTTTTTTGAAAAAGAGGAACAATACTTTCTTATAGGGATGTTTGGAGGAAACTGCTTTGTAAATCATAAAATATTATATAAATATGTGCTTTTATTATGGTGATATTTATTATGTTTATCATCAATATCTATATAAATTATAATCAAAGAATCAATTCAACTCAATGTCTGTTATCAGTTTCTTTTGTTTATATGTTTCAAAATGCAAATCATGAAGCATTAGAATTATCTAAAAAAGTTTTAAGAGAGTTTTGGGAGATCGGAAATATCCAGCAGTTCTTTTAATCTTACTTTTTTCTATTGTATTTTTATTTTTTTAAATTTTACTTTCCTTCCTATTATCCCCTGTAGAGAACTGAAGTAAATTGAGTCAACAGCCACAATTATCAATTTGTTATTGTTTGTATGCTCCTTAGATACAAATTTGTTTTTTTTGGATTTTTTTTTTTTGGTTAAGTATAATATAAGCATAAGTTTCTGTTACAAAAGGCTCAGATAAAACATGTTTATTTTATAGAGCAGAAGAGAAAAGGCTCTTTGAAAGACAAAGGGTCATTATTTAGACTTAGCCCCTCTTATCCAATTGTAATTTGGTCCCTGTCAGCACCTATTGATCAGCCTGATCTTTTGTTTCGGCTAAGAATAAGATCTTGTCATATCAAAGTTGGGAAAGACATTTCCTTTACATCTTTGGTAAGTCATTTTTTGTCTCTGTGACTTCATTTCTTTATCTTCAGGATGATGAAGGCCATGCTTTATAGTTGATGGATATTCCTTCTCAGAAAGCCCAGAGAAAATTCTGGAGACCAGAAGGGAAATTTGATTTTATTTTTCCTATTGAGCCAATTGCCAGGGCATTCACTAGCATCCATTCTCATTCTCTCTCTCTCTCTCTCCCCACCTCCCTTCCTCTCTGTTTCTTTCTCTTCCACTCTATTTCTCAGTTTCCCTTTTCCTCTGTTTCTGTCTCCGTCTCTCTCTTTTCTCTTTCCATCTCTACACATGCCAGAAAAAGAATCTTTTGACACTGATCACATTCTTATTTTATAAAATAAAACAAAATACTTCTTTTTTTTTTTTTTAAAGAATGACACGTAAGCAAATGGGGCTGAATTGAGTCTCACTGAAGTCTGAAATAGACTTCAAAATGTTATGTATTATTTGTTTGTTCATTCTAGCTACTCAATAATCCTACCTCAAGACTTAAAGGTGGAGGGGGAGCAAAGAATATTGTGTCTGAGGAGTCATTACAATAAACAGGCTGCTTGCACAAGGTCAAGATAAGGGAGAATGGGAACAATAAAATATTGTAGATGTGACTGGGGGGCTGCAGGGAAGGAAATCAGTTGGACAATGCACAGATGTCTGTGTTCTCCCTGCCAGGAGCACAGACAAACAGGAAGGCTTCAAAGTTCTATAACAAGGGAAAACTAGGTTTTGCTTGATGAGCAGCTCTGAGACTAAGGGGCCAAGCACATGACTGGAATATAAAAACATAAGGTTGTGATTAGGGCTGTGAAAATATTCCATCCACAACCTATATCCCAGCCTGCCTTCCACTTGGCTTCTCTGGGAACCTGGATCTGAGCCACTCTTACTCTGTTCTAGGCTGCATCTTTTCTACTTGACTCTTGGGGATAGACCCTTCCATGCAGGTACCATTCTAGGAATAAGAGAGATTTGTACACTAGTTGGGTTCAAATAAACAGAAAGAGCCAGGTTCTAACTGGGGGAGGGGGGAGAATCTCAAGTCACATTCCCCTTCCCCCAAAAAAACCAACAAAAAACCCTGCTTTTTCTGCTTGCCAAGCTAAGTCAGAGGGCATGATTTCTGGGATTGTCCACATGGCACCCATTTATAATTATGCCACAAAAGATACTGAGGACTTAGGAAAACTTCTTTGAACGCTGCCAACTGTGGGGTTTCATGAACCCATTTCCCCTTGTAAATAGTTTGTGGTTTCTCCACCACCAACACTACTACCATTCCCATCTCTCCCCCACCCCCATTCCAGGTAATTTTGTAATTAATTTAAAGACTATGGAAACAAAGAGTTTTTTTTTTTTAAGTACTTTGTGGTAACATTGCTTTATAGAAACAATAAACAAAAACAAACTATCACTGTAAGAAGCCACATCTCACTCAAGCCTGTGAGCTATAAAAACACAGGGGGAGTAGGTTGGGACGGTCAATTCAACAGAAAATTCCCTGGGATGGAGTCAGGATCCTATGCTGAGACTAAATGGGCTTTGCAGAAGAATTAAACGAAACAGTCAATGCTGAAAGCAGAAAGCTCTCTATTTTGGTGCGTTCGAGGGGGAAGCCATGTGGCTCAACTGGAGACATTCAAGGGAGTGTCAGGGATAGTAAGACAATGGTTCTAGATCTACCTACTGACATGTCCTTTCAAGTCCAAAGTGCACACTCGACCTGGGGCTAATGAAGGGCAGGGCAGGGAGCAAAACCAGGACGGCACGAAGCTATAGAACTAGCCACGGATGTGTGAGAAGCTGTCCCTCCTAGAACATGGTACACAAGCTGTTGCTCTAAGCTCTTGCTGAGACTTCTGGGTCCAGGCTCATGTCCCTTCTGGATCAGAACAGCTCTGGAATCAGGCCTATCCAAAAATGAGAGCGTACTGAGACAGATTTGATTGGTTTCTTTATAATATCAGGCAAAAGAGATACTAGTTGGGGAGGAGTCTAGAACCCTCTTAAGAGTAGAACCGATTCAAAATAGGGAGGATGGGGAGAAGGGATTTTTGGGAGAAGGGATTTTCCTGAGAAGGGACATGGCAGAAAAAATATCAGGAAGTTCATGGAGTGGGTCACATGAGCCATGGGTTGGACTGATAAAAACTGGCCTGAAAAATGATGAATCATCCTTAGCTGTTGAGCTAGGCAAATTGTCTTTTATTCTCTTTAGAGATGCTTGGGAAAGAAAGTGGGTCTAGAGTCTTTGCTCTCCTAGGACATCCTTTTGTCCCTGCTAGACACTGTTTAGTCAAAAGGGCTCTACTCAGAACCACTTTCCACTAGAGGCTGAACCAGTGTACCAGTGGGGAATAGCAATAGCAGCAGCAATACCTGACATTTGTATAGTGTGATGTGCCAGGCACTGTACTAAACAATTTACAATGATGTTCTCATTCAATCCTTACAACAACCCCAAGAAGTAGGCGGTTATTATCTCCATTTCTATGATAAGAAAACAGAAAAATGTATGTATGTTTTTTTTTTTTAAGTGACTTGCCAAGGGTCACACAGTTAATATCTGACATTTCCTCAATCCAGGTTTGTTGGTCTAACCTGGACCAACTGAGTAAAACAATAAATATGAAAGACACTCTGCTTCTATGCCAAAGATTCTTAATGTGGGATCCATGGAACATCACTACTCTCCATACTTGCCCAAAATCTATGGATAGGTTTTGGGAGATGGAGTAGTCTGTGAATTTGGAGAAGAAATAAATCGTATTTTTATTTTCACTAACTTTTGGGTTTCTTTTTTAAAAATTCCATGCATTTATTCTGTGTATTTCATGACAGAAAAATTGGTTGAGAAATCCTGCCCTAAAATAGCCTATCTCCTTCATTGGGGTGGGAAAAGCCAGGTGACACATTCTTCCTTCTGAGGGCAAAAGCAGAGATGAGGAAGAGAAAAGAGAGTAAGGAAAGAATGAGAAATAGAACCATTTTAAAAAGTTTCTTTTAAAACAGTAGTTGTTTCAGTTGTGTTTGACTCTGTGACCCCACTTGGAATTTTCTTGGCAAAGACAGTGGATTGATTTGCTATTTCCTTCTCCAGATAATTTTACAGAGGAGGAAACTGAGGTAATCAGGGTTAAGTGACTTGCCCAGGATCAAACAGCTAGTAAGTATCTGAGGCCAAATTTGAACTCAGAAAGATAAATCTTCTTGACTCCAGGCCTGTGCCACTTATGAAAAAAAAAAGCTGCAGAATTCACCAAAAAAGACAAAACAATCCAAATTTATACTTCTAGGAGAAAGGACAACAACAAAATGGTTTGTGTCTTTGAATAGAACGACCTAGAGTTGCATTAAGAATCATTAGCATGGTGACCTACCAGAGAGAGAAATGGAAAGTCAATAGAGCCACACACAGTAATATTGGCCCAAAATTGAGAAAGGAGAAAGAGCAAGCATTGTGAACTACTTTCTAACAAAGGACTATACCAGAAGTTCTTTGGAGCAGTGCAGCTGAGCCTGCCCAAGGGGATATTAGAGAAAATAACACAAAGTACCCTCTCCCTGCAGGGCCAAATGAATGGCCTTCACAGCCCTGCTAGTTCCTGCTGGCCTCTGAGGTTAGAGATTATAGGCATCAAACCCGGATCTCTCCCACTGAGCTACTCCTTGGCTACTCCAGCCAGACCCAGATTTGACCCAGATT
Organism: Antechinus flavipes; assembly: GCF_016432865.1. Classification (NCBI taxonomy): domain Eukaryota; kingdom Metazoa; phylum Chordata; class Mammalia; order Dasyuromorphia; family Dasyuridae; genus Antechinus; species Antechinus flavipes. The sequence goes on along the minus strand of NC_067398.1, from coordinate 156,400,633 downwards.
TGTGATATTTTACATTTCCCACTGGGAAATCCAACCATATGTGGAAACCTCCCTTTCAAGCTCTTTCTCTCCTCCTCCCCCAGGCCCCTATCAGGCCACCACACACAGTCCCAGCACTTCAGTTTTAGCTGCCTACCCAGTTTATGATTCACACATAGGCTGAGCTTTGGTCGAAAGGCTAGAATCCAAATGCTACTGGTCCATCAACTTACCAATATTCCTTGCTTTGGAAATAACTCTTTTCCCCAGCAGCTGGATCCTGAAACAAGGCTTTATAAAAATCCTCTTGGATTTTTCTTTTATTTATAACATGAAAATCTGAATTGGATACTTCTCCCAATTAATGGCTCCATCTCACAATCAAGTTGTGATAAGAAAATGCCTGGAAACACTTAATAACATCCTTCTCTTCCATTATCTAATGCTAATCTGCTATCCTGGATGTCACAATAGATACCAGGAAGACATCTTTCTGAGTTCAAATCTGGTCTCACACACCTAGAAGTTTTATGACTTCAGGCAAGTTAGCTTCAGTTTCCTCATCTGGGAAATGAGCTCCAGTGTCTTTATCAAGAAAATCCCAAATAGAGTCAAGAAGAGTCAGACATAACTGAAAAATGATTAAACAATAACAAAAATCTAATATTTAATATATGGACCAATGGGTCTCATTGATGTAGTCATTCCTTCCAGTGATATAGATAATAGCCTGTCCATAGCTGCTCACCTTGTATACCTCTCTCCATCATGTCTTCTCATGAGTTTAACAGAACAGGGGTGGGGAGGAGGTATTCTATGATAGATATATTAAAGCCTAATTATATTCACTCAGTTCTAGGAGAATTAAGTACAAAGAAGGTATACAGTAAAGGTGAAAGACTATGAGTATGGAATATTGAATACACTGTCTGGCTCAGCTGATAAGTTATTTAGTTTGGCTCAACTCTTTTCCTCTCTTTTATTCTTTGTTACAAGGGGTAGAGAGGAAGGCGATATAAAAATGAAAGATATTCATGTTTTAAAAAAGAATTGGGCACAGTGGGAGAAATACCCAATTCAAATTTTTATGTTGTAAATCAAAGAAAAACCTGAGAAGAATTTTTTTAAAGTCTTGTTTCAGGATCCAGCTACTGGGAAAAATTATTAAAAGCTGTGATTTCTAAAAATGAGAAAAGAAACTCATTTATATATGGTTTTAACAGTTATATAGCTCTTTTCTTCACTGCAGCTGTGTGAGATAAGTAGTACAAGTACAGTATTATTAGTCCATTTTGTGGATGGCAAAATAGAGAACTGTAACATGTCTAGTTAGTCAAAGTATTTATTCTAGAATGAGCCAGACACTGTGTTAAACTTCAAGCATACAAACAAAAAACAAATACTGTCCTTGTTCTCAAGGAGCTCACATTCTGAAAAATCATCAGATGTCTAAAAGGCAGCTTGATAGTATAGTACTGAAGCCCAGTAGAGAGATTTGGATTAGATATTTAGATTTGAGAGTGATTTATATATGAATAAAAACTGAACCCATGGGAGGTAATGGGGTTATTAAGATACTGGAATGGTTTGCCATTTCCTCCTCCAGCTCATTTTATAGATGAGAAAACTGAGACAAACAGGATGAAGTGACTTGCCCAGGGTCACATATCTAGTGTCTAAAGGTAGATTTAAACTCAGGAGGCTGGGTCTTTCTGACTCCATGTTTAGTATTCTATCTACTATACCATCTAGATGCCCCACAGTAAGAGTCCAGATGAGATTAAATAACAAAAAACCTTCAGTGGACCTAATCAACATGGTTGTGAGAATTTTTCTAGTTCCATTTTGTAGTACATAAATAAGTGCCAGGGAGGTAGATAGAGGAGGTAGGGATCCAGGTTAGGGATTTACTAAGGTATGATTGTTAAATGGATAAGGGGTCAGAAGATTCAAGGATAGAAGATAGTTTGGAGTTGAACTGGTTCACCAAGGAATTGAGACACAAAAGAGAGAATACGGCCAGTGTAGTCAATCACTCAGGAGTGAACAATATAGTAGAAGAATCAAAGGTCACTGTGATAAAAACCAGGGTTGGGGATTGTGAAGTACGAGAAAGATGATAAAAGATTATGGACTGGATAAAGATATTTCAGAGTTTATAAATATGTACATGAAATAATCATAGGCAGTAGCAAAATGAAGCAAAAAATATACACAAAATCTCTGTATATAGCTGAGTATAGCAAACTAGTAAGCCTTGAGAATTTAATAACTTGGGAAACTGAGAACTTTAGAGTAGGTGAGGGAGTATCAGTATATATGTTGCCTAATATGAGAATAAAAAATGGAAAAGGAGAGAAAAGTGGCAAGCCAAGTGTTGAACTCGTTGAGGAAAAGAGAAGGATATCCTGGAGGTGGGGAGGGAAGGTCCATACATTACATAACCAGAATCTGGATTGGAAAATAAAATTAAATAACATGAACCTCAAAGAAAGAGAAGCTACTGAGTGACACTAGTAGAGAAAGTATGGAAGTTTTCCAACTTTTTCATTGCAACCAATGAATTGACAGAATGAAAGAAAGTGCCCACTGAAAAAGGCGGCTTGGACATCAGTGTCATTGGGAAAGAGCCAGGTCTCAGTGAAAGACTAGGAGCAAAGTCTTGAACCTAGGTCTTTAATTTCAGGGAACTTTCAAATAAGTGTAAATAGCTTGGAATATTAATAGTGTTGTGTGAAATGATTAAAGTTGTAAACATCAAAACAAAAAGTGTGGAGATACACATTTAACACTTTGGTATTCACATCATTTCTACACAAAAGCCTCGTAGAGGCTCCCAATGACTTTTGACTCTGATAAGCTATTATACTCTTGTCAGTTGAATGAGCTCTAAGAACCAAATGGCAAAAATTAGAAACCCTTTCATTATTTCTGAAGGGAAAGCAACACAATGAACTCTATTTGACCCCAGCATTAACTCAAAGTAGTCAAAGAAGCCTGTTGGGATTCTTTTTAAGCTTTTGGCGTTTACATTCCAGGGTAATTTTTATGAGATTAAAAAAAATTTTTTTTAAACAGAAAAACACTAAAAATATGCAATTCAAATGTGTAGCCAAAGCAGAGAAAAAATAGAGGAGCAGAGTTAGAATTTAGAAAATAAGTAACAAATATAGATGAAGTCAATTCAAAGATCTCAAGCCAACTTTTAAAACATGATACAAAGCTTAACGTTGGACTCATCTTTGTCACATGATATTTGGATACTAAGTCCTGGTTGCTTGTAAATGAAATTCCCCAGCCAATGGGGAATACCCACAGTTTCTCTCATTTCTGCATTTCAACTGAACTACTGTTCCTCTACCTCTGAAATACAAGCCTTTGTGTAAGAGGATTAATGGGCAGCTCACTGGCAGAAACATTTGTCTGAGTTGCTGTGTTTTCCCTCAGTAGCCAGGTATTGCTGAGTGAGCCTCGAGAAAGCTCTTAATGCCGAAAAGCATCCTTTTGACAAGTTCAGATATTCCTGAGCTGAGAGGTGTGCACGCCATAAAATAGCCCTGTAAGTAGGGAGAGCTAAGCCAGGCAACATAAAATAATCTTTAGATGTGCAAATGTCAGCTCACTTTACTCCTTATGTGGCCTCTTTTTGTTCTGTGGCAAAAGCAATTTCAAATGGATGGGAGATTTGGAGACAATTCGAGTCCCCCACCCCCTCCTTTTTTTCATATAATATTTTTTTGGTCTACAGACTTGGCAATCACAGACTTTCTCTTTTCTTCTAACACCTCAGCATGGTTCATCAACTGGAAATGAAGTCTAGGTAATTTGTTTTGGAGCATTTCTCCTTCAAACAAAGCCAAAGACTAATGGATTAAAGGGAGGAGGAAGTAGCTGAAGGGAAAGGGAAATGTGAAAGTCAAGAAGGGAGGAAAGAGGGTAGCAATTCTGCCCTCTCCAAATGGCCAAAATCATAGTAATTCAACAATTTAATCCAAGGCTTCTTAAACTTGTTCCACTTACAATCCCTTTTCACATGAGAAATTTTTATGTGATCCCAGGTATACAGGTATATAAAATAGGTATGTAAATCAAACATTTACTGATAAAAATCGTAATTTTGTGAGCTCAATCCAGTTATGGACCCTACATAAATTGCAATCCATAGTATAAGAAGCTGGGACTCTCATCACATAAAGAATTGTAAAGATAGTTGTTTAATTAAAACAGTTGAGCTATCCCATCTAAGTTGACTTAAGCCAGCATGTTTAGGTTTGCATTTATGAAGTAGGTTTTTTTCTCTTAAAAATGCCTTTTCTACTTCTGAACCCCCAACTTGGAGGTTAACAATGGAAATATAGGAAAGATACTGTCTACATACAGAATGTCTCAGTTTTAGGCTATTAAAGCTTAAAACTACATGAAGACTTTTGGGATATTTTGCATTTTCTCCAATATTCCTTCCCTTTAAACCTCCTTTTCCAACTTTTCCCTTTTATCTTCTGAACTTGAGAACACATTAGCAATCTATAGTGAATTCTCCCATGTTCTGAAGAGAATACAGTTTAGGTTAATTGTGTTTGCAGAGAAAAAGAAAAAAATAGTACAATGATGAAAGGAAGACATTTCACGTAGGAGGTTAATCATACAACCATATCTGCAAATAGTGCCTTGTACATGAAAGGCATTTAATTAATTTAATTGTTGAATGACTGGTGGATAGGTTCATGAACACTGACTATTTTTGGAGACTTACAGATTTACTTCTCTCTGTTCTAGTTTTTACCAAAGATGCATACCTTGATATTTATATATACTCAATTTACTACATTAATATGAACTTGTCAAGTTACTGTTCTGTAAGGGTGCTTGACAGTTGTGTCATGTGTGTGTATATTCTGTCTCTAAAATTGATTGTGATGTAAATTTTTATTGTCCTTAGGACCCAGGAAAATACTTTGTATATACAAGGTGGTTAATAAATGTTGGTGACAGAAATACATTCATTTCGATTATTCTCTGTGTGTGTGTTTGTGTATTTAAAGTGGAGCCAACTAAAAATCAACGTAGAAACTTATGGAATTTTGCCACAGTAACTTCAAGAAAACATAAGCTTGTCATAATAATAGTCCTGATTTTATGTATTGCTTATCTTCCTGAAAACTGAAAATACTTTCTCTTTTTATCTCATTTCATTCTCACAACATCTCTGTGAAAAGCACAAGGAAAATCCACACAAAGTGTAACACTCATCACAGAAGGGAAAAATTACAAGTTGACGACAGAACATTTCATAGATGGTGTGGGAAGCAACAATATTCATCTTTTGGGTTGGGTATGTCGCTGGCTGGAGCCCCCAGAGGTTTACAAATAGAAGGCAGCATATAAGAAAGCAGATGAAAAGGATTGAGGAACAAACTCATCATCAGATTGCAGTTGCTGATGCTGGTACCCAAAATTTGAATTGGGGGAGGAGGGAAGAGAAGAATAGGGAAAGAAAATCATCTGACCGACTGAATCACCAGTTTGTGCAAGAATTTATATGGCAACAGGGCGTGAATCATATATATATGAAAATATTTTTAACGTTCTGACAAAATCACACCTAGTGATGTGGTAACTCGTCCAAAGGCAGTTCCCTTTCTGTTGTCGGCACTGACTCACGCTGAATATTTTCAGTAATGAGTAAAGAAATTCATAACATAATCTGGAGACTAATTTCTGAAAGCCAGGAAAAGAAAACAAAATTAATTCCAACACAGACACAAAAATTGCTCTACTGCTGCCTAGTTGGCACAAAAAACATAACAGAAAAGGGAAATGATCATCTTACTGGTTCTGATGAACAAACTACCAACTGGATTACTCTCTAGGGGAGGGGATGAGGGAGAGGAGGGGATGAAGAAGGGGAGGGGATGAGGGAAGGAAAGAAGAAAAAGTTGGAACACAAAGTTTTGCAAGGATGAATGTTGAAATCTATCTTTGCATTATTTTGATAATAAAAGGTATTATTTAAATTAAATAAACTACCAAATCTAAACTGCTATTTTATTTTTTTGGTTTAACTAGTCAAAGGCACACACGTGTACAACCAAGCATCCTTAAGCTGAACTGAGGCTATTTCCTTTACTTGTTCCCCACCTTCACTGTACCCCAATAATGCTATTTGGCTAAAATTAGGAAACCTTATGATCTCAGCAAAATTAAAATGGCAGGTGACTCAAAGATTGAAAACATGGTGGTTGCTAGCATTATATAGCACTTTCTTATTTCATTGTACCCTCAGAGCATTCCTGAGGGGTAGGTTCTATTGTTATTCACATATTATAGATGAGGAAACATACAGACAGAAGTTAAGTGACTTACCTAGCATCACACAGATAGTAAATGTCTGAGATAGAATTTTAATTGGGGTCTTCCTGACTCTAGGCCCAATACTCTATCCATTGTGCAACCTAGAACATGATTTCAGAAGTCCAGAGTTTCAAATCCTAGCTGCTTGATACTTTGTGTGACTTCAGATAAGTCATTTCTTTACTCTGACCTTTGGGTATATTAAAATGATAAGATGTGACAGAAATTTTATAAATGCTTGCTGAATCTGTCTACATATGGGGAAGGCGTGCAGTGCCACATTAGGGACAAAGTGAGTCACTAAAGTTGAATTAATTATATAATGACCCTTACTGATGGAAAATAAGAGGGACCAAATAAGAATTCAATAATAATGCAGTCAAGTTTATTTCATGTGTCCAGACAAGTATAGTCAGAATCTCCCTAAAATGACCAAATTTGGCAGCCCACATACATGGCTGGATCAGACACTGGCTCATTTTATCTTCTTATGAGGAAAAATCTGAGTTGTCAGTGGATCTCTGCCCTTGGAGAAAATGACCAGGACCATTTGACTACTATCATTTTGTAGCCAATTCTCTGCCACTCACTATATTCACAACTTGACTGCAGGTTCAACTTGCAAGCACTGGCCCTTTGCTGTGACATCCTCTGTCATCTGGGATTATTTGGGGGATCAAGTTTGTCATCAATTTGGGCCAAAATGATTTTTTCCATCTTTCACTTTGGATCTCCCGTGGCTAGTAAAATACCTTGCAAGGTTCATAGATTTAAAAGCTAGAAGAGAACCTTGGAAGTCATCTGGTCAAAACCCTTTATTTTGGAGATAATGAAATGAGATCAGCATGCTTGGGTGGCTCACACAGTTAGCAAATCTCAGAGCAGGGTTACAAACACTAATCTGCCACCCTGGGATCCAGTGTAGAACACTAGACTGTCTAGGTAGGGTCTTAACATGTTTGTTGAATTAAACTGAATTGGTGTGAACACTGTAATGCTCATGTAGTCTCTATACTGCAAATAATTTAACAGAAAGGTAGGAAATTTCCTTGCCACCATTAACAATGGGTAAGTAGATCAATTTAAAACTTTCCCTCAGGCCCCAGATTTCATATTAAGGGAAATTTCCTTCAGCGAATCCTTTTCTATAAGACTCAACTTAAGCCTTTTCTGATCCTCCCAAGAGCTAGAGCCTTCCATCCCAAACTCCTTGGCAATTACCTTATATCTTATTCTACGTGTATATATATTCTATATATATTTATATACATACTTGCATTAGAATGGAAACCTCTTTGAGAGTAGATATTTATATCCTCGAGCACTATAGACAGTAGGTGTTTAATAAATGCTTGTTAATTTAACCTGAAATTCTTAGTCAAAACTTAAAAGCCACCTTTGTGAAGAAATAGTAAATTTCCTTTCATCTTATTTTGCTTAACTTCCAGAAATTGAATCGAGGGTAATAGGGTGAGCAAGGAAGATATAAAGTTAGGAAAATAGGGAAAAGGGGAAAGGAGATTGTGAAGAAAAGGACTTGGATCAGCAATTTTTAAATTTAGTATAGGTGGGTGTGGGGTGAGTTGTCACATGCTTCTATATAACACACAGGGATACTCTAGTATCCTTCTTCTGGAGTCAAATACTACAAATTGTTGGCAATCAATGGACTTTAGGAATGGTTCTTTTTAATGTGAGAATAGTTGATTCTCACCACAGATCTCTCTTTGTCACTGCTTCCACTTGCAGCATTACAAAAGGAGATTGGGAGGATTAAGTTCCCATTTTTCTTTGCTCTATCAGGCCATCATCAAAGAAGGATACTGGGCTGGATCAAAAGTAAATTAAATCCAATGGAGAACAAGCCTTTGGGCAGTACAAAGGCAGAACTGGCTCTTCAAACAGCTAAGATTTTTTAGCAATTTCTCAACTGTTCTTCTTTCACATTTTTATTCTTTCAAAAGAAAAAAGTATAATAAAAATCTTACTGATTCATATTAACGGCCATGTAGAAAGCCAGTGTGGAGGGAAAGAGCCTAAATGACAAAAGATTTTATATAAATATGGTTTTATTACTTTCCATTATATAAAATAACTCAAGCCTGGCCAAGGAAACGAAGTCCTGAGAGAACTAGCTGTAAGGGTGAGATAAGAATGCTTTGTAATTACCATATCAATTGTTTGTACTTTTACTGTACACAGTGGGAAGAAGGAAAGGGAACAGATAGGGGAGAGTTCAAGGTTCTATAAGAACAAAGGATGAGAAGAAAAGGCTTCAAGAGAATAAGAAGGTGGAGTTTTTGAACCAGAATCTGGGATTGTAAGGTCAATGCTCCCTTTTCAGTCAGACAAATAAGGAGAGGAAGAGGAAGAAAAAGGAGGAGTAGGAAAGAAAGAAAGGGAGAGAGTGAGAGAAAGGAAGGAAGGAAAAAAGAAGATGAAGAAAGAAATTAAGAAAGAAAGAAAGAAAGAAAGAAAGGCAACTAATTTACATTTCTAGTTGTTTGTAGGGGTTGTTAGGTAAAGTGCCATGTGCCAAAAGCCTAAAATGCAGGATCAGTTCTGAAAAGAGGAAAAGGCCTTTGCCAAAGATTTATCAACACCTAAAATTGCTTCTCTACATTCTCTGCACTAAGGCAGTTTATTAAATATTTTAAACCCCTTGCCTGACTAAAACAGTCATTACTTGAATTTGGAGCCATCCTTGTAAAAACAAAAACTCTAGAGAAGGTATTAATATGTACAAAAGAGTGAAATCATCCTGAGTCTTTTCTTAGCAAAGCTAAGATGCTGCAACAACAGAAGCATATGCTTGCTGTGTGTATTTTGGCTGCTGAGTTAAGCCCAGTCCTACACATTTTCCCTTCTATAATCCAGGAAGTTTGAATTAGCAGGGAAGAACTCTACTGACCAGCAGAATTGGCAAGCAGATAAAAATCTCAGTAGGTTAAGAGCTACATGGTTATTGTGATATCAATTCTATAATGCTCGGAGAGTAGAGGTGAGGATGGGACAGGGTTTGGCCAATATAACAGACCAACCTCTCTTTCCCTCTTCCCAAGGATAGAACTGGATAGGTTCACCAGATGTCAGTGATCTTCAAGGATTGTCTAGTTCTCTGGATAAGAGTACCCACTGCTAGATGAATAACAGGAGTTCTCCTGGGATATGATGCGAGAGAACTCTAAGATGCTGGTGTCCTTGGGCAAAGGGGTTGCATGGACCAGGGGCTGAGATAGAGAGACAAAAGGCACTTCCTTTCCTAGGGAGAATTAAATTTTATCTTGGCAAACACTGTTCACTGGAAGAGGAGAAAAAAAGAATTAGTTGTTTTGGATCCAGCTAACTGGCCTTGTACAAGTCACTTTACTACTCTGTGTCTAGGTTCTCTCATATGCAAAATAAAATAAGGGATTGGAAAAAATGACCTCTAAGATCTCCCTTCTACTTCTGACATTCTGTAATTTTATAGATTCGTGCTTTGGTTACATAGAAAGCTCATTTATTCCCAATAAGAGTGATTATTAACTTCACTTTTCCTGACCATCCTTAGTTTCAAAAAAGAAAAATAAGTTATTTTATCACATCATTTATAGTCTTTCCAATGTTCTTGAGGCAACCTTAGATTTCAGGGGAAGCAACAGCCTAAATTTTGGCTTCCTCTCTGACACAGTTTGTTGTAAGAAGTACTTCCTTTACTAGCCTTTGTGCATCTCTGCACGGTCTCACAGCGAAATGACCAATGTTTCTTCTTTACAAGCAAGATTCCTTTGGAAAAGGTCCCAAGTAGGGTCATGAGACTACAAGAGCCTCACCTTCTAGTGACCTTCTCCCTCCTATCTAATAGTTGCTTTGGCAAACGTCCTTGATCCTGCCAACCTGTGAAAAAGAAGGCTGGAGCTTGGGAACAAGGCCAGGTATTTTGCAGGGTGCACCAGTGCCAGAATAACAGCTGCCTTGACTTAAGCTTTTTAATCTTAGATTATTATTTTTGCCTTCTACTATGAGCTAAATCATGGCAGAAAATAAAGAGTCTTAATAACACTTTTTTCAAGGCTAGTTAGTTTGCTAGGAAAAAAAAGAGCACAACCATTAATATGTTAGAAATAAGGATGAAACAAAGCAAGAATCGCTTTCCTTTGTATTATTTTCTTTAGTCCATAAAAGGAAAAGAGGATTTATTGTGTTCTGTTATCATTAAAATTTAAAGTTTAAATCCTAAAAGATCCCATCTCTAAATGCTCCTTATATAGTTACAAAGTCATATCCAGGTACAGGACAGAATAAAATTAAGGATCACCAGAAAGTTGTCCTAGACATAAAGAAATAATCTAGAGACAGTGAGGGTTTATTGAGTGAATCTCATTTACTAAGGTTAGAGAAGCAACAATTGTCTTACTGTGATCCCTTAAAAGCTGGCATTTGGCCAAAAAGAGGACGGTTCATCTGTTTGATAGAGCGGAGTGTGTGTACTTTAAATATTGAACATTTTGTGTTTCTGTGTATATTCATCCTTTTAGAACTATAGTTAGACTTTAAGTCTGCCATCTAGTGGCTACTTGGAAATTGGCATTAAAAACCAGCCCAATATATAAAAACCAGACACTAATCAACTAATCAATTAACAAGCATTTATTAAGCTACCATGTGCCAGACAATGTGCGAGGAACTGAGACTGAGTCCCGGCTTCTCAGGGAATTGAGCAAACACCAGCTATTGGAAGCTGGGAACCATGAAGAAATGATTCATCATGCTACAAAGAACAAAGGGAAGAGCAACCTTGAATAGAAAGAAGATTCGATTGAAGAAATTGGTAGGCTTTCATCCAAAAGAGGATAAAGGTTAAGAGACCAGAGGCAATGTCTGTTTGATAAATGTGGTACAGAGCTATGATAACCATGTAGTCGACTAATTTGACTTCATAGCTCATTTGAAAGAAGACATAGCAAAGAATATTAACAAGATTACAGTGCAATCTGGTTCACTACTCAGCTCATGGAGAAAACTTCAATTGAATGCATCATGAAGAACTGGGATTACAATATTAATGGGTATAGCTTGCGTTTCTCTCTCCCAATGGCACATCCCATCAGAAAGCGCCTTGACTAGATCAAAGCTTTGACAGCAGTCCCAAGTTCTCACCTGGATTCCCCCTAAAGTCCTTCTGTCTCCCTCTCTCTCTCTATATATATACACACATGCATGTATTTTATAACAATATATACATATGATATATATGTAATACATGCAAGATATAGATATAACTACAAAAAGCACTAATCACTTTCATTCTTCATTTTTTTAAAAAAAGTTATAAATAGGACTTTAACGCAAAAACTTATTTTCCTCATAATTTTCATCGAGTTTATCCCTTTTAGAAGGACAAGTACTTGACTTTGAATAATTGATACTTTATCACAGAGTACTAGATTAGTGTTATGCATAAAAGATATTTTGATTTGGCCACATTTATTTACATTTGAAATACAAATATGAACTATATGATTCTCCTTCCTTAGCCTAAGTTAAAGTTTTGCTACCAACATAGACTAGAAGCAGCTGTCAAAGCACTTGGTTTCTATATCGTGAGGAGACACAAAGACTTGTTATCTTGATTGGAAGGCTACTCTTGTCTGCTTTACATTTGTCTCTAAGTCTCAAAAATTTTTTATTATAGCTTTTTATTTACAAGATACATACATGGGTAATTTTTTTAGCATCGACAGTTGCAAAACCTTTTGTTCTAACTTTTCCCCTCCTTCCCCCCACCCCTTCCCCCAGATGGCAGGTAGACCAATACATGTTAAATATGTTAAAGTATAAGTTAAATACAATATATATATACATGTCCAAAAAGTTATTTTGCTGTACAAAAAGAATCAGTAAGTCTCAAAATTAATGAACTTAAAAGTAACACTAGCTTTTGCCGTGCATTACTAGTTGATCATACCAAGTCATCTACTCTGACGGAGGACCAAAAAGATGGGAAGTCACATGGGTTTCTTAAGACTGCCTTGCAATGCTATTTGTAGGAATATTTCCAGTCTAGTCTTGGAGGCCTTGGGTCATGGAACTTCCCTTGTTTTTTTAAGGAGATTTCCAATAGGGGAATACATTTGACTTCTCTTTTTGTTCTTTTATTTCCTCTTTCACAGGGAGAAAAACCAAACCAAACAACATTCAGTGAAATGAAATTCTTGGCCTCTATGCTTTGAGATCTGAGATCAGAAGATTTAACCATCCAGGGGTTCTTCAGTCTTCCGAAATGAGCAACCGGTTCCAAATACATAACAATTCCTTTTTATTTGAAACATTTCCACTCCTGTTCCCTGTGGATTTAACAAAGAAACAGGATCTAGTGGGAAAGAATTTTACATAGTTATCTGGAAGAACAATAGTCTTAATCTCATTTTAATTGAGATCTTTCATGACCTTGAACCCATCTACCTGAATATTTTGCCTTTATTCTTACAATTTTCCATTCTGAAACCAGAATGCCATGTTTTCCCTCCCAGTCTCTGAGTCTTTAATTATCCTTGACTGTCTTCCTGAAGCCCTGCTCTGCTTTGAGATTGTGGAGGATATCAATATTACAGATGATGTATCTTTCCAACATGCTGATAACTATGGAAAGAAAATGGGTATTTTGTTTCTCTTCTTTTGCTTGGAGAAAATGCTAGGACGAATAAGCATCTAACCAAAGCTACAGCAGGAGAACATATAAATTCATGAAAGGAACAAAAGAAGGGAAAATACTTCAGATAGCTTGGATTACCTTAAATCACATATTGGGAGAGTAAAATCAGAATAATAGATGAGCAATCATAACCCTAATGCTATACTCTTAGTCAATCTTATCCAGTGCTTTATTCACTTAGATCCTACTTTATCCAATATATGATAATGTTTAACAAATTGAGTAATTAGGATAATAAAAGAAATTGCTGGTGGATCTTTTATGTAAACATCACAGGATGTCAAAGATCATCTAGTTCAACACTTTCATTTTATGACTGAGAAAATTGAGATCCGGATCTGTTCATTTAATCAGTGACAGAAATTGGACTAGAATTCAGACCCACTAACTCACCCCTGCCCCCAAATTCGTTCCTAAAAAAGGTCAACTTGGGCCAGTCGATGGAAATAGCTTTTCTTATTCAGAGAGAAGCCAACATCACTCCAATTATTATTCTGCTAAATGCAAACTGCTAAAACTCCTCATCCTCCAAAACCCAAGGAGCTACCTCTGGACAGTATTTCACCCACCTAGCCACAGGCACTCACACACTGGGACACTCCTCCTTAGCTCCGATTGTGATGTCCTTTGGGGTTAAGTCTATCTGTTGTGGATGGTTAGGAATAATATATGTTAAACAGTGAAGAAAAGGATTTATTTTTAGACATTAGTAGCCTTGCTTCCCTGACCAGGCTTGGTTTCCCCTGTTTGACCAGCTAAGAAGAGCATGTTTCCCGTCTCAAGATTCTGGAAGCCACTGAACACATGCAAGGGATGGGGTGATATTCTTATGAAACAATTCTCAGTGAATGGAAACAAGATGATTCGGGAATGATTTCTTCTCAAAACAATTTCCTCAGCACCCACCCTTTCCTCCCACCATGGAACCCATCCTGAAGGGATGCCAAAAATGAAAATAACAAAAATATAAACACATGCAAAGAGCTTTATACCTTCAAAGGATTCTCAAAAGAACATGATGCCCATCAGTTAACTCTCCAGTACCCTATGATCTGAAGTGAACACTAAGACTCCTAGAATTCAGAAGTGCTTAATTCCCAACTTGCTTTCAAATCCAGATTGTTGGGAGGTGGAAGAAAGAGGGAGTGAGCACTGGGGCTATAAGAATAGCTCCCAGACTACTCATCATCTTCCTCTGTTTTCTTGGTGATCCTGCTCATTCCTGAATAGGATCCCCAACACCCCAACCTCTTACTCAGATCTTCCCATTGGTACCACAATGCAATACTTTTTTGGCTTCCAAAGCATCAAGTGAAGAAGAGAAAACATATATATGTACTGATCATTCTCTCTGTCTCTGTCTTTCTCTCTCCCTTTTAAAAGGCAGAACATCCATCAAGAACCAGCTCATGTCTATGAAGTGCTTCCTGACATCTTCTGGCCAAAGGGCTCTCTTTTCTCTTCTGAAATTCGATAACATTTAGGATCATAGATTAAAGCTGCAAGGTATCCAACATGCTGCACCCTTCCTCACAGTGTTGGTCAAATCAGTTTAAAAGATAACTGAGAAATGAATAAAAATACAATAGAACATCGATTTTATGTATGATTTTTTTTTAAAAGTCCACGTACATTGTGCAGATTCCTGTATATGATTTAATAGCCCCCATTTTTACTTGAGTTTGATATTATTGATCTAGTCTAACCCCTTTATTTTATGGACAAATTGAGGTTATAAGAATTAAAATGACTTGCCCAAAATCACACAGGTAATAAATAAGTGAGATTTGGACCCAGATTCCCAGACTCCAGATTTAGTATGACTCCTCTTAGCTGTAATATTCAGCTAGCACTGGTTATGGAATAGATGTCCTCAAACAGGAACTGTCCACTTTGCTCATTCAATTCTGCCTAGAAAGATCTACCTCATCTTTTATGCCTTGCTGCCTTTATGGAGTTATTCAAAGGTTTTCCCCAATGGCTCATTAAAAGAAGGCAACTGTGCAGGAAGGATATAGCCACAGTGAAAATCTAGATTTTTGACTCAGGGAAGCACGACAGACTTAAAGCTTTCGCTGCCACTCCCAAAACACTCTGAAAACAACTATGGCCAGAATATCCTAGTAAACAGCTGAGCAATTTGAGTACTCCTCAAATTTCACTGTGCCTCAATTTCCTCAATACCCTACAATATCCACCTTTGTTGTTGTGAGTGATTAACAAAGAGCCTGGCCCATAAAAAGTTGCTTATTTTCTGACTGCTGTGAAGATCAAATGACAGGATGATATAAAACATTCTCTAGGCCATAGGTACCAAACATGTCAGATTAAAATATAATTGGGAAATACTTAACAAAATAAATCTATAAACACACGGTTTTCTCAGTCAATATGTGTCTCACAAATTGACTGAGAAAACCTTTTAGTATCTAAATTTTATAGCATTTTTACTTATTAATCTATAAATACCATGGTTTTTTCAATCAATATATGGTTTATATATTGATTGAGAAAACCTTTTCTTATCTAAATTTCATAGTGTTTTAATTTATTTTGTTAAATATTTCCCAATTGCATTTTAATTTGGTTTTGGCCACTTTAAGAATACTGGGGGCCAGGTAGTTGGTGCAACAGATAGAGTATCAGCCCTGAAGTCAGGAGGATCTGAGTTCAAATCTGACCTCAGACACTTAACATTTCCTAGCTGTGTGACCCTGGGCAAGTCACTTAATCCTAATTGCCTCAGGGGAAAAAAAAGAATGTTGTGGGCCCTGATAGCCTGTGGACTATTATATTTGACAGCTATACTCTATATCATAAAACACAATTATCAGAAATGAAATAATAAAGGAGGCTCAACTATCTTTGCAGGGGTCTCTAGTGAATAGAATGCTAGGCTTGAAATCAAGAAGAGTCATCTTCCAGAATTCAAATCTGAAATCCTTCTGGCCCTAGATATTTACTAGTTATGTGATCCCGGGCAAATAATTTAACTGTACCTCAGTTTCCCTATCTGTAAAATGAGCTGGAGAAGAAAATAGAAATTTCCTTTGGTATCTTTGCTAAGAAAAGCCCAAATGGAGTCACACAGAGTTAGACACAACTGAAATGACTCAACAACAAAAATTATCTTTTCATGTGTGTACATCTTACTTCCCCAGTTTTAGAGATGCAGCAGGGCATGATGAGTAGAGAAGTGGATTTAGAATAAGGAAGAACTGAGTTTGGCAAGCAGTGTCCTGATTGATCAGGATTTAACATATTCAAAAACTGAAGTCATCATCTTCTACACAAAATCTATTTTATTCTTTTGATTTGTTTGTACGAGTCTCCCCTGCTAGAGGGTTCATATTACTTCATTTTTGTCTTTACATTTCCAGCACCTAGAGCTTAATAACTGCTTCTTGATAGATTGATGGCCCCACCATCCTTCCAATATATTAGGTGTAAAATTTTGCTTATCTTTGACTCTTTTCTCTCTCTCCCTCCAACATTCAATTTTACTAACAAGTTTTGTGTGGATTCTAATGGAAAATAATTCTCTGATAAATCTGAGAAAAAGCAGGATTTGTATAGCTGTCTTTTGTATCTATGTATCATCTCCTTATTCCCATTTCCATCTCTATCAACAAGATGATGTGATCAGGCATGGATTTTTATTTTGTTTGTGGCAGATCACCAGTTTTTTACTGAATAAAGCAAGAGCATGGTGAAAGCTTTGGATAATTAGCTTAATTATATCCTAGAAGAGGAGAAAGTGAAATGTGAGCAGGTAGAACCTGGCTATTTGGGAGTCCCCCAAAAGCAATGAGAGGGCAGCCAGGTGGGGCAGTGGCTAGAGCACCGGTCCTGGAGTCAGGAAATTTCATCTTTCTGAGTTCATAACTGGCTTCAAACACTTATCAGCTGTGTGATCCTGGGCAAGTCACTTCACCTTTTTTGCCTCAGTTTTCTTATCCATAAAATGAACTGGAGAAGGAAATGGAAAACCATTTCAGTATCTTTGCCAAGAAAACCCCAAATGGGATCACAAAGAATCAAACATGACTGAAAAGCAGTGGGGCGAACAATTGGACTTGTGGAAGTGAGGAAAGAGCACTCCTTTTCTATTTTGCTTTCAGTGTGCAGCACACAGGTCAGCATTGTTTGTCTTCTTCCTCATAGGTATATGAAGGTTTTATCTTTCCATCTAGAATGACAGCTCCTTGAGAACAGAAGCTATGTCTGTTTTTTTTTGGGGGGGGAGGAGGTTGGTTAGGGGCCTGTAAAGCACCTTGAATGGATCATGGGCACATAGTAGGTCCTTAAAAATGGTTGAACTGATTATCTTCTGGTAAGCAAAACATGCTAGATGCTTTTATCTTTGCTGGGCACTCACATTATAATACATATATCATAAAAAAATAGACATTTCTTTCCATATGCACATATAAACATGTTTTAAGTTAACTCGACTATGAAATGGAATGCTGCCAGATTGGGGGGAGTATTGTTTAAACATATACTGTATAAGAAATGAAAAGGGACTGAATTAGGTCACTGTCTGTTTATTTTCTTTTTAGAAAAGGACTGATGATTTCAGGGACTGATGTCTTTTATTTGCCAACTCTTCAAAATTCAGGGAAGAAGCATGAAATATCTTTCCAAAAACAACACTATCCAATAGAGCACATAATATAACTTTAAATTGTCCACAATCGTTCCTTTTAATTTCATAAGTCTAGGTCATCAATTTAGACCAACTACATACCTAAGTTAAAATGGCAAGTTCTTTGTCAAAACCCAATGTCTATAACATCTTATAATTTATAGTTTCCTCACAATTACCCTGTAAGGTAGAAGATGCGAATGTCATTACATCCTCAAGTTAACAGATGAGAAAACTGAAAAAGTTACATGACCTATTCGAGGTCCCTCATCAAGAGCCAGGATTTGTCTTTTGAATCCAGGTTTAATGTTTGTTACTGTGCTGTCTCTCATATATCCACTATGATTCCAAAGTTACCGGTTTAATTAAATAACATTTATTGTCTATTATACACATCAGCTTAATTTAACTGGAAGGGAAAAAAACCATTGGTGAACAACAGTTCAGCAAGAGTAGATTCTGGGTCAGCTTTTCTTGCTTGCTGGTGGTATTTGCCATAAATCTTGGCACCAGGACTCATTGGCATTTGTTCAATTGCTGTCTCTCTACAGTCAGCTTTGAATTCTAAGTGACAAATTAAAGTTGTTATAAAGCTCAGTGTTTTAACAGCAACCTGGACAACAGGTAACCATTATGTGGAGCAAACAATGGTGTTATTGAAGAGGCTTTCAGAGATCATTTGGAAAGCACTGGGCAGCACCTACGTGATTCTTATAATAAAGAAATACTCCAAAAAACTCCCTTTAAATATCCTGAAACAAGCACCATTTGTGTCTTTTTTTGGATCCTCAGTAAGATAACATTCATCTTTTGAAATGTTAAGTGAGATAGGGAAATAGAAGTGGGGGGAGAAAGGAAGAGACATAGAGACATACACACAGAGAAGCTTTATTATTATCACTTAAAAACAAAAGGGGTTAAAAATCCCTTACCACCCACTGAAGGAATCATTTTTCTTAAATCAAGAATTGGTCCTTAATCCTACTTCCCAACTCTTCACCATCCCCACTCCACTTAAGTCCCAGATCACCACAGACTTGTACTCTGCCAGTTACAAAATGAAAAGCTCATAATGGAAGAAGTTTGCCATTATCTCTCATCAGACTTTTAGTTAATGGGTGAGTGATTGAGTGATTGAAGATAGAAAGAGAATTTTTTAAGTATCTTCTGATTATCAAATATTAAGATATTAACTTGAATCAAATAATTGTAGCTAGCTCATTCAGATGGATTTGGATGTGGTTGTGACAGATTCCAGGAGTAGGAATGCTGCCTGGGAGGAGGTCACAGATTTGGATTTCAAAAGGAACTGCAGATTGTAAAAGCCATTTCAAATTTACTACTCTGTAAACCTGCCCCCTCCAAAAAATATGAGCAGATCATACACCAATGAATTCCACTTAAGGAGGGTTCATGGGTGAAGGGTTTCCTGAAAGTGCATATTGAAGACAAGGAGGATGGATAAAGTTGGGTCTGAGGTGTTACTTTCATGATTTGTTGTGAAGGGTATTACCTTTTTGGCATCTGATAAATCAGTTACTAAAGTGGACTTTGGGCTTTCTGGTTTCAGAGAAAAGTCATAGTAATATTCAAAATAGAACAAATTAAAAAACAAAAACAAATCCACAAAAAATTCAGGAGACTGCTGCAAAATTCAGACAAGATAACTTTTAGTTCAGACTTGCATTATAGGGAAAGAGTAATAATTAAAACACAGCTTAAATATTACTTAAATAAAAGCCAGTCATTGTTTTGTTTCGACCTGGACCTTAGGACACCAGAGTTAGTTACAGTTAACCAAAGAAAATGGAAGTTTTATGCTCTTGTAATCTATTCCCTTTATTAAAGAATTTTGGAAGAAATAAGGTCCTTCTACTATTTCCCAGGGATAAATCATGGAAAGGTTCATGATAGCTTTCATTTCTATAGGGCTTTACAATTTATAGAGTTCTTTCCTTGTAGCAAGATAGGTATGAGGGTGGCACATATAATTCTAGAATTCTTTGGTTACTGAAATTTAATAGCTTCATGACCTTTGAAATCCACTTTAAAAAGAAAACTGCTTGTCTATCTCTGACTCTCTTATAAATAAATAAAAATTAAATATGCTTACAAGCTATATGATTACTCAAAAATGGCTTTGTTTATGAATTGGATAAAAAAAATTGGGGCCTCATGAAATGATATATTATCTATGGCTTGTTTTATCTTCATATTTCCCTGGCCAGGCAAAAGCTTAAGAATTGGAAATATTGATTTGACAAAGATCACTGATGTAAAGAAAGGTCTTCGGAAGTTAGCTAAATCAACTGTTTCTTTTTACAGATGTTTGTTTATTGGATTTTTTTTTTTTTTTTTTTTACTATAAAAAGGTCATCCTTTACCTAAAATTTTACCTAGCCTTGATCACTGAATGGGCTATTTCCCCAATCAAACTGAGAATTGGAGAAGTGTTAAGGACCTTTGCTTACAAAAAGCCAAGGTTTTCTCCTGCATCCAAGGTCATCTCCAGTCTATAACAGATGAGGAAACAGGTCAAGTGGCTTGCTCAAAGACATACTGGTACTAAGTTGCAAAACCAGGAATTTCAGTGTAAGTCCTATTCTTACTTGTTTACTCTCATTGGGATGTTTAGCATCTCTGCTCCCCATATTATCTGCCTGTCTAAATGCACTTAGCAAAGATATTTGTAAGTAAAAATCAAGCCTATGGTTTCTAGAAATAATCTGATTTTATTCTTTCACAATGTGTAGCAGAAGGGGTTAGAAAGGAAAAGAGTCAAGAGATCTAAGTCTCAGAGTATATTGTTTCATCACCTGGTTATTTTACTTTGAGCAAGTCACTTCTATTCTCCAGATTTGTTTCCTTATTGATAAGGATTTGATAAGATTGAATGATAAGGTCCCTTCTAGCTCTCAAATCTGATTTCTATTTATCTAAGCTTCTCTTAGCATTACATAGGCATCTAGGGGGTTATTTTCTGTTTTCTTTCCTCCCTTCAACAACTCCATATTTTTTTCAGGTGCTTACAAAATTCTGGGGTCATTAACCAGAATTTTTGCCCTCTTCTCCTTCCTTCTCCATAATTAATTCTGCAGTGGACTTTGTTTTCTGTAGGTGAGAGGAACAAGTGAACTGCATAAGTCCCTTCCATCATTGTATTACTCAATTCTCTGTCTTTCTCTTTCTCTTCTCAATGAAAGAAAACAAATGCTATATCAACCAAATTTAGAGGCCATACTATTGGAGTGCACAAGTCACAGGTCAAGGCAAAGATGATTTAAAAAAACAACTTATGACCCCCATAATGGAGTTACCTGTAATAGGAGTCAGGAGTGGAGAACATGGTGAGATGTATACATGAGGACAAAATATCAGAAAGAGCTAGAAAAGGAGTAAATGTAATATTCCTAAGAGAAGTTTTCTCTTCTCCTGTCTGCATCTCATTCCTTCTCATTTAGAATGTATTCAATTTAATTCAACAAACATTAATTATATCTCTGCTTTATGTCAGGCACTATGTAAGGTAGTGCTGAGATACAAAGAAAAAAATAAACAAGCATTTATTAAGTACTTATTGTTTGCCATGCACGGTTCACAAAGATTAGGTAGAGGACAAATTTCAGTAGCAGGATGTGAGAAGGGGTTGGAGGAGGAAATAACAACAACTTGAGGAATCAGGAAAAGCTTCTTAGGAAAACAGTTCTGAACCAACTCTAAAGTGAAACCCAAGGAGGAGCCATGCCATGAGAATAAAGTTTGAATACAACTTTAGTGATTCCTCTCTGCTTGGAAGAATCAAGGTCTAAGAGAAGATTTGACAAGCTCAGAAGATTGTAACATGAATAATCTGAGATCAATGGTAATATGATTGTTTATATTGGAAAGATCACTGGGTTTGGGAGTTTGAAGAGATGGCTTGAAATCCCAATTCCATCATTTATCAGTGGTGTGAACTTGGGTAAATCACTCAGAGCCTCTCAAAAGAACATTGTGAAGAAAGTATTCTGTGGAGGTAAAATGAACTGATTATGATATCAGAACATGAGCCAAAATGTGCCTGGATCAGGATGAAGAGGACTTAATTAATTGCACAGCATCAGGAAAAAGGACTGGACTTGGGATTTCATTGATTCTGGGAACTTTCAGGTGAGAACCCCTCATTAACTTAGGAGATCTTTAAGAACAGGGATATCTTTTGCCTTTCTTTGTATCCCCAATGCTTAACACAATACAATTAAATATTTATACTGAAGAATTTTTTCCCCTACAATCACAGATTGGCATTTTCTCTGTAATAGAAAGTCTTAAGGAGTTGCTTGGGGCAATGTCAAATTAAGTGACTTGCCCAAGATCACTTGAACTCAAGCTTTCCTGGCTTCAGTGTCTGCTCTCTAACTACTATGTCATAGTGCCTTTCACTTATGACAGACTTCTTTCTTTTGGCACCTCTGGAGACACACTCATCTCTTGTGCTTCAGAAGTTCAGTGTACATTAGTAAAGGATATTGTGGCCACTATTGTGTTTTATTTGACATACTTTAAGGCTATACTTCTAGAACATAATGCACCAAATTATGCAAACAATTTATCATGCAGCTCAGTCTTGGATTAGTGTGAATAAAAAATTCTCAGATGTGGTTGAATTATTTGAATATGCACTGCAGGTTTCCATTGAGCTGATACCAGTTACCATTTTTACATAATTATAATTTCAAATAATGTGAATTCAAATACACGTTACCATTTAATGGGATTCATTATTTTACCAATTTGGAACCTAGCTGTACTTTGATTTTAGAAGGGAGAAAAATCCCCCAACTGAAACTGTGAGACTGTACATGGTTTCCCTTTTCAAATGTAATGGCAAAATTGGATAAGGAAAATCTCTTTATTATTTGGTAAGGCACATTTGTTTCTGAAAATATATAAGAAACTGATCTGTGAATATGTAGTCAGGATAACCACTGTTCTGCTGATTACACCTGTTTTAAACTAAGAGGCTTGAATAGCATTTATTTTGGGATAAAATTGTTGATTTTAGAAGGTCTGACCAATTTTCTAGTCTTGTTATTTCAACAGAACTCATGTCATTTTTCTGTACATACAAAAGAACTAAAGTTGGTAATAATTAAAGGAAATATGGCATCATGGAAAGACCTCTCTGCAGTGAGAAGGGCAAAAATTAGGAATCTGGGGGATAGAATGATGAGAGGAGAGAAAGGAAAACATTCCCTGATCTGAATATGGAATTCATTTGCATTATAATCCCAAGTGGAAAGTCCTCTCATTTCCTCTGGATCTGTGATTTGGTTCCTCCCATTTGCTCTTGTTTCTCATGAACAATGAATGGAAACACTCACATGTAAGAATTTCAACAACCCTCTTCGAGACAGATGTTTTGGAAACCACTAAAAAGATTCTTGTCATATTAAAGCACATAATGCATTTTTACAATCCATTCATCTCCAAAGCTTTACAATGAATTATTCTTCAAGCTAAATATTAGCTGTGAACTCAAATACTAGCTATTTAGCAGTCTTGTTTTATATGTTCTCTTCTAGCAAAATAATATTTCCTTTGAGAAAGGGTAGGTTAGTAAAAGCTAAACATATATGTCAGAGGAGTCTTTATCCAGAATAAAATGTAATGTCAAAAATGTCCTGCGCTTTGCGCCTAATGATGAACTTATACCATGTTCAGATTCTTTGCTGAATAAATTACTTTCAGGAAGTCAGTTAGACAGTTGGGGAAGAAAATGAAATCTTTTAAGCCCCAGGGCACCATTTAGTACATTGTTACTTTAGTTTACTAAATGGTACTCTGGTGACCTGAATTATTGCTTAATACATATTAAGCACCCACATGAATCTCTGCTCTTCTCATAGTGCCTTATTCCCCCAAAGCAATTTACTATAAACTTTGCTTTCATTTAAAAATGGGATGCTCAGCAGAACTACTGAGGTCATTAACGGATCCACCTGGATGAAGTGTTGAAAGGCCTGTCAAGAAGAATTTACAACTTTTTTTCCCTCCAAATACTCCAATTAAATGAATATATATATACACACATATTGAACTGAACCTTTAGGGACATCAGACCATAAAACATTGCTCCTGAAAGTATCCAAATGACCAGGGAGACACGTCATAAAAAACTCCACAAATTTGTTTAATATAGAGATCTGGTCAATTAGCAGGAATGAGTAGCATTCTACCATTTTACATGCATTAAAGGTCCCAGACTAGGACTGGAACAGATCCTTAGTTGATGTTTGGTTTCAGCCAGGGCTACAAGATGATCTGTATAATCACAAAGACAGAAGAATGTCTGGGTAAAAAATCAAGATTGACATAAATGCTATTTATATAAATATTACACACATCTTCTTTAATGAATCACCTATTAAAGTAGTTCCATAAGGGACCTGTTTTGCTTTCTCTAGCATAGATATTAAATTATCAGGGAGTAAAATGATATTTAGCAAAGAATGCTAAAAACAGAGTCCTCAGAGACTTGAGTTCAAATCCTGCCTGCAAAACTTATTTTCTGTGTAACCATAGGTAAGACATTAAAACTTGTTCAGCATCTGCAAAGTAGGATAAACATATCTGCAACAGCTATATCACAAGATTATAAGACTCCACAGAAATGAGATTTGCCAAATACCTCAAAGTCTTAAAACTATATAACTGTCAGGATTATTATTTAGGACTATATAGAACCATCTCCAAGAGTTTTTTTTTTTTTTTTTTGAGATACTCAATGTGTCTAGCTTTGCTGCACTCTATTCAAAGGATAATCCACTGTAAGTTTTTGCCCAGACTTTTCACAAAGACCACCAAAGGCTGGAGGAAAAAAACCAACTATGTGAAAATTCATAAAGGCAAGATCACAGACAGAAAGTATCCTGCGGACACTTCAAGGGATTCAATTGGTCATGTTACTTTTAACATTGATGCAACCTGGATTGTATCGAGCCAGGCAAGCTGATGCTTGTGAACCTGGGTTTTAAATGTATACTTTCAAAGCTGCACACATATCTTTAATAGTCTCGTTCTGTGAACACACTCAGTTAGTTCCAGTTTTTATCTCCTTCCTTTTTCCCCTTCTGAGGACCATTTACAGATCATTAAGTTCTAAGTTCATAAGAGCTATTTTTGTTTTTTTAGTGGATGGACACAGAGTAGCAGCAACGCTAAAAACAAACCCAAGAAAGACATTTTCTAAAACTCAATCTGATCATCTTTTCTCTTTCCTAAGAACAATTAAAATACATTGTCAAGAACTTTGGAAAATGGACAAAGAGCATTATAAAAGCTGTCTTGCATCTTTGGCTATAACACTTAAAAATTGCAAATTATTTTTTACAATCTTAGGCAAGTCATTTCAACTCTCCAGGCCTTCTTCATTCCCACATCTATAAAATGAGGGGGCTGGGCCAGACATCTCTAAGGTCTCTTTCAGTTCTAATAGTGTAAAAGTCCCTTTTAGTGAAAAGCATGACTTGGCTCATATACCTTGAAGTCACTTCTTTTTCCCACTGCATCGTAAGGATTCTTTTCTATCTGAGTTCATTGAGATTGCATGTTGGTGACATGGCAGTTACCAAAACATCTGTTCCTTTGGTGATTTCGTTTTCATTTCTCCCAAATGTCTGAATACTCTAAATAAACATCCCAAAACACTTGTGAAGTGCTTGATTAGCATTTCCTTCATTTACTTTTACTAGAAGTTATGATCACCCAAATCCAATGAACTAATAATGTTTTGATCTCTTTCCCACTCTATACTTTCAACTCAAAGTCTTAGTGGTCAACTCTAGCTCTTTCTTTCTGAGGATAAAAGGGAATATCAACAAAACTATCCTCTGCTTTAAAAAAGGTATGAATATTGTTGTGGTTTCTGCCCATACAAATACCCTTCTTTTCTTTCCTTTACTGACATTTGCTAAATGTAGGCTGGGCTACCAGCAAATCCCCTAATGAAATGCCTGAGACCACAAGTGTTTATGTAGTTATGCCAAAGAATTTGGATGATGCACAAGATTTCTATTACTGGTAATAAAGGAGTCATGTTCTATTTCACAGTATTTTATACCTATTATTCTATAATACCTCAACCCAGGTCCAAAACAACCAAGCAAAAAGGAGTTGCCAAAAATACTTCTAAATAGGTTCAAGTAAAATGGTGCACCTGTGTGAACAGAAACAGGCCTCCTATCCCATCCCTGAAAAGAAGCCATAGTATTAAATACAGTAAATGCAAAGCGTGTCAATCAAAAGAAAGCTACTAAGATTACTATATGATCCAGAAAATGACGAAGAAACTAGAGAAAAGCAATCAGTACAGAAGGTGCCAAGTGAACAGAGCCAACATTTTCATTGTTTAATTGCTTTGAAATGGAAGCATGACAAATGTTTAAGTGTGGGAACCCAAAAAGGTAGGAGGGGACTTATTCAGGGTGGTCTGAGGAAGAATAGCCAAGGAGTGTTGAGGAGGGATCAGCCAAACACAAATTTCTCCAGATTATCAGGAAAATATTTCCTCAACAGTAAAGCCTCCCATCTCCCAAGGGAACTGGTGGAAGACCCCTAGCCTGAGTCATTCAGAAAAAATACTGGACAAAGAACTTTGGAAAATAATATACCATGGGGAATAATCTTGCAATCTCGAGAGAAGAGCTTCCCTGACCTCATAGATTTTTTCCCAGTTCTTTTTCTTGTGTATTCCCAAGTTCTCTTGCTTCTTCATGACATAATTACTGAGAAGTGGGCTTCAGATTTAGGAAAGCACCAGGATGTCAGGGTCTTACGAGGAAGGCCTTCTGGCCAGGGTGTAACAATTGAAGTGGGCTCTGATTTGCTCTGGTGAACAGCCTTCCAGCTGTGCTGCATCAGATTGCAGCCTGGCTGACGTTCATGTAAACAGCTCCACCTGGCCTCAATGGACTGAGGAGAAAAACTGATGTCATTTCCAAGGCCCCAGTGC
The DNA here is from genome assembly GCF_016432865.1 of Antechinus flavipes. Classification (NCBI taxonomy): domain Eukaryota; kingdom Metazoa; phylum Chordata; class Mammalia; order Dasyuromorphia; family Dasyuridae; genus Antechinus; species Antechinus flavipes. The sequence continues at coordinate 156,373,966 of NC_067398.1, read as the reverse complement.
TCCCTGAGCCAGGCACCCATCAATCAGGGCTCAGCAAGCTCAGGCATAAGTCCTCTCACATTACCACTTCACACCGAGGGCTTGTTGAAAACGTTCCCCTTTAACATCTGCTAATCAGATTTCTTCCTAGGAGCCTGTAACAATTAAACCTGCTATACTGCAAGGAGCACCGTGGAAGGAGGATTTTTACACGTCCACAGCTGGGCAGTTAGCAGAACAGATGGGCCCTATCTGAGGCAATGGCTCTTGCTTAAATTTAATTATTAAGCCAGGAGGATGAGGTCTAAATGAAGATGACTGCCTCAACCATGAGAATAGCATTGGTCTAATCAGCACTTGCACTCACCAAGCAGTCTCTGGGAAGAGGCCGAAAGGCTGAGACCTCTCCAGACAGGCCGTTAAACAATTCTGAGGGATCACCAGACACTCAGTTAGCAGGCAGGACGCAGACAGGGTGACTCATTGGGAAGCTGGGTGCTGCCTTCTGCTATTGCTAATAATATTCAAAACTGTCTAATCGGTCTTCTTCATCTGAATATTGGCTCTGACTGCTGGAATATCCCTATTTGGATTGGAAAAGAGACCTCTCAGTTCTTAAAAGAAGTTCCAGATTGGACAAATATTTGACCGTTTTTCTGTGTTAATGTTTCCAAGTTTTTTCTACTCTACTAACTTGTTCTGTAATCTTTTTGTTGTTGTTGTTATTTTTTTTTTACTCAGCAATAATTTTTTTCTTTTTTTATTAAAGCTTTTTATTTTCAAAACATATGCACAGATAATTTTTCAACATTGAAACTTGCATAGCCTTGCGTTCCAAATTTTCCACTCCTTCCCCCATCCCTTCCCCTAGATGGCAAGTAATCCAATATATGTTATACATGTTAAAATATATCGACAATAATTTTTAACCACTCTGTCCAGTGAATGAATCTAGTTAATGACTAAGTCAAGTCTAGAAATCCAGATCTTCTGATGTCCAGTTAAGTGCTTCTTCCATTACACCAACTTGAAAAGGATCTGATGAAGAAACCATCTACAAACACCCACATGACTGTCCAGAAGGGAAAAGACAATCCTTTGCCAACATTTATTTGAGTAAAAATGGACCACAAAATGAGACATTATCCTTCCATTATGCTTTTTTGATTCCCTAAAAAGAATGAAGGTGGGGGAGAGCGGAAGACAGGGAGGGACAGTTTTAGAGCTGAATGCAAAGTTTTGGGATTTTATTTTTATTTTTTTACCAGCCCTAATAATTGATCACCAAGAATATAAGAATCCCTTCCCAGTATATTTAATATGAGGATGCATTCTAAGTTGTTATTAAAGCTTCTTAGCAATAGGAAGACATAGGTATAAGTATCATACCTGCTATTAAAGGAGCAAGGCAATTCATCTTTTTTGTCTCAGTTCCCTCATTTGAAAATGGATTGAAGAAGGAATGGCCAACTACTTCAGTATATTGCCAAGAAAATCCCAAATGAGGTCACAAAGAATTGAATATGACTGATCAATTAAAAAAAAGTAGAAAAAAATACATGTGTATGTTTACATACATATATAATTGTGAGAAAGTATGTTTAGTGAAAACAACTTGGGTTCAAATTCTACCTTTATCATTACATATATTATAAAATTATTACAGGGGATTCTAAGATTTATAAATGAATATAGAGAAGACAGATGATCTCCACCAAAAATACTTGGTCAAAACTATGTATACAGATAGGTGTATATATATATACATATATATGTATATATATATATTACATACAATATATCATTATGCACCCATCTATATACACATATATTTGTGTTTCTAGATCATATATGCACATGTATATATATCACACAGTTACAAATGAATTGACAGTTGCCCATATACGTTAGTAAAATGAGTTTCTACATTTCAAGTTCTCTAAGGAAATTATAGGTCCAAACTATATATGCTTGAAAATTAACTAAGCAGGAACATTCAATTTGTCGCTGTTTTTTCTCAACAACTCTCTCATGTGATAAATAGTAATTGTTTGCACTCATTCTTTGGTTCTGTGTTCAACTTTCTATTCCATTAAAAAACATTTTTACAAGATGTCTGCTGGGATGAAAATGGAACCAAAGCCTGTGATTTCTAAGTCATTGGGTTATGTGATGCTGGATCTGAAGAAGGGACCCCCAATGTTAGCTAATTTCCCCCTTCCCCTGGCCACTTTTACAGAGGAGGAATCTGAAAGTCAGAGGTGAGATTTGCCCCATTAATGAAGCTGGTTAATGACCCAGTCGAGTCTAGAAACTGATGTCCAGTTAGTTATTCTCTCCATTATAACACACTGGCCCTTTCATTTTAAAAACTGGAAGAAGATCTGATGCAGAAAACCACTTACAAACACCCACATCACTGCCCAGAAGGGAAAAGACAACATTCGCCAACATTTATTTGAGTAAAAATGGACCACAAAACAAGACATTATCTTTTCATTATGCTTTTTTGATTCTTCAAGATGAATGAAATGAGGGGGCTGACTAGGAGGGAGAAAGGATCTTTGTATAGGACATGGTTGGGAAAAGAGGCATGTGGGCAATGGGGCACATCTCATGCAACTACTGAAAATCCCAAAGAGACCCATCTACCCCAGCAAGTTCTAGAGATACTTGACTTTTTTGTACTGAAACAGATGCCTGAGAAATAACCAACAAGGTCCGATGACATCTAGAAAGAGTTTTGCCAAAGGTCCCATTAAATCTTTGGTCTCCTTCCTGCTTCCTCTTCCTCCTACCCTTTTCTCTCCCCTTCCCTACTCCAAGCTACAAGTTTCTGGAATGCTTACTCTAAAGCAGCATTTAAAAATTATTGATGTTTCTTTCCCCTTCTTTGCCCCCCCAATTTATTCTTCTCTTTGTCTTAGTTTTAATAAACTATTGGTATGTTTGCACTGTGATTCATAGGGAAGAATCACTTCATTATGAGAGTTGGAAAAAGAGACAAAATAAAAAATTAATGGGAAATATTCTCTTGTATTATATGATGCTGATAAATCACTTCAGCTGCAGCCATCATTCTTCATTACTGATAACAGTTGCTACCTTGGCAGTGGGCAACCCTGTTAGAGATGAATGTACAATGTGGCTGGCGTCCTAGGTGAAGAATGTCCTGTGAAATCCTGCCCTTTCCTGCCTTTCCTCTATTTGATTAGAGGATAATAATTCAGGAACTTGGGTTGAAGTAGATTCCCAGGCTCATTTCCAAGGGCCCTGAGCAAGGAGGAGGGAAAGAGACAGACAGATTGATCTTGCTTTCTTTATTTAATCTGAAAGAATCTGTACGCGAAGTCTGCCTTGTCTGAATGACCTGTTGCTTTCCAATGCTCAAGTTGAAAATAAACCCTGGAATTTATTGAGTTTTCAGAGAGAATTTTTCATTGCCCTAATGATTTTGGTATAGAATGCTGTGGTTATAGATTGACTCATTAATTTTCTTCTGTCACAAAAATTCTCTCTCCTTCCCTCATTCTGACAACAAACTAAAGAAAAACTTTTTTCACATTATTCTTTCTCCATCCCCTCCCCCACATAAAGTCAAATCCTGATTAATGCAAATAATGAATCCCTCCAAATGGTAGCATACAGTCAGATTCACACTATTCAAAGTAATATATGGTCATTTGTTCTGGTCCAATGAAAATATGCGGTGAGAATCTGAACAATGCAACCATTTATCAGCATCCTTTGTTTGCACCAATTGGGACTTGGCTGAATCTTTTATCCTCCTTTTTCCTTCACCACTCCCCAATTACTCAAAAAGTGTTTAATGGCAATCAGGCTTCCAGCCAAGGTATCCTGATGTTTTCTTTCCTGAAGGAACAGTGAGTTTGATATACTTATTTGGGGTAAAGCAAAAGCAGATATGATATTTACATGCCATTATACTTTGCCACCAATTCTCATGTAACTTTACTGAATGATGGTGAAGATCCTAAACAGTCATGAAGTTATTCAACAACTAGATGTTTACAAAATATTCTCCTCATTCCCTGTCCTCTTCTATCCTTACCCTAACCCACCCCAAAGTAACATTTGCTTTTAGAATTAAAATTACTAGAGCAAATATATCTACTCTCTTTCTCAGACCCAATTTGAACTTATTATCACCCAGGTTTTGCGGAATGACTATAGTGTTGAGGTTCCTGGAAGATGCAACAGATAGAGTGCTGAGCCAGGAATCAGGAAAACCCAAGTTCAAATATGATATCAGATACTTACTAGCTGTGTGATCCTGGCTAAATCACATAACCTCTGTTTGCCTCACTTTCCTTATCTACAAAATAAGAATACCTCCCAAGGTTGTTGTGAGAATTAAATGAGATTTTAATTGTAAAGCTCAGTCCCTGGCACATAGAAGGTGATATATGAATGTTAGTTATTATTGTCATCATCACTATCATTACTATTAACAGTATATTGTTTTTATATATTGTTATATTGTTTCTACATCTTATAATATAGGTTACATATATGTTATATTATATATAAATGTATAATATTTCCTGCCTTGCCTCTATTTAATTAGAGGATAATAATTTCATGTTATATATATTGCATATATTATAATATTTAATATATTATTATATATTATATCATTTCTTACTGCATGGCAGCTATGGTTATCAGGGAGTTGGAGAAGACAGGTTTTGTACTGATATTTCTGATTAGTCTCTTTATAATTCAGATCCTGAATTTGATTCTTCCTTGTGTGGCAGATAAATTATTTTCTCTTTCTCTTATGAACACACATATGCATATATCTGTTCCATTTAAGTCCTACTCAAGTTTTTTTCAGTATGATAAAGTATCCTAAAGACTAGGCCAGAAGAGTGAAAATTTTAACAATGATCTTTTTTTCCCCCTAAGCTGTTTAGGAAACTGTCCACAACATGCATGTCTGCATCAGAGAAGAGAGTATTTTCATGGAGTCAGAATCCAAGATTTATAAGAGATCATCTAGTGCAGTCCATACCCGACCCCACTTTTCTACAATATCTGCAACAAACACGTGAAAATGCCATCCCATAGCTCCTAGATCTCCTCCTTGGGGGCAAGGAAAATAGCTTTCATTCTTCTCCCACAGAACAATTCTTTCTCAAACTTGATAATGACTATTATGCTCTTTATAAGTTTTATAAGCTAACCCCCCTCCCCCCCGAAGTTCTAAATAATCTTCATGTTCTCCAGTCCTTATACCATTATGGTTGCCTTCTTTTGAACAAATTCAAGATTGTTTATGGATTTCCTGTAAAGGTTGGAACTCTGGAGAAATATACTTAAGGCTCAGTATGAGCTGAAGACAATGTTTCACCTATGGCCTGACCAGGGAATACAGACTTTAAAAATTGGGCTGTGTAGTGTATGTGTGTGTATGTATGGGACACATATGTATGTATACACATATAGACATATACACAACATATACATAGGGGACTAATGAACAGACCTATCATTTCCTTGGTACAAAGAATTCCTTCTCTCTCTCTCTATCAAAAATAGGTTGACACTTTCTCTTCTTATACATCTTAAGGAGTTCCCTCTTTGATAAGAGAAGTGACTTCCCCAGGAATATAAAGGGAGGATTTGAACCCAGCTATCCATAATTCCAAGATTGGCTCCACTATTACCACTCTGCACCTGTCTGCTTGCTTAGTTGATAATTCTCTTTTCCATCTGCTTGGTTCCCGTGCCCAGGATACCCATCCTAAGGTAAGCTGATCACATGAAATTTCATCACCACGCTGCTTGACTCAGCTTTTGATGCTCAATGCCTTTTCATCTCCCTTGGTTACCTTTTCCCTCTGATTGGAGGACAGAGCAATAAACTCTGGCTCAGAATTTCCAGACCTTTCCAGGTAACTCTCCATTTTCCATCATCAGCTCTGGTTGGTTTTGACTCCATGAAGCAATATTTCCCTACACCTGCCCCACTCCCTTCCCATAGTTTTTCTGCTTCCCTTTGCATTTTCCCTTATTAGACTATAAGCTCCTTGAGGGTAGGAACTATCAGACAGCATTAGCTCATTTTGCTTCTATGTTACATTGTTGATTTATATTCAACTTTTTCATAGGAATTGTTTCAGTTCTGTTCCATCTCTCCTAACTTATATTTCTGATACATGGATATTTTTTTCCAAGTGAAATAATTGGAACAAATGCATAACAGGGTGGAATGAATTTCTCAAGATGAAAAGTGTCACAGGAAATTCAGCATAAGGAAAAAGAACAGAGAAAGGAAACCAAGGATGTATGGCTCAGAAGAAAGGTCTGCTAACAGATTGGTTGCATCTTTTTTGCTTTCCCCAGGAATTCCCCAACTTTATAAAGACGGCTCTGCTTTGTGGGCCACAGATTTCCGTTAGAAATTGTTTTTCTTTCAGATCTGAATGCATGGAAAAAAATTTGATTTCCTTGTTGATGTTATGACTCTGCAGGCTGATTAGTTTTAAGAAAAAAATAAATCCTGCAAGAAGACATGCAAATGCAATTTCTCATGTTGCCAAAAAAAGTCATATACACAATTGGCAATATTTATTTTTAATAAAAAATCAAGAACCACCATCAGCACAGGTATATGGTTCCTGGAAAAGAAGATTTTAAATCTTCCCTATCTTCCTGAATCCCTTTATTTTTCACCTCAGAAAAGCTGACATTTGAACTCTTGTCACCTTTTAAATTCTCTGAAATGCCTGGCAATGTTTAAACTCATTCCCTTAGCAATATCTCTTTGTGCTTTAACGTGTTTCAAGCAGACAGATGAGGCAATTAGCTATACACTGTGAAAGGCAACCAGAAAGGCATAGTCTAGATTAATGGGAATCATGAATGAATTAAATTCATATGACATATTTCCACTGGTCTGGAACTAATTATCATATTTTATGTAATTTTAACTTTAAATAGTGCAAATTAGAACACGAGAACATATTCACACTGATCGGGACCTACCTGCAGTTTAATCAGCAGATACCTGAACTGGATCCTGTAGAAAGGCCCAAGATTTAGGTTTCCTAACTGATTACATTAAGTAAAATGCTGAAGAAGCTTTCATTGTCAGACTCAAAACCAATGTGACAATCTCAGGAAGAGACCAGAACTACGTCTAATCTCTAGGAAGGAAGAAATATGCTCAATGTGATATATCAAAAAATTCAGTGGTTTCAACTTATTTTATATATTTGTCTATATCTGTGTCTATTAATCTATCTATCTATAGCTATCTATATTTATATATAATATTTATTATATATCTATATCTATCTATGTATCTATATTTATATATAGATGTCTATATATTGATATAGGTAGATAGATAGATAGATAGATAGATAGATATAGAGAGACTTAATGCTTGGGAAAGTTGAAAGAAGCCCTTACCTGAAGACCTTTAGTGATCCACTATAAAACACTCCATTCTAATTAATTCTAATTAATAGATAATTCTAATTAATAGAAAGACATTTTTGTATAGGACATTCAGTACTTAAAACTGTACTAGGAAGTTTTTAAATCTTTTTTTCCCCCTCTAATATTCTCTGGTTATCCTCCTCTTACTACTCTCCAACTTATCAATATCTTCAAATGTATGAATAAATGAAAAAGCACTTCCTAAGTACTTACAATGTGCCATTCACCATGCTAAGTACTGGGTATACAAATGAAATTATGAGAAGCCTTAACTCAAAGTACTCATGCTTCAGGAGGGGGAAATTACATATAAAATAAAATTCAGCTGCAAAGCACTTGAAAAAGCCCAGAACTTCTAAATATTCAGAATTGATGTGGATGACAAAGCCCAGAAGTCTTTAGGTCGCATTAGTATATTTGATGTTAGTGACTATAGAGTTCTGAAGCCATGGAGATCCTTAGGAAGTAGTGACCAGGTAGATGGAAAGGTCTAGTTGTCCTTCATCTCACTAGAAGGAACAATAACTTCATTAATGAGACTCTCATCTCATTTAAGCTATTGACTTTTTCAACATGAGAATAAGACTTTATATTTATTTAATTTCTATTAAAATAATATTATAGATCCCATTCAAATATTCTTACTTTTGAGATTTTTTTTGGGGGGGGGAATCCTGATTCATCTATTATTCAAGTCATCGTTGACTTCACATGATCTATCATTTTGATGAGCATATAATCTATATTTATATCTGAAAAAGGAAATGGCAAAGTAGAGGAGATAGCACATCACTCCAGTATCTTTTCCAAGAAAATTCTAAATGGAGTTATGAAGAGTCAAACATGACTAAAAATGATTGAACAACACCACAACAATCTATAATGTCATTCAAATTAATGATTAAAAACAACAGGACTGAACACATATCCCTAAGATATAGAACTAAAGAACTCCTTTTACAATGACTTCAATTCATTAATGATTTTTTTGGATCTGGCTCTTCAATAATTTTTGAGTTATATATCTATATTATTTTCTAGTTCATAGTCATATTGCTTACTAGTTTTTTCTAGGACTCTATCAAATGCTTTGCTGAAATCTAGGTAGAATACATGAACTCTTAGATTCTACCCATCTAGTAACTTTGTCACCAGAAAGGGGGCAATTTACTAGTTTAATAATGCCTTCTAATTCTTGAGTTAGTACAACTATATTTCAATTTTTAAAAAATTCACTGTGTCCTCCACCCTCTCCAGTGATTCAAAATATTTTTATTTTGTTTATAATCATAACTTTTATAACACTGTCCTTATCAAAATAATTTTACAGTAACTTCATTAATAAATTATAGCCCACCCAACCTTTGTGAAAATATACCCTAATATTACTTAGCCAATCAGTTGAATTGCAAATTGTACCTAGGGAACTAACTGCCCTCTCTAACATTGTTTCACCTAACATTAAGTTTTCAGTGATCCATTTAATTCACATTAGGTAAAATATTCCCATAAGTTCTGAGAGTGAGTTGAAAAGCTAATAAAGTATGATCTACATAATAGCTACACCAAAAAAAGTAACAAGCCAAAAACATAAAGTAAAATTTCTAAGCTCTTAAAATAAATATGAGAGGTGTTCTCTAAGGGTTAGTTTTTATTTTCATTTTAGATACTATACAAAGTATGCCCTATTTTCAGCAAATCAGATAAATAAAATCAGGAATGATTATTTTCTTTACAAAAGAATTCATAACAGACTTCTCTGTCCACATGGATTTATTGTGAACATTGAAGCAACATGTAGTTTTATTATATTAAATAGGAAGCCATCAATGATAATCTTTTTTTCTTTTTTGGGGGGGAACAAAAGGTAGATTTATTTAGGGGAAGAGGTTATAGACAAAATAAGAAGTAAAACAGGCACCAAAAAGTAGCAAATATGGAATAGAGTTGGAGAGCAAGAGGGTTATCTTTATCAAGGAAAGGAGTTTGGAAGAAGCCATTAAAAAGAATATGCCATGAAGTCTGGGTATGCCATTGACTGGTAGGTTAGATCCACAGAAGAGTTTAGCAAACTAACCAAAGTTAGTTATAGTAAGGAAAAAGACACCATTAAAGCAAATGTACTTTGAGGGAGAGAGGGGTACCTCTTAATGGGCTTAGTCCTGAAAAGGACTTAGCCCAGTGATAAATTTTAAATAACCTTATGTAAAATCCAAAGTTTGTCCATTTTTCAGGAATAAGTCTTCCATAAAATACAATATACATATATATTTATAGGAAAGACCCAAAGGATCTTCCAATAAATGAGGCTAAATTATAAGGATTATAATTTGAAGAAGTATATACTAAGTCTCCTATGATTCAAACCAATGTCAAGCCTTCCATAATTTTGTTTTTATCATCACTGGTATTCCTCTTAGCATCATCTTGTAAGAGGTTAAAAAATATATATGAGAAGTATATAGTCTATTCATAACTCCTCTTGTGTGGAATATTTTTTCCTTAGTGATCCAGCCTAATTATTCTTGATTTTACCTCTTTGTTTTTTGTCATTTATACTAGTTAGAAATTATTTGTATTTGAAACTCATAGTCTGCAAAAAACAAATTATGCATCAGACAACTCTCTTTGTAACTGTTAATAAGACATTAGAAGTGTCTCTGATACTTTCCACATTTATTTGTCAACCCAAGGACTTCATTAAATTTAAAAACATGACAATATTTACAGACTTTTTTCATCTTAAAGTTTTTTGCATCATCATTGTTCACTGTGCTATTAATTACCTACCACGCAAAAACCAAACTTACAGGGAATAAAATAATTAAAATGTTTCTGTCCTTTCTCAAAATCATATGAATTGGAAAGAATATATATTAAAGGTCTACTATTCCAACACCATTTGATGCATGAATTCTATCTACAACATCTCTTTTAAGTACAAATATAGGCTCTAATTGGAGCATCACCAGCAGTGATGGAAAACTTACTAATCATTACTCACCTCATTCCATTTTCAGAGAGAAGTAATTATCAAGATCTCTTCTTATATTCAGTAAAACTAATTTCCTTATTTTTCATCCATTCTTCCTCATTCTGCTCTTTGTAGCTACACAAAAATCAATATAATACCTCTTTCACATGATAGCTCCTTAATATAAGAAAATAGTTACCATGACTCCCTTAACTCTCTACTTCTCCGGCTTCACATATTCAATTACTCTTTATACAATGTTGTTTCATGTCCTCTCACCCTCTTGGTCCTCTTCTTCAAACTAACAAAATAATCAAAGTATGATCTGACCACACAGAAAAGAGCAGAACTATCACCTAATATATACAGTGTGAGATGACATTTGCTTTTGTGGTAGCTGAAATATGCTATGCAGTATTTATTTACAATTTAGATCAATAGTTTAGCCACATCTCTGTGATCTTTGACTCCTACAACTGACTTTTTAAATAAAAAAATGCCCAACTTTACATTTATTTTCATTAAGTTTTATTTTATTAGTCATCTGATATCATTACAGTCTGTCTGTTTCTTTTTAAAAAAACTTAATTTAATTTTTTTGTTTGTATCTTCACCTAGCATGGTGCTTAGCATGCTAGTTATTAACTTTTAGTTCAATTGAATTGTTGGGTTATTGTCCTGATGTTATCATCCAAAACACTGACAACTCAATCCATCTGTAAATTTAATAAGTTTGTTTTAAAGTATCATATAATTAATTGATCAACAAATATTTATTAAGTTCCTGTTTTGTGTCAGACCCTGTAATGGAACTGAAAATGTAAATGTCTCGAGGGTAGCAATTGTTTTTTCTTTTTTGTATTCCCAAAGCCCAGCACTATGCTTGGCACAAAATAGACACTTAAGAAAAGATTATAGAATTGAAAAGGCTTTGGTTTGGTAAAACCATGGAACATAAGGGCTTAGGGCAGGTCCTGGTGGGCTATAATAAACAACTTTCAAAAGATTCATATTGATGCATTAATCAATGCTCCTTGGATTTAACCAGTGTTGTCATTTAGCCCACATTTCTTCATTTTGGATGTTGTTGTTGATTTTGCTGACTCATCTCCATGTCCAATTCTGCGTTGGGGTTTTCTTGGTTAAGATACTAAATTGGCTCTCCATCTCTTTCTCCAGTTCATTTTACAATTGAGGAAACTGAAGCAAATGGGGTTAAGTGACTGACTTGTCCCCTCTCAAATTTCCTATTACTATTAAGGACATCATCATCATCTTCCCAGTTACCCTGGTTCACAACCCAAATGTCATCCTCAACTCCTTACCCATTCATTCCACATATCCATCTAGTCTGTTGCCAAATACTGTTGAACAAGATGCCTCTGACTCCTGGTTATGAAGAACCTTGTCTCATCATACAGTGGAGAGTTACTCTCAGAGCAATTATTCTGAGATAAAGTCTTTGTGATGGAACCATGCTCTCCATGGAATGCTATACCAGAGCTATAACAAGGATGTGATAAAGCTGAAAGAAGCAGAAAAATATTTTTAAAAGGATGTTTACAAGCAGTATAAAATGTAAATTCATGTTTTTATAATGAATTCTCTTTTCATGTTGTATTTAGTTACAAGGAGTTGGCAACTGTTATTGAGATAATAACTTCAGACCACAGGCCATAGATTCCTATTTAAGACTGGCTTCTGATTGGTCTGTTCCTCTCCCAATCAAATTCTGAGGATCTAGTACAAATTAAGATACAACTTCAAGATAATAAGAAGTAAACTACTTAAAAATTGTTTTTTCACTAGTTAACAACAAGCAACAGACTAGATGGATATATGGAATGAGTGGGTAAAGGAGATGAGGATATCATTTGGATTGTGAACCAGGGTAACTGGGAAGATGATGATGTCCTTAACAGTAATAGGAAATTTGAGAGGGGAAAAGTCACTTAACCCCATTTACCTTAGTTTCCTCAATTGTAAAATGAACTGGAGAAAGATGGAGAGTGAATCTAGTATCTTAACCAAGAAAACCTCAATACAGAATGAAGGAAAAGAACCAGAATAGATAATTGGAATCTTATTCATCCCCAATCTTTAGTTATTTGTTTTAACTTCCACAACAAATTTCTTGCCTAACTATCAAGGAAGGAGAGCCTTCCTTTTAAGAGGAAGGATCTCAAATTCATCTACTTTGCCTTTAAGGAACACAGATAATCAAATCCAGTGTAATTGGGAATCAGACTCAGCATTTTATTATTTTTTAGCTCACAATCTGAATTTGTGGCTTTTTTTCCCCAGACATTCATCCTATGAGCCTAAAGAGCAAACTTGACTGACAAAGCATCTAAGAAAGGGAACTGAAAATGAGGAAATGGAAATTTCAAAGAGCAGAAATCTGGAAGTAAGAAATAGAGAAAAATTAACTGGCTCATTTCAGTCATTTATGTTGGATCTCTGAAGTACATTTTCAGTTATATTTTTCAAGTATTAGTCTTTATTACATAAATTTGATGATATAAGCAATGAGTTAATGACAGGAAATGTCCATTTCCTAACAAACACAAGTAGGCTATGTGTATAGAACTTTGATTAAAGTTAGTCACATTTTCCAAGACTATTTGAGCTCTCCAAGTCCCCCTTAACATTTTTCACAGTTTGTACTCAAAGACTTGAATGACCCAAAAAGAGGAAAATCCTTTTTGTGTTAACTTTCCAGTGCAGAGAAAAAGAAAATCATAGAAGCAATTCCTTATGTTGTTTAAATTCATCAAAAAAAAATTATGTTAAGTAAGTGTTCCTCACAAGGAGGCAAGCTTTAGTAAGGAAAATTCTTGCTACAATATTGCAGAGTAGGAAAGGTTTCCTTAAGATAAGGCTTCAGTATTTTCAGATGTATTCCCTGACAAAATAAAAATAGCATGGAATCTGAAGTCAGGAGCATTGGGACCACCTTCTAGACTTGTAGATTTTCCTGGCTGTTGACTGTGGAAATGTCCCAACTGCCAGGAGCCTTGGTTTCCTCATCTATAAAATGTGTATCTCCAAAATTAAGTGTATTTGTACTGCCTACCTTATGGAGCTGTTATAAGAAAATCTTCAAATGAAAATCTGAGTTATGAGTGTTATTTACTTTTTTTTTCAACATAAATACAAGTAATACCTTCTTCTCTTTATGGAGAAATTTGTCAAAATTGATAAAGCCAAAGAGTAATTTCTAGGTAAGCTTGAATTTATCAAGATAAAAGAGATCAAGAAAAGGTGGTGGGGGAAGAAGAGAATAAGCATTTAAATAGTGTCTACTTTACCATTGTCTACTGTTCAAATTTTTTTGTATTTTTTACAAATATTTTTACAATATTATTTAAATTTTAAAAATTACAAATATTATTTAATTTGATCCTTATGACAATAAGGAGGTAGATGTGTTACCATCCTTTTTTTTGTGCCTTATTTTAAGATGGAAGATAGAAGATAGTATGGTAATATAGTAATGGTAGATGGAAGTTAAATGCCTTGCCTAAAGTCACCTGGTTAATAAGTATTTGATGTTGGATATGAAGTGGTTCTCTATGCCAGGTCAAGTACACTATCCACTAGACCAAATATAGCTAGACTATCTCCTAGATTGACTATTTCCTCATGGTCTCAGAATAGAAAGAATACCAGAGGAATTAATGTTTAATTGTCAGAATCATTAAAATAGACACTTCTGCAGGCTTATAGTTCTCTCCTCCCATTTTTTGGTCTAAAAACTGTCAAATTTCAGATCATCAAAGTGGCAATTTTGAAACAAGAAGTATGCCCTCATCAGAATTCTGTTCCTGGACACAGCATCATGGCCTTACACCAAATTTAGCATAATATAGTGCCAAAAGCAATATTGGCAGGAGAACTTCCTTCATAGCTCACGACTTTCTTCCTTGGGGTAAAGTGATTATTACAAGAACTCATTTTCCCTCCCAAGGAAGTTATGTGAAGTCAGAGAAGTCATGGCACTGTCAGGTCCATGATCTTCAGAATGCTGTCCCATCTTTCTCAGTGACTTTGGTTCCTGACTCAGTTTAGTTTTTTATCCCATTGGATCTACAATAACTGTTCTGATCACAATTCCTTGAATGCTTTTACTTGTATAAACTCCATTTTCCTTTTCCTTTAGCTACCCACTAATATAGTCAGAATCTGGACCTTGCCATCTCTTGAAAGTATTTTTCATCCAAGACCTAAAACTCTGAAATCTCTACTATAACCATTACCCCCAGAGCCTCCCCTCTCCTTACTTTTCCCATATTTGCTCTTTCCCTTCCTTGGGACTTTTGATCTCTTAAATTCTTCTAAAAACCCTTTAACAGTTTGATTCCAGAAGCTACTTCTCTATACAAGGCAATTGCAAAGGAAAAAAATATCCACGCTTTCTTTAGTTAACACACCATTATAAGATTTGACACTGGAGCCTTATTTATACAGAAATATTGACACTGCTTGCACATTTTCTGGGAAAAGCCCACAAGACTAAATGTATCAGGAGTATTTAATTTCTTTGACTAATAATACATTTGTCTTTTGGCACTAAGTAGGTATAAGGATAACAAAATATTTATTGTCTTTATTACAGGACCCATCAGTTATTGTGAAAGGAGTTAAAACAAGACAAAGGCCTGAATGAAGATTTAAATGTCAGTATTTAAAATAAATATTAATTGCATTGCAACTTGACAGTATCTCATGGATGCAGCTTTTATAATGACTGGATTAAATACCTACACTGTAGTGTTACCACTGAAATATATCAATCATTTCTTGGCATTCTAACAAGAAGACTTCCTGAAAGAATTCCCTGATAAACTGTTGGTGATTAAATAGTTATTTTCCC
This sequence comes from Antechinus flavipes, assembly GCF_016432865.1. Taxonomy (NCBI): domain Eukaryota; kingdom Metazoa; phylum Chordata; class Mammalia; order Dasyuromorphia; family Dasyuridae; genus Antechinus; species Antechinus flavipes. The sequence goes on along the minus strand of NC_067398.1, from coordinate 156,358,667 downwards.
TTGAATAAGAGTTTTTGAACTGATCTTGTATGATACAAATAAAATCTCATTCTGGTGACCAAGAGACATGTTGCAAGTAAGTGAAAGAACTAACAATTTCCAGAATTGATATTATATTATATATTTGAGGTTGAGCTCTTTAGGAGGAAAAAAGTATTGACTGAAAAGTTGTGCACAAACCTAAATCCCTCAAAATGAAGATAGAGTTGAGATAACTTTGTATATTTCAAATGAAAATTTAGGGAAGGTAAAGAAGGTGACAAATATTAATGATACAATCATAGGATTCATGAATTAATTTATAATTATATCATTAAATATACATATGAACACATATAATATATATACACACACTATATTTCTATAGTGCCTAGTTTAAGTTAAGGAAGTGTTAGGAACTGGACCTATGGTTTCACTGCCATAAGGAATGCTCACTATTGCTGCAAGTCAGCAACCAATCAGCAACTTAGAATCTTAAGATAACCATTCCTGGGTCTGTATCCCAAAGAAATCAAAGGAAGAGGAAAAGAACCTATTCCTACAAAAATGTCAGCTCTTTTTGTAGTAGCAAAAAATTAGAAATTGAGGTGATACTGAAAGGGGAAAGTAACTGAAAACATTGTAGTATATGATACCACTGTGCAATATGAAGTGACAAGCAGAATGTTTTCATTAAAATATAGAAAGATTTATATAAATGGATGCAATGTGAAGTGAGAAGAACCAAGAAAACATTGCACATAATAACAGCAATATTATATGATCAACCTTAATGACTTAGGTTTTCTTAGCAATACAATGATTCAATTCAATTCCAAAGGACTAATGATGAAAAATGTCATACATTTCTAGAGAAAGAACTGCTGGAGTCTGAATCTAGATCAAATAATACTTTAAAAATTTTACTTTATTTTTTCTTGTTTTTAGGGGTTTTCTATGTGTTTTCTTTTGCAATATGGCTAATATAGAAATAAGTTTTGCATGTCTTTATATGTATAATTTATAGCAAATTGCCTTTTTGAAGAGGAAAGGGAAGGAGAAAGAGAATATGAAACTAAAATTTTAAAGAAATATTGAAAATTATTTTTATATGTAATTGGAAAATATGTGTGTATATATAGGTATAGATATATATGTATATATGCAAATAAGCATATCCATGTGTGTATATATAGAGTCTGACAGACATTTAATAAACAGTTGCTTAGAACACTAAGAGGTTAGAATAAATGTCCCTCTGATCATTGGAGGCAGAAATAAAACCTTCATCATCCTGTTTTCAAGGCCATATCCTGAAATATTGTGCCATATTATCCCTCAGGTTTGGCAGGGAATATTTATTCTTTATACTTAAATATTTTTCTTTCCACTTTTGGATATTTAAGATTTCTTTACACATGTGTTAATTGATTAAACATGAACAACAGTTTTTGTTAGACTGTGACAAATTCTGAACCAAGAGGCTATGAACTCCATTTATCTTTGATTCTTCAAAGTACTTGCAAATAATATATTTCTGAATAATTCATAAATTATATATTTTCATTCAAAGTGATGCTTTATAAATAAGATTCATTCCTTATGAATTATTCTCTTTCCAATAATGGAAGTAAGGTTTGTTTCATCTGTGACTTGTTCAAGATCAGATATTATGCCAGAGATATAACAGAAAAGAAAGCAGTGTGACCATCATAAACCAGGAAGCAGCCTATTTAAGATCTGGAGTATGGGACAGCTAGGTAGTTCAGTGCATAAAGTATAGGGTGCAGTCAGGAAGACTTGAGTTCAAAATCTGGCCACAGACACTAGCTGTATGACCCTAGGACAATCACTTTATGCGGTTTGCCTCAGTTTCCTCATTTGTCAGAAGAGTTGGAGAAGGAAATGGTAAAGCCCAAATAGGATCACAAAGAGTTGGACACAACCAAAGAGTTGGACATGACTGAACAACAACAATAAATCTGGAGTAAGGAAGAAAGAGGTTCAAATCTTGTCTGAATTTTACTAGTGGGATTATAATAAACTTCTTAACTTCTCTCAGCTTCAGATTCTCTATTAAAACAGATAATAAAATCTGTAGTATCTATTGTACAGGGTTGTTTCAAAGAGCAAATGAGATATGTTTGTAAATCATTGTGTAGCCTTTAAATGTCTATATAAATATCAACTATAATTATTATTACCATACTGCTTTTCAATTTAAATGTGGTTAACTGGTGACCTTGTATAGGGAAAAAAAAAAGCTATTTTCACTGATCAGATATTATAAGTCTATACCAAGTTTTGCTAGAAAAAGTGTGAGCCAAAATTTAAATCGCCCATTAATTCAGATTTCAATTTTAACAAAACTAAAAATAACAAAAGTTTTTTTTAACCTCACCATTAAACATTTTTCTAGTGTGTAGTATAATTTCATTAATACCAGTTCTACTGATTTGAAATTTATTAAATACAGACTGAGCTAGAGTAATTCCTTTTTGCTTAGCAAAACCTTTCTTCATCAATGACACAAATTAATAAAGTAATTAAGGTTTCAGAAGAGTGGTTTGGATTTCTAGCATTATGAGATGTACTCATTTATATGATAATTAGAAACCATTCTTATTTATTCATTAAAAAAGTAGAAATCCTATAAGAGTTCACTTTTCTGTTTTGAGTTATAGCACATAATTGAATGTAGTAATATTACTTTGATTTATAAATACTATATAAATCATACTGTTTTTCCCTCTAGTCTGACTGAATTGAAGTTTAAATGACCTTCCATGGAATGGTTTCTTAGATAAGAAACACAGATCAGGTTGACATAAAAAGAAATTCCCAGATAGGAACCAATAGAACTGAGAAGTTGGAGCATTTAATTTTCCCTGTCTGTTTTAGACCTCATTATTTTGGCACTGAGCAAGCATGAAGATAACAAAATATTTGTTCTGCATATAACAAGATTGTCTTAAAGACCCATCAATTACTGTAAAAGGGTCAAAACAAGGGAAGTACAGAGAAAAGGGTAGAGGTCATGGGAGAATATAGTTCCAGTCCTGAAGTGTTTGAGGAAAATGGAGGAGGTCAATAGCATGTAGGATGATCCTTCACTCCAAATTATCTTCAGACTCAAATCTGTTGATGTAAGTACAAAAACAAAACTCCATAGTAACTTAATCTAAACCATTTAATGGGAACTATCAGAAGAACAAATTACTATTATCAATAGAACAATTTAATAATAAAGAATTTACACCCTCCCATTGTCCCAAGTCAAAACTTCTCTGTAATAAGCTAATTTGGTTCTATTCTGGACCTTATAATTCCTGCCTATATCTTCAACTTAGAGCTGGACTAAATTCTCCACAGAAACTTAACCTTCTCTCATTGCAAGACATTTTGTGGAATGGGACCTTTCCCATAAGTGATCCACACCCTGGCCAAAAGGGTGGAAAAATAACTTTTCTCAATCTTGATTTTCACAAATATATAAGGCGTAGACTAGTCAAGCCAACTGGCTTACCCCCAAATCCTGCATTGGTCAGCCATTTCAAATGATTGTCTACTTAATTCTTTGGAAAGAATTGTCATTGAGCAAAAGTAAGAAATGTAAATTTGCCCTTTCTATTTTTTCTTCCTTACTTTTACCATAGGGTAATTAAGGATGAGTAGTTAGAGGAGGTGCAATCAGGGAAGTGAATTGTCCAGGACTAGGGAGGTGACAGTACCAATGGACTCTGCCCTGGTCAGACTATATTTGTAAGACTTCTGAGTGCCATCACATATTGGGAAGAACATCGATAAGCTACAGAGCATTTCAAGGGAGGAAACCAGGGTGTGAGGTCCTTCCAAAACAAGAGGCAATGGCAGATTGCCCATACCTTTTCTGAGCCATGACTCTGATCTACCGCCATGTTCTATCCAGCTGAGAATTACGACAACACTTATCGTGGTGACTGTGACATGTGCACAGGAGACCCAAAGCAAGATGTAGCCCATGAGCCGAAGTGAGCAGCAGACCTACTGTGTGGTTGCAGAAGCTATCAAGAACTTTGTCCAGTATTTCTATAAAACTGTCTCCGACCTCATTGACCAAAAAGTTGATGAGCTACAGAAGGTCCATGAGATCCAGGACATCTCTGAGAAAAGCTGGACCAAGCTGACTGAAAGGTTCTTCAAGAACCCCCAGAAGCAGAGGCCGTTGCCCCCAAGTTGGGAACGATGCAGCCTTCCTGATTCTTTATGAGGAGCTGTATTTAGACACATCTAGGCCAAAGTTAGTGGCGGGCCTTCCTTGGCGCAGAGATTTGAATCCTAAATCAGGATATGATACAATTCAACCACTGCAACTCTTCAACCACATTCTCAATGCCGAGGGGCTTGAGCTGCCCGACCAGGGACTGGGGGGTATCATTGATGAATTCATCCACCAGCTTCGGTCATCCAGCCAATACTGGGGTAAGACAGCGAAGAAGTCAGAAGAGAAGATGGACTCTTTCCATTTGCGGAGGTGACCCGAGAACGTGGCTGGAATACGGCTGGCTCTCCTACAAGATGCTCAGCTTCTCCAACTTTGTGGGGCTGTTCCAGCTGTTCTCCCTTCTGGGGGATAACTTCCAAGCCATCAGAGTACTTCAGAACACTGAGTTCTACAAGGAGAGCAGGGGTCACCCCCGGGGGCTTTGCCTATTTGATGACATCCTACTCCACATCCGGAGAACCGAGAGCGTGTTCCAGAGCACAAGGTACAAGCACAAGCTAATCAACAAGCAGAATGAGCAGATACACACCCTGCTGGCCATTGCCCTGACCACGTGCCCCTGGAGTATCGATGAGAGCTGCAGCTGCAGGAGAAATGCTGCACATGCAGAAGTGTACGAGAAGTTCCTTTCCCCACAGGGAGCCCAGCTACGACAGTGTGCACCCAAGGAGCCCTTCCTGCAGCAGCTCAGGTGTTGCTGAGGTCCAGCCCTCCACCCCCTGCAGCTCCCTGGAGCTCTCCACTACCATGCAGTGGCCAAGCTGGCCGGCTTCCTGGACCTCACCAAGGCATTTCTGCACCTGGTTGTTGATCTTCAAGCCTGAAGAACCTGGTGGGATGAGCAGCATCTCGGCTCTGGCTGGGGAGTTCCAGCCAGCCTTGGCCGGTGGACTTCCACAGGGACAAGGACATGATCCACATTGCTAGTACCAAGGACTTCTGCATCTGACAGATCCATAAATTTGAGGAGCTCACCTCCTCAATCGAACCCTAATGAAGATGGGCCAGAGACCCTGAGAGTGCACCACGAGGTGCCACATTTATCCAGAATTCCTGTGGATGCTGATGTTCAAGAGGCGGAGCATGTTTTCCACCTTGAAATGGTCTGATCTTTTGATCCAGAGCAGCAGGACTTCTTTGCTGGGGTCAAACATTTAAATAAATCCTAGGAAGATTTTTTTTTAAAGAGGCAATGGAGCAGAACCAGGAGTTCATTAACCATGGCAACAAGATTACACAATGACCAATTGTGATAGACATGATTCAGACCAGTTCTAATTGTTCAGTGATGAAGAGAACCATCTGCACCCAGAGAGAGGACTGTGGGAATTGAGTGTGGACCACAACATGGCATTCTAGCTCTTTTTGTTGTTGTTTGCTTGCATTTTATTTTCTTTCTCATTTTTTCCTTTTTGATTTAATTTTTCTTGTGAAGCAAGATAACTATAAATATGTATATATACATATATTGGATTTAACATATATTTTTAATATGTTTGACATATATTGGATTATTGGCTATCTAGGGAAGAGGTGGGGGGAAGTAGGGGAAAATTGGAACACAAAGTTTTGCAAGGATCAATGTTGAAAATTTATCCATGCATATCTTTTGAAGATTAAAAACCTTTAATAAAAACAAATAAAACAAGAGACAATTATGGAGTACAGTGGAAGAAAGCAGTGTCTTTGGAGTCAGAAGGACTGTGTTCAAATGCTATCTCCATTACAGGCTGTGTGATCTTGGCAGATCATTTACCCTCACCAAACCCCAGTTTCTTCACCTGTCATATGAGAGGGTCAGACTAGAAATCCCAAGGTTCCTTCAAGCTGGGAATCTATGATCTAATATTAATGAATTGAAAGAACCATCTTCCGATGGTTAACCTAGAAAACAGAAGTCTTGAAAGTTGAGAAGAGATGTTTTCAAGTGTTTAAAGATCTGTCAGGAGGACAGGGAGGTGGCCCAGTGGATAGAAGTATAGGCCTGGAGTCAGAGATTCATTTTCCTAAGGTCAAATCTAGCCTCAGACACTTACTAGCTGTATGATCCTGGCCAAGTTACTGACCCCTGTTTGCCTCAGTTTCCTTATTTGTAAAATGAACTGGAGAAGGAAATGGCAAACCATTCTAGTATCTTTGCTAAGAAACTCCAATTAGGGTCATGAAAAGTTGGACAAACTGAAACAACTGGACAAGACCAACATGTAGAAGAGGGATTTGATTTGTTTTGTTTGGTCTTAGATGGCAAAATGAGAAGCAACAGGAGGAAATTAGAAAGGCATAGATTTTACAAGTTAAGGAAAAAAATCTAACAATAAGACCTCTCCCCAAATAGAATGGAAAACCTCAGGAAGTAGTGAGTTCTCCCATACTGGAAATCTTCAAGCCTTGGCACAATGGCCATTTGGGTTTTCTCTAGTGTGGTTGGATGTTGGATAGTGTTGGCCCCAACATCCCTATTAATTCAGATTCTGTGGTTTTGATGACTAAACAAGAAAACCTGTACCTAAAAAGTGGCTAAAAACAAAACAAAACAAACTTTTGAAACATCAAAATAGAATTTGGTAGAACCAAATACTAGTATGATGGAATGATTAAAGATTAAAGGCAGCACTGAATTTCATTTTGGCAGCAAAATATTTTTTCTTTCATCCTTATCAAAGACTCTTAACATTGATAATCCTAATTTTTAAAAAAAGATCAGTCTTTGGTCTGCAAGAGCCAGAAATTATGAAAGTTAGCATTTATATCTTCCATAAATTAAACCACTTCCCAAATGGAAACATTTTGCAAAGCATTAACAACAACTAAAGAAAACAGAATTTCATTGACTTACCTATTAATATTCCACAGAAATACCAAGAAGTCTGGGTGGACAGCTTCAGAAAAAAGTGATACCTGGAGAAACAAATTTTAAAAAGATATGAGAAATTTGTCTCAGATCTCCAACACTAACTGAACCATTGTTCCATCCAATTATAGCACCAAGAATTACAAGCTTTGGTTCTTGGGCTCCTCAAAGTTCTATACCTTCATTAACATAGAATTGTTCCTTCTCTGAAATACTGACCTACTTCCCTAGAGAGCCAAACCACTGATGGACTTGGAATAATAAAACAGGGTAAGGAAGGATGTGTAACCCATTAAACATGCACCAAATTATATATACTTTCTCTTGTCCTTCAAAACTAACTTCAAAATACAACTTTTGTCCTTGAGGTCACTTTGTGAATAGATGGAAAAGATTAAAATGGATGAAACAATACATTTAAAAATAAGGAATTAAATTGTGAATGATATAAAGCAAGAGAGCATTTGTTAAACACTGTGACAGATAGTAAAACAATAATCCTAACAAGTATCTTTTGTTATTCTTTTCATTAATAACATTTCTGATTTTTTCAAAAGTAAACTTAAAGAGAACATGGTAAGTCTGACTTATAAAAGCCAGAGGCAAAGGTTGCTAAAATGCTGAAAGGTAAGAATAAAACTCAAAAAATGCTGATTCATCTGAACAGAGGTCATAAACAAAGATCCTAGTCACTCTTTAGTGAATTTAGGTTACATTCAGAAAACTGTATGCTCAATTTATTTCCTTGCAAGAAGAGAAAAAAACATATTTGGAAAAATACTAACTATAAAACGGATTATTTGCAGGATAAACAGCACATTTTTATTTAAAGAAAGAAGGGCTAGTCTTAGTACTGCCCATTATGAAATTCCATCAACCTAGCTCTCTCTGTTTTCTAGGTAATCAAAGAGAAAGAACAGTGGAGCATTGGATTTCTCAACCAAGAGAAGACATCTTATTTAACAATCTCAGATCTCTCATTTGCAAAATGAGAGGATTCTCCTTCTTATGGTAATCAATGGCTCAAAATAGATGATCCTATGCACCTAAGTTTCTTAAGCCCAAACCAGATTAAAACAAATCAGTTCTTTGCATATATAAATGTATATTTCTTCATTTTAAGATTACTTCCTTTTGAGTCAAGACCATGTTGATTTGTTTAGATATATATCAGATGCATTAAGACATATCTCAGTCTTGTTGGCTATATATCAGATATTGAGATTTGTGGAACAAGAAATATTTAAGTTATAATGGAATGAAGAAATTTGGTTATCTCCTATAAACCAAAAGATCAACAGGTAAAAAAATAAATTTTTAGCAGACTGGATTTTATATTGTAGATCATTACAGTAAATGAGGAAAATCCTCGACTTACCCACTCTAATTTTTTTTAAAGCATGCTTTTAAATATGCTGTGGTACTTATAAGTGAAAGGCAATTTAATACCAATTAATTAATCTTAGCACTCAAAAGTTGTTCTTTATTTTGGTGTCTACAGAGTGAGTGTTAATCAGTAATACCCTGAATAGAAACATTGGTGTTTAACTCAATGACTCCCCAATCTTCTGAAATCAATTTAATTAGGTGCCAAACTAAAAGCTACTGAACAAGTCATTAGGGTTCTCTTCAGAAAAAATAAGAGCTCCAAAGGAGGTATTAAATTACAGAATTAATTCTCTGTATTATGTTAGTTTCAAGGAAGTTAATCTTTAAAAAAAAACAGTTTTCAAACCTAATTACTGGATAAAACTCATCATTGACTCCTATTAAATTGTAAGCTTCTAGATTACAGATTTTTCCCAATCTATCTTTCTATCTCTGGCACCTAGCTCTCCCCTACAAAAAGTAGTCATTTTAAATATTTAATGAGTTTAATTGTTCATTCTTTTGTTGTTGATATTAATGGGAAATTATTATCTGAAAAGTATCTTTGAAACAAGCCCCTAGGAAGATTGTAAATACTCATTGTGAAGAGAGTTCTTGATCTTTTTGGTCCCTATTTCCTGACCTTGAAAACCAAATGGTCACAAAATCATTTGAAATTCTGCAGTGTTAAAAAATGAAGATAAAATTTTTGCAGTCTTAAACACACATACACAGAGCCCTTGACTGATGAAATAATACCACACTCATTATAGCACTGGAGTTGTATTCAGCATCATTTCCAGTTTTGACCATTACTTGTTCCAATTTTCCTAAAATACAAATATCACCATCTCTGGAGCCCAGAAAATGACAACACTCAGGAACAAGTTCACACTATCATGTCTGAGTGTTCTGATGATAAAAATATCAATTCAATTCAATAAACATTTATTAAACACTTGGAATATTCCAGAGAGAACATTGCCCATGATCTACCATTATCCTTTTCCACAAGATTTTATAAATAAGCTTACATTCTAAAAGCAGTGCTTTTGGCTGCTCTATTATCTCTCTTGAGCAGAGGTCAAGTTTTTTGGTATCCTTGTTATGGAAATTACTTCACGTCTACTTTTTTCTCAGCAAAATTGTCATAATTGGTGTCAATATCATTTGACATCATTAAGTTGTTTAAATGTTTTTTGTTTGCATTGCTTAGATTGTTGTTGTTCAGTCATTTCAGTTATGACTGATACTTTGGGACTTTATTTGGGGTTTTCTTAACAAAGATAGTGGAGTGGTTTGTCACTTCCTTCTCCAGTTTATTTTACAAATGAGGAAACTGAGACAAATGAGGTTAAGTGACTTGCCCAGGGTCACACAGCTGGTAAATATTGGAGGCTGGATTTGAACTCAGGTCCTCCTGATTCCAAGCCCAGGGCTCTTTCTAATGTGTCTCTAGCTGCTCAATATGCTATTAGACCACTGTTCTAACAAGTGGTGCTATTCATTGCTAATTGCTAATGAAATAATTTCTATGCCACTAATAAGCTATTTTCTGAATGTGAAAATATAATAAATTTCAATTGTTTGGTAATATTATTTACCACTCATGACATCTAGAATATTCTAATTATTTTGAATAAAATATTAATGCATAGAAATATGAAGGTTCTTTGTAATCTACAAATATTTGCCCGCATAAATTCTGAACTCCTAAATCATATTTTCCAACTTTATTAAAAAAAAATCATCTTTACCTAGGGCATTTTCAGATTAAATTCACTGATTACCACAATATATGCTGATTTAATTGAGAGGGCCATATGTTCTTTGTAAAATGCCTTTTTTACTTCATCCTCTACAACAAATGTTAGTAAATAAGTTGCAATTATTTTCATAATGATGTCATTGTAATATTTATGAACATTGCCATATAACCAAATGTCCCATGAAATTGTTTCTTGTTGGCTTTGGATATGTAAATAAATTCAACTTGATCAATTCTTTTATTTATTTTTCCAAGGAGAACGTGACCTATTCTTTCATTTAGCTGTAACTTTCTTCTTCCTTTCAAAAATGTCAAGAGAGTTATGATTCAGAGTCTTCTGATGGTTATCTATTTATTGGTCATTGGACAAGGAACTCATATTTTAAATAACTAAAGCTAAATTAATGTTTTTAGGTGGTATAAAAAGTATATGATTCTTAGCATCTTGTACTCCATTTTTCAGCATGAGATGAAATTCCTATCTAGAAATGGATAGGGCCCCTGGAGGACAGAGAGCTATTTCATATTTTCCTTTGTTTTATATAAAGAATTAATTTGTGGTTGATATTTTTTAGTCATTTGAGTCATGTCTGACTCTGGGACCCCATTTGATGTTTTCTTGGAAAAGACCCTGAAAGGGTTTGCCATTTCCTTCTTCATTACATTTTCAGATGAGGAACTGAGGCAAACAGGGTTAAATGACTTGCCCAGAGTCACACTGAGCCATCTAGCTGCTCCAAAATATTCATTGAAATGGTCAACTTAACTTTTGATGAGCTTCTCTATTATGCTAACCCGGACTTCAGAAAACAAACAATAGATTATCTGAGGATAATCTAGATGTACAGAATGCATCTTTGATTAAGAAAAATTAGAAAAGAACAAGCAAACTTTTATAGCAACATTCTAAAGCTAAGACTTTACTCAAGGCTTTTCTATATCACAGAATCTACCAAAGCTTGATTTTTTACTGGCATAACCTTTGAGAATCCAGCATCACTCTGCAATGTATGCAATGCAACACTATACATGTGTTTAAATATGTCATTGTGCAGATATATACATTTGTGTACATTTGTACGCATGAAATCACTTGAATGTTAACGATTCCTAAAAGGATGTGTGTGTATTCAAACCTCTAACTTAATCAGTGTGGAATACAATTAGTTCCACAATCTAGCAGATACTTTAAATCAAATTTAAATCATTGAGATTTATTTTTAAGAGTTAAATTTTTTTCTCTTCATTTTCAAGTTAATTTGCTCTGCTTATGCATGTTTTTTTACTTATGCTAACTAACCCAAATCAATTAAAAAAAAATCCACACCATTTGTTAAGCTCCTGCTGTTTGCAACACTTTGCTGTATGAATAGGAAGAGAAAACTAAGAGTAAACATGAGAGTTTTCTTCGTATGTTTAGTGGAGATTTTTGCAGGTCCTGTCTAGTTCTAATTGATTACATTCTAACATCTAATTACTGTGTCCCAGGAAGTATGCAAGGCTCTGATGATACAGATACAAAAATGAAACAGTCTCTGCTGTAGAGGTGCTCACATTCTCTTGAGAGATTTATCCTCTAGTGCATCGGAAAATGGACTAAAACTAATGGGTGAAATTTACCAAGGGGAAAGTTTAGATTTAAATAATACATGGTTTTCTAATGTAACCATCATGAAATGGACAGCCTCTCAAAGCAGTAACTTCTGTTACTGCAAGTATTTAAGCAGAAGGTGGATGGTCATCATTTAGGCATATTGCAGAAATGATTCCTTACTGAGAGGAGAGAATAGGACAGAATTCTCTGACTAACACTATTGACATAGCTCACTGCTCTCCATCACTTTCTAGGTTCTGAGTGTCTTTGACCTGACTGTTGAACTAGCATCATCAAATGTTTGCTCCCAGAATCAAAGAACAGGTTTAGAAATGGTTGAGGTGATTTCTAACAATGTACTAAATAGAAGAAAATATCCTAAGAATTCTAAAGTTTTCAAAAATGTACCCTTTTCTCCAACTCCCCAATCCCAATGGTTACTTAATACTTTTAAGAGACTGAACACTTATGGCATTGTCTACACCAGAGTTGTCAGAACTAGATTAAAATGTAATTGGGAAATATTTTAACAAAATAAGTAAAAATGCAAAAGAGCACAGGTAATGTCAATATGAGGTTTTCTAAGTCAATATCCATCTATAGGAAGAACTTAGTCCCCTTTCTGTTTGAATTTGATATCATTGGTCTTTACTCAGCAGATTAACTACATAATTGTCCAATTCCTATTGAATTTTAAGCTAAATAATATGTGTTTCTGTGTAAAGACTATTAATTATTAGCCAAGGGAGCAAAAATAATAACACATCCTTTTCTTATGAGTTTAAATTAAAACTATACATTTACAGTATATTATGGACAGCTGTTTTATCTTTAAATATTTGAGGGGAAAAGCATGTGGGTATCAGATTTCGTAAAATTTTCTAACAAGCAGAAAAAACAATGGCAAGTTGTCCAAACCTGTTCATAATCTCTGTAAGAACTCATGTCGAGACTTTCCTTGAACATTCACCCTTGGATTTATGGGGAAGGGCAGTGCTAAACTCTGCTTACTATGGTCCTAAAGCAATCACCTTGTATTATTCATCTGAATAAAATTTACTAAAATAATTCCTAAATCAAAGAAAATATTTGATATATTGTGAAATTTTGAGTTACTCTTAGGAAAAGAAAATACTTTTTTTTTCAAACCCAAGCCACTTATAAAGAACCTATCAGAAATTTAAATTTATAGATTTATAACAACACATCTTGACCATGTAATATTTTGCCAGTGTCCTACAGTTAAATCAAATCTCTTACTACAATTGATATTGCAGAGTCTGAACCACCATGAGAAGAATGGCAGTTGTTCCTATCATGGCCTGTACTTGATTCATCTAGCAGTTCACAATTTCCCCTTCAATTTTGAAGCTACCTAAATAGGGCATTATAAAAAATTTATAAGATACTTTCCTGCATGAACAGCAGAGAATTCTGGGGAAATCAGAGAACATACTTTACAGCAATCAGAGTGGGGAATACCAGGAGGAAATCCTGAACAACAGCAAGCAGCCATTAAGGGGAAAAAAAGCAGCAGGCAAAAAGAAACATCCCAAGGAAGAGCCAGGACTCCAAGAATATGCAGAATTCAACAGAAGTAAAGAAGTCCAATAAGGAAAACTGGAGTGAGAAGTTTTCTGACATAATTATTGCATCTAAAAACATTTTTTCACTTTGTCAATAAAGATATGACCTCAATGCATGAATAACTATTACAAAATCTTTCTGAGCATCAACAATGTGTTTGCATTATACAAAGCTGTAGCAAATATGATCAAGGAATAGCTCCTCTAGGTTTGACAGACTAGTATATAATACCCAAGAGTTTTATGTGCTATGGAAAATATAGGTGGCAACAGTAAATAATACTCTTGATTGAAAGTGTTGACATACTTTCTTCTGATTTGACATCTATTAACTAGCAGTCTGCATTCCAAAACTGGACATAAACTTTAAGTAGTTACAGGCCTGTGTTCTGAAGCCAGATGCCGAGATAAAACTAGGAACAAAGGAAGTCTAATCAATAAAAAGATATTTCAAATGGGTAATGAAAATGTCTGGAACAAATTGTGTGAAGGAAATGGAAACTACTCCCTTTGCTGAGAAGATCTGTATACTTTCAGAGTACTCAAGATTTTAAGCCTCTAGGAGTCAGGGACCATGTTTGTTTAACTAGCTTTGTCTAATACTTCATGACATTTCTTGCGATAATAATAACTCTAGAGCAGGAGCTCTTAACATTTTTTGTATCATAGATAATTTTGGCAGTCTGTTGAAACCTCTAGACTCCTTTTTCTCAGAATGATGTTTTTATGTGAATAAAACAAAATGCATTGAATCAAGAAGCCAATTCTTTTTAAAATAAAAATCAGAATTTTTAAAAATTAAAGTCATAGAAACTGAGTGGATGCTCATCAGTTGGAGAATGGCTGAATGAGTTATTTCTTTCTTTCTTTTTTTTTAGATTGATAAAAGACGTTTATTATTAGGTGAAGATAGAGATAAGGAGGTCACTGGACAAAGGATCCAGTGGACAGAGGGTCCTCACATGGCTACCATGTTTGGAATCTCTGCCCAGCAGGATGATTTCAAAGAGATCTGGAGAGACTTACATGAACTGAAGCTAGGTGAAATGAATAGAACCAAGAGAACATTGTACACAGCAACAAAATTACATTATGATCAATTATAAAGGACTCAGCTTTTTAGCAGTAAGGTGATTCAAGTCAATTCCAATGGACTTGTGATAGAGAGAGCCATCTGCACCCAGAGAGGGCTGTCAGGACTGAATGTGGATCACAACATAGTATTTTCACTTTTTTCATTGTTGGTTGCTTGCTTTTTTCCTCCTTTTTTTTCTTTTTTGATCCGATTTTTCTTGTGCAGAATGATAATTATGGAAATATGTATAGAAGAATTGGACATGTTTAACATATATTGGATTATTTGCCATCTAAGGGAGGGAGAAAAAATTTGGAACACAAATTTTTGCAAGAATGAATGTTGAAAAGTATCTATGCATATATTTTGAAAATAAAAAGCTTTAAAAAACAAAGTTCACAGACCACAGGTTAAGAAGCTCAGCTCTAATTCTTGATAATTTTAAGAACACAATAATTTTACAATGATAATTTTGAGAAGACAATAATTTTACAAATCTAGTAAATTTTTGAATTCAAGATTCAACTAAGTGGAAAAAGCATAATGATATTATTTATGTAACATTAGTCTATTATGATAGTAATATCATCAGTCCAACCTGTCACTTATTAATTATATGACCATAGACAGTCATTTGATTTTTGTGATTCTGGTTTCTTCACTTATAAAATATGGATAATAATAACCTGTAGTTCATATCCAAAAGCCCTCTCCTGAAGCCTGATGGAGGTTAAGATAGGAGTTTTGGAAGACTGTCACCAGAACATAAACTCTGGAAGATTCTGTCATCTTAGAAAGAATTCAAGCAGAGTCATGGCAACAGGATGTGTCTGTTTACTAATCATTAGCTTTGCCAAATACAGAGGGACTCATCACTGTGGGGTTAGCCAATAGCAGATGAATTCTTTAACTATGGCAATAATTATAAAACCTTTGTCTTTCTATTTATGTGTCAAACTTACATGGTCCATCCTCTAAAAAAATACTGTATTTACTTCTTTTTTGTGTGATGCAAATGCATTGCTGGTACTCAGAAGATTTATTATAGTCACTTATTCACTTATTGACAAAAGAAAAAAATGTTTTTAGGTGCAAGTATTTCAAATAGGAAAAGCACTGAAAATTTTATCAATGGTAGAATCCCACGGTGAAGTTTAAGTTTTTATTTTGTTTTTGTAAAACCACTGACTTCACCAGAGAAATAACAGTATCCCCACTGGCATATTATGAAGTATTTACCACATCATCTCTTCCATCGTGGAATGGGCACTTGGAATGTTGGAGGGTTCACTCCAGAATAGTGTACCAAGAAAAGATTCAGCATTCATTGGGAAGGGAACCACAGATATTGCAAGGAAGCGGTATTTTTAAATAAAATTTGCTCCACAAAACCAGAAGGCATATTTATAAATCCTTCAAAAATGTGGATTCCACTAAAAATGAGAGTAAACAAGCCCACAAAACCAAAATCAAAATTATATGTGAAAATGGCCAAAACTTTACACAGACTTTAATAACAAGGTGATTTTTCCCTTTTCTAATATGCATAAAGATATCACTCAAAGTAAATGCTACAAAATTTAGAACCCAGCTTCTTAAACTGTGATTCACAACTCCATACAGGTTCTCATAATAGAATGTGGGGGTCATGAAATTATGATTTATTAGAAGATAAATATTTTATTTGTATACTTGTTTTATGCACCTGGGTTCATGTAAAAATTTCTCAGGCAAAAAAGGGTTGCCAGTAGAAAAACATAACATAACAAAAGAAAATCATAACATATAAGAGTTAGTCATTTCTTTCCCCCACTGCACTGTTATCTTTAGGAGTGAGGATAAAAATGTCTTCTTTTCATCAAGCTTTTAGTCATTTTTATCTAAGTGTTGGCTGACTGAAAACCAGCAATCTCTCTGTCCTGTGTGGCTCAACATAAAAAGGAATTTTTTATAAACATATTATAAGTGGTCGGGAAACCAGGCTAGAGACCAGGCTTGTTTTCTTTTAGTTTTCAAAAACTAGTTGTTACAACTACTATTATCATCAAGGATAAAGGACAAAAGGAAGGGAGAGATGGGCAGGAATGGGCACAGGATCCAACAAGAAGGATCTCTAAAATACCTCCTATAAAACTGTCTCTTTTTGATGCCTTTTTTTTTTTTTTTTTTTTTTGCGAGAGGGTAGCTAATGGATAGAGAGCCGTGGGCTTGGAGTCAGGAAAACCTGAAGTCAAATAAAACCTTAGTCACTAATTAACTGAATGAATGACTTAATTTGTTTGCCTCAGTTTCCCCAATAGTGAAATGGGGATAATAAAAGCACTTATCTCCCAGAGCTATTGTGAACTAGTACTAGGTGCTCTGTAAATGCTTCTTCCCTTCACCTCCCTAATACCTAATGAATTTTGGTTTGACTTTTATGCAAGACATGTACCTCTCCATTAAGAAGTAGTAATACCAGTATATTTTTGGAACTACCTTTTAGATCTCGGTGAGTGGATCATAAACAAGCTTGAAGATCAAGAATGAGTAATCTTTCAAATTGGTTCATTTTATCCTTATAGCACTGCTGGGTTTGAATCCCACACTAATACACATTAAGAATAATACAAAACCATGGAATTCCCTGGAAATTGGGGGGGGGGGAGGTTTGCTTATAGCAGAGAGACAAGTACTTTGTATGATTTACCTAACTAGGTTGTTATAAAGATCCATTGAGATAACACATGTTAAACACTCATAAAATTATAAGCCCTTTCATCTCTCTGGGTCTATTTTCTCACCTGCAAAGTTAAGGTAATTATGTTTACAGGACTGAGAATTAAATGTAATTATGACATAAAATGATTTTTAAAACCTAAATGTGAGCTACTCTTATTTTACTCATTCAAGATAATTTTTTTTTCTCAGTCAAAGATCTTAGTTGTAGGCCTTGCAATAATTTTCACTGATATGTAGAGATAATAATAATGATGATGAAAGCAATGATTTGTCACAATAATTACTAGATGCTGGAGTATAAAGTGTTGGACTTGGAATCAGAGAGACTCATCTTCCTGAGTTCAAATCCAGTTTCCAACACTTACTAGCTGTGTGACCCTGAGCAAATTATTTAAGTTTGTGTGCCTTCATTCTTCATCATGGCATTAGAGTACTTCTGCCAAGAAAACCCCAAATGAGGCTGTGAATAGTCTGAAACCACTCAACAACATGTGTCAGGGACTGACACATTATTATTATATTTCATTTGAGCATCACCAAATTCTTGAGAAATAGATGCTATTATCATTACCATTTTACAGATAAGGGAACTGAGGCAAACAAATTAAGTGACTTGCCCAATAAGTGTCTGAGATCAGATGAGAAGACAAGAAAAGCAGAAAGCAAAGAGCATAATCACACTGAATGGGTTTCATAATGACCAAATTTATTCTAAAGAGGTGCATAAGCATGAATGTCCCCCTTAGTGCTATTGGGGTTTTAAAATCCTGAATGGTCAGGAAAGAAAAAAAAAAAACTTTGTTACAAAATAAAGGCATCAGAGAAAGGAAAGTAGCATTTGAGTTAAATTTAGAAGAGATTGGAGTTAAATTTAAAGCTTTATTTTCAAGAGAGAAAATTACTGGTTGCCTTTTAAGTCTGCAATTAACTTTAGCTTAACTAAAAAGCTACCCAAAATAAATGAACTAAGGAAGACTGTTCCCTGACCTCCAGAAGCTAGAATTATGATTTTGGGAAAGTCCTTTGACCTCTCTGGGCCTCAGTTTACTCTTCTGTATAATGTAAAGTCTAAGGTACATGATTGCTATGGACTCTTGAGGATCAAAAATTCAATACTTTTAAAATTCTATAGGCGCCTAGACCCAGCACTCCATGCACATCTGTGTACACACACACACACACACACACACAGACACACACACACAGAGAGACACACACACATTTCTGAGGATCAAAGTGATAAAAGAAACATTCTTAGAGAATCTATTTTAATTTTGTAGAAAGATTATTTTCTATCATGCAGTAGTGAGTACTTAACAGCAATGAATCTTAAGGGAAAAAATCCTGATGCAGCTTTCTTTTACAATTTTGAATAGTGCACATATATTCTTACTTTAGACTCAGGACTGTCTGAGAATTTTTTTAGACTCTTTTTAATTTTTTCACAATGGAAGAGAAAAATATAAATAATCTTAATTGCTTTACTGGGTAAAAATGACAAATCTTCCTAAAACCTCCCACATTACTGCCCTTAAGATATAAGAGAAAACACTCCATGGTAAAGAACCAAAAGAAAATCTCCATGCTTAATTAATACCACAACTCTCTATTTACACAGCACCATTCTCCAAGGAAATCTGAGGCATTGGATTTATGTTATTCCTTCCCAAATAATTTTTGTAAGATCCTGTGTGGGATTCTTTTTCAGATGAGAATCAGGTGTTTCAATTTTACTGAATTTCAAAATAAGGTTTATTTGCATAACACAAACACTAAATCAGGAAAAATTACAATTGTAGGCAGGAAGGGACTTTAAAAGTGTGTATTTTTTTTTAATAGCCTCAGATTTCTCTCCTCATTCTTCTTAAACAAAAGAAAAGGGCACTATATGGGAGAACTATAGACACCATTTAAATTTCTGGTTTTAAAGCTAGTTTAGCTATTTTTTTTTAAATCAAAGAAACCCTAATTTTAATGAATACCACTGTGATTGTGAGAGACAGTATGGCATAATGGGTAGTCCTAGAAAACTGGGTTAGTCCAGCCTTTGCTCTGCATTGGCTATGGAACTCTGTGTTGTCACTTGGACTCCCATTAACAAAACACTTACTGATTGGCACAAAGTGAACTGGTCTGACAAAAATAGTAGTTAATACTGAATATTTACTGCTTGCCTCTTATTTATTAAAGTTAATCGATTCCAACTACAGATGACCTCTCCTTGCTATATAGTATATATTAGTACAATATATCTTAGCATACCAAAATTATATTACTAATTCATTATTAGTAAGACTTATGGTTTGTCCCTTCATATGGATATAACTGATCCCTTTACAGTCTTGGTAGGTATTTTCTCTTTAGAAAGTTCACTAACACCAGTGAAATCTCAGGTGCAATGGAATATTGGATTCAATGGAAATGATGAGTTTAATAATCTTAGAAAATTATGGATAGACTTACATGAAACAATATAGTATAAAATGAGTAAAACAAAGAAAAGACTATATAAAAAAAGCAATATTGTTTTTAAGAACAATTTTGAGCAACTAAATCATTTTTGATTATTACAAAATTAACTACAAAGGACATGAAGGAAACTATTTACATCCAGAGAAAGAATTGATAGAAATATGTTTGGAATATTTATATATCTGTGTGTGTGCTTATATGTATAATATATTACATATATATATATACACACACCAAGACACACACACACACACACACACACACACACACACACACACACATATATATATATATATATATATATATATACATACACACATAAACATACTATGTCTAACGAACAAAAGGGGATGCAAGGGAAGAAAAAGAAGAAATTTACATGATAACTTTATTGTATATTTTTAAAAGAACCAGTAAGTTGTATGTAATTTGCAGTTTCAATCATCTTATTATTCTATTCTATGGATTATACCTGTTTTATTCCATAAATTCAAAATAAAAAATAATGTTAAAAAAAGAAATCTCCAGTTAAATCTCTGTCTTATTCATCCTTTTCAATCCCATCTATAATCTTCACTTTTATCTCCTTCCCTGATCTCCTAAAACTTTCTACTCAAGTTTCTGTCATTTATTTCTGTATCTCTTCCAGTGTTCTCACTGCTCCACAAAATGCTTTGTACATAGTGGGTGCTTTAATGAGAATTTATTGAATGAATCACTCTCCTTATGACCAACAGCACACATTTTTGAGAGATGCCTGGGGTTAGAAGTGCAGTCTGTAGCAATGGACTACAGCAAAGTTCATATGGGGACTGAACCCATGACCCTAGTCTCATTAACACCATGCTCTAAACAACTGGGTTAAATGGCCACAGATTCTCCAACCATATACTACTTCAAACATATTTTTAAGTAGAAACAAAAGGACTGAATATAGTTTCCCTTACTAAGGGAATTTAAAAAATTTTATTAATAGCTAAAACATTTAGCAGCAAGTTCAATCGCACTCAGTGGAAAACAACCCACAGCTAGTTTGGTTGTTGGAGTTTGGTTTTTTGGGAGACTTTTTTTGTTTCCACCAAATTCTTCTGTTAGAAAGTATTGATGCCTCAATAAAATATCTGAAAAAAAGAAAATGTTTTCCTCAGAACCAATTCTGCCAATATATTCGTTTTGGTTTCTTTGCTTTTGTTCCCCATTACTGAAGCCTCCATGGAAATAAGATAAATCTTCCTTAGAAAGCTCTTATGTTCCCACACCACAATGCTAATTCAAATCCATTCATTCTATAACCATTTTACCTTGGTCAGTACTCCTACTTATCACTTCATCTGGAAATAAAGAACTAAGAGAAAATGAGTAAGAAATAAAACATTTTATTTCTTTCTATGCATCTTTTGTGCTTGGAACAAGGAAAAATAGTAAGGTATGAAAAAGTCAGGATAGCTACTGTTTTTCCCTCCAAAGAAAAGCTAAACAGAAGATGCAATAATATATTTCACGTTCTAGGTTACTAGAACATGACCTAGTGATCTAGGTTCCTTTTGATCTTATATGCAGTAAAGAGTTATCAACAGTTTGAATACATAAGTGAAACAAAGGAATTAAACAATCAGTATAAATTCCTATAAAGACAAACTAGCAGAAAAACAGGGCATTTAACGACCCCCCTCAAAACCAGTAAGATAATTTTTACACATCCTTAGCAAAAAAAAAAAAAAAAAAAGAAAGAAAGAAAAAGGCCTTACAATGACCTCATACATCCCTGTCTCTTGGTACCTCCCACAGCTTGCAAGAGTTCCCATCTCTAAGCCTATTTGCTCTTCTTACAGGTGCTTACAAGCCCATAAAGTAGTGTCTCTTTGAGGTCAGCTGGAGGAAGGGAAACCGGTTTGCCACTATGTGGTAGGAGTTAAAAGTTGGATCTGATTTTGCAGATGGAGTAGCTTGCCCCAGGGACACTGGGAATTCAACAGCCACTGAGAAATATGTTAACTGTGGTTTTGCTCACCACAAAGAACCTTTTCTTTGGTTTTTTAATTTTTGTCATACTAGGCTCACATTGGAGCCAGACTATTTTAAATCCTGCTGCAGACAACCTTTTTGAATATTTCGGAGTTAACAATTTCCCTCAGCATTGCAACCAACAATGTCTTTGCATTTTGCAGAGCATTTAATGTCAGCAACTTCAGCATTAATAATGTATTATTTCTTGTCAAGTACAATTCTTTGGGAATTATTTTTTTTAATACATTCAGTCACCTCCACATTATCCAAGTGTTGCCTGTTTTTTTTTGGGGGGGGGGAGGGAGGAAGGATAGTTAGAGAGGCCCAATTTCACAATTCCTAAATGAGGAACTTCTTACTCATCCCACAGTTTTGCAGGCAACACTATTTAGATGATACAACTGAGAAATACATTCTCCTCTAAAAGTTGAGGACATATTAGAAAATTAAAGGACAGCAAAAAACCCCTGAAGACCAAGTCTCCATTATAATGTCAGCTTTGAGGGATGAACATTTTCTTCACTTTTTTATGTCTCCCATGATAGCACAGTTCTCGGCATATAATTGGTGTTTAAAAAATAAATGCTTGTTGCTTGCTTGAATCTAATGTTTGGGAGTATCATGTCTTGAATTTGTACTTTTTTCAAAGCAAAAAAAAATCTTTCTTTCTTATTTCCTTCCTCTTTCTTTATTCTCTTTCAAAATGTCTGTAGAACTTTATGCCACGAAGGGAGTCTTCAAGAGATTGCCCATGGCCTCCTGGAATTTTTCAATGAAACTTGAAGGGGATGTTTACCTGACCCCAAATGTTATCCTAATGGAAACTCTGTTTTTAATTCTTTGAAATCTTCTCTTTCCCTTTTCTTGTCATGCCCGCTGGGAAAAAAAGCAAAGTACAGCTGTTGGCTTAACCTCAAATGGCAAACACCAAGATAATCGAGGTCTAATAGTTTCTCAAGAACGCAGACAAAACCATAGGCGTATTCTTTCCCCTCTGGTAATGGTTCGCTGGATTGATGAAGAAGAAAAAAAAAGGCAACTAATTTTGTTGGTAACATAAAGGGAAAAAATGTGAACAATTGAAAAAAGAAATGGATAATATACATATATTATTGAAAAAAATAGGGAACTATAAGGTCTGTTAAGTAGAGGTGTTGTAAGATATGTGTTGTAAGGAGGGATGAAATACTTAGGGCATTTACTGCTGTTTGAAGATTCCAGGTAAGAATGTCATATATGGCACAGAATAGCTTAGAAGCTGGTTTTTATAGCCTGAGAAAACTAGGCACAGGTGGCTGCCAACATGTTTTTATTAAGTGATGGCTTAATAAAAGAAGCATTCTAGCACCAAGTTTCTGGCAGCTTCTCCGATGGTTCTTTCTCTAAAGTTACTTTGGACAGGCTGCCCAAACATATTTAAAACCTGGGCAATCTCATCTGGACAGGCTGCCCGAGCATATTTAAAACCTGGGCAATCTCATCCTAGGGATAGGTGGGGACAGGAGCTACAAATTCGCTTTTCTACCTTGGCATTGTATCACAGGATGCTGGGGCTGCAGGAGATCTTAGCGGTCAATTAGCCCAACACCTTCATTTTCTGAATGAGGAAGCTGATGAGAGTTTACATGATTTGATCAGTCAGTTGGTCTCCTATCAACACTTTCTGTTCTAGAAAAATGTTCTCAAGGATCATTAAGGAACAATCTTATTCTCCTATCCCTTAGGTGGATATGGCCAAGAATATTATTTCCCCACGTTACCCCTGTACCGCATCTCTAAAGTATATTCATAAGTTTCCAATTCTTTCCCTCACAAGATTATAATCACTATTTATTCAATCAACAAGCCTTTATACTGCTTGGGATGTGTCAGACACTTTGTTAAGGGAGATGGGAAGATTATGAGTGAGGGAAAGAAAGCAGGGAATGAAGGAAAAATGGAAGGGAGGGAGGAGGAAAGAAAGAGAAGAGAAGGGAATGGAAGGAAGGCTAAAAGAATAGAAAGAGTAAAGAAAGAAAATAATGAGGGCAGGAGGGAAAGAAGGGAAGGAGAGAAGGAGATGAAGTATGAAGAAAAGGAAGGAAATAAATAAAGGAAAGGAAGGAGGGAAGGAAAAAAGGAGGGAAAGCAAGAAGGGAGGAAGGAAAGAGGGAGGAAGGGAAGAAGGGAAGAGGAGAAAAGAGAAGGAAAGGAAAGGAAAAAGAAAAGAAGAGGGAGGGAGAAAGCAACAAGGGCAAGAAGGAAGGAAGAAAAAAAGGAAGAAAGGAAAGAAGGAAAAGAGAAAACATTTATTAAGTATCTACTATATATTAAGTGCTTTACAAATATCTTATTTGAATAGAAAGGAAAAAAACCAATTGTGTGCTATAGTTCACTCATTCATTTCTTCAACAAATCTTTATTGAACATCTATCACATACAAAGCACTTTGCCCAGTTCTGTAGGGAGTACAAATGTGTATAAGATGGAGCGCCTATATTCCAAAAGAATATAGTGTGCCTACAGGAAACACAAGCAATAAGTGAAAAAAAAATTCCAAAAACCCTATGACACAATAAATAATAGGAGATGGGAGTTTTAGAGACAAAACTGTTCAAGGTTATAGTTATACATCAGTTCACAGTATACATTTGGGAAGGAAGTCAGTAATAACGACAGGGAAGATAAACTGACTTTGACAGAGAAAGATGCAGAAACTTGCTAAGACAAAATAAAAAAAGATCTCTTTTGTCTCAAGGTAGATGGTTTGGACACAGATTAGATCTCATTTATTCCTCTGACACCATTAGCCAGACTACTCAGATAACTGGTGTCTCAGTCTAAAATCTTCATGGATTCCAGGAACAAAAGGAATGCGAATAAATCACATGTAGCAGTGATTGTCCTAAGTGCTCAATACATATTTGTTGACTGATTGATTTCTGGAAGACTTGCCAAATGCTATTTGGAATCCAGTTATGATGCTTCTGAAGAAATGTATTACATATAATTTTTATTCAATATAGAAATCTTATATGCTTGTCATTTCCCTCAGACAGAATTTGGGAAGGAGAAAAATAATGATATAAATCAGAAATACATCACAAAGCCAATGAAATTGGCCCATGAATTAAGTTCTTCAGTCCATGGGGGTTTATCAGAATCAAGATGGCAGAAGTTAGGTCCATACATATCCACATCCTTAATAGAAGCCATGAAGTGGAAGAGTTCACATCTGCCTTTAACAAATCCTTTTAATAATCACACAACAAATTATGGCTGCATTCTTTCTTTTTGGATCACTCAGTAAACCCAAGTGGGAAAGAATTCAAAATGAGGTGCTTCTTTTTTGTTTTTTCTTCTTCCGAGTTTAATTTATAGATTTAGCAGGCAGGTTTTTGGCTTTGTGGTTGTTGAGGCAATTGGAGTTAAATGACTTGCCCAGGGTCACACAGCCAGGAAGTGTTAAATGTCTGAAGCCAGATTTGAACTTGGGTCCTCCTGACTTCAGGGTTGGTGCTCTATCCAATACACCACCTAGCTGCCCCTTGGCTTGGTTTTTAAAAAAAAAACATTTTTTCCTTGGGGGAAAAACACAAATGACCCCAAATTTTCCCTCTTAATATGTTAAATAACTCAGTTGCACCTCAAATAGCTCTCTGAAAAGATTCTTTCAGAAAACATGGATGGAAATCATACAGGATGAGGTATTGTAGAATGGTCCTAACTCTTACTGTAGAAGGTAGTCTCTAGAATTATAGTACCACAGATTCCATAAAAACGCCAATCTAGAACAATTGGTCAAAAAGAGTCCCAATACTTTATAGAACAGTTCATTAGGCAGGAGTATTGAAACCAAGAATTTAAGAGGAAAGGAACAGCTACTTGAATTAAGGAAGTAAACAGTTATAGAATTGTGTGGAAATTAATAACAATAATTGCTAGCATTCATATAACTATAGTTTACAAATTGTTTTTACAAATATTATCTCACAACAACCTAAGGAGATAGAAGCTATTACAAACCCCCTTCCCATTTTACAGATGAAGAACCTGAATCAGAGGTTAATTTATTATTCAGGATCACACAATGAACAGGTATTTGAGGTTGCATTTGAATGCAGCTCTGTCTGAATTGAGGTACATCATTCTATACAATGAGGCACCTAGGTCTCTCTGAAAGAAGGTTCAAACTAACAATATGAAGAATTAGATTTCCTTATTATTATTTGCAATAATAATGACATTTTAGTTCCATAATGGTTTGCTCAGAAAAACCCTGTGAGTAGGAAGTGTGAGATTTATGATCCCATTTTACTGATAGGGAAACTGAGATATAACAACTTGCTTCTGGTCACCTCCATGGCAAGTGACTAAATTGCCAAACTCACTGAATCTAGGTCCTGCACCATGCTAACTTACAATTTCTACATCAAGTTAGTTTTGCTGGACCTTCTTCCTTTGCAGTTAAACAAATACACAAGCTTTAGGGTTCTGATGGAGAAATAGCATGAGACAAGGAGAAATATGAGTGAAACACCTGAAACTCCTTGGAGTTAATTAGCATTGATGTAGCATCTTATATATGTTAACATAACAACACTTCAAGGTCAAGGTTATTAGTCTCCCCATTATACAGAGGAGGACATTGAGATAGAGTGAGATCAAGTTATTTGCTCAGGATCACACAGCTAATAAGTATTTAAAGCCAATTTGAATTCTATCCACTGTGCTACCTAGCTGGGATTAAAAGCGCTCCATGGAGGGATACTAAATTTAATTTTACAAATAATTAAATTAAATTAAAAACAGAATATGAGAGAACATGCTGAGAAAGTAAATACCATGAACAGTTTAGGGCCTTTAGAAGAAATTTTGGCATCCTACATCCTCAGCCCAGGTGCCTCTGCAACTTGACAGGGGTGGGGGAAATCTCAGCAATGGACTTCAGATGGTGAGAGTGGGGGGTTTACAGAAGAAATGATGATGTGAGGGATTCAGAGGATGTTTTCCCAAGAGACTCAGCCCTGTCAGGACACAGTGGGCGTTCTTTTATTTTACAAGGATAAAGAGTGGATGTTGATCCCTGGGAAACAGCACCTGTGAGTTCAAGTCTCAAGACCTTTAACAGCATCAAGAATGGGTGGAAATAAAATATACTTTATCTATGTCTTCAGGCATGTGATCTTACAGTGTGGAGGCGAAAGAACAGATAATAAGAATGTTTATGCTGCTTTTAATATTCCATGGCATTTTTTTTTAATATTTGTGGTTGTTCAGTTTCTGACTCTTTGTGACCCCATTTGGGGTTTTCTTGGCAAAACTACTGGGTGTTTTGCCATTTCCTTCTCCAATTCATTGCATATATAAAAAAATGGAGGCAGACAGGGTTAAGTGACTTGACCAGGATCACACTACTAGTATCTGAGGTCATATTTGAACTCCAGTCTTCCCAATTCCAGACCCAGCCTCCCAGCTATCCCATTTTTTATATATATTGAATCTTTTTTTAAATAAAACTTTTTATTTGCAAAACATATGCATAGAATGTTTTCAACATTCAACCTTGCAAAACCATATGTTCCAAATTTTTTTCTCCCCTCCCCAACTTCTCCCCAGTTAGCAAATAACCCAGTATATGTTAAACATATACAATAACTCTTACAACAATACACTATTAAGACAGTTTTCCATTTTACAGATGAGGAAACTGAAGTGTTTTTTTTTCTTGGCTAAGATACTGACATAGCTTGTCATTTCCTTCTCTAGCTCATTTTCCAGATGAAGAAACTGAGGAAAATAGAGTTAAATGACTTGCCCACACAACTCGTACTTCTTGTCTGAATCTGGTGAACTTAATCTCTGTGATTCTAAGCCCAGCACTCTACTCACTGATCCATCTAGCTGTCCTCTGTTCTTCCCATCCAGCATACCATCTCCTCAATCCTTTGAACTAGCTGCTCTCTCCCTTCTCATTTCTGCCTTAGTTTCTCTAGATTTCTCCAAGATAGCTCAAATCCCACTTTCTGTAAGAGTCTTTTCCTGGTCCTCCTTATTCCTATTGCCTTCTCTCTTGAGATTACCTTCTGTCTGCTCTGAGGAACATCTCTACATCTAGAAATTCTGTATGAAACTAGTTAATTTTATGTTGTATCTCCTACTGGAATAGGTACTCCTGGAGAGCAAAAACTGTTCTCTGTATCCCTAGCACTCTGCACAGGGCCCTGAATCTAGCAAATGCTTAATAAAAGCTTGGTGACTGACATTTCTGATACTCCTTCATCATTTAATGCCCAAGCCACACTGATTGCTAAGAGTAAAGACTGAAATCTATAAAGCTGGGTTCACTTAAACTTTTGCTGGCAACTTTCAGTTGAAATGTCTGTTGCTCAGCCAATTCAAGGTGGTCACAGGGACTCACATTTTCCATAATTCCATAGCTCTCTCCATGCTTGCTGGCAAAAGGAAGAGAAGCCAGGGATAGTTCTATTCTTGAATGGCCAAAGGATGACAGTGTTAGACACTGCAAACTAACTGTTACAGAAGAATGTTTACCACTTTTAAGTGAAGCCAAGAAGAAAAGATAGGACTAGAAAAGACTACCAGAAGATGCTTGCACAGCAAATCACAGTTTCTGCCTCTGCATCCCACACCTCTTGGACACAGGGACCCGGGCCCGAGTCCTAAATACTCTGTGTCCACATGTAAGCCATTATGGGTAACTTTGTTTGAAATTTAATTCCACATCTGCTGTTCTTCAGTCTTTGGAAATCTTATGAATTTCTCTGACAATTGTTTGCAAAAGCTATAATCACCAGCATCTGTAACAAGATCCCCAGCTACAGGGCAAAACATCACATGATTCTGAGAAGACTTTTGCCCAATGCTATTTGGTTTCTTGGTTTCTTCTTTTTTTTTGCTCCATTTCTCTCTCTATCTCTCTCCCATTCCCTTCCCCTCTCTCCTTCTCTCTCTCTCTCTCTCTCTCTCTCTCTCTCTCTCTCTCTCTCTCTCTCTCTCTCTCTCTCTCTCTCTCTCTCTCTCTCTCCTTAACTGAGTTCTTAACATCTCAATTTCCTCACTTACAAAATCCAATCTGTGCTCTACAGATAGTGAATGGAACAAAATATCCATAAAAGTACTTTTGAAAAATATACAGAACATTGAAGTAATACTGTCATCCTCACTCTCATTCGATCCCTTTATGCTTTAGATATTCTGCTTCCTAGTGGCATTTGAGATAAGTGCTTTACATGGTACAAGACTTACAAGACTCTCTCTGGGGAAAGAGGGGGTCATTCTGCTTAATGGAATAAGCTGGGCAATTACAGCAAATAGCTAAAAAAAAGCCTTTCCTCCCCCCACCATTTCCTTAACCTCACTCTTAAATCCTTGAAACATCTACATGGTAACAAGGACATGACTTTATCACCTAGGAAGCTTAGTTTATATAGACTGTGGTTTCAATGACATTTAGTCTATAAAATAGCTGCCATTCTGTTTATTTTAACTTAAAAGTCATTCAAATAGCAATATCTCCAGTGTCCATGAAAAAGAAGTGCTCTGTTCTCAGTGTTGGTTTGTTCTACAATCCATAAGAGCATGGAATCTAGCTCTAGAAACAGAACATAGTGCTAGATCTAGAACCAGAGAAGCCTCATGAGGTTATCTTGCCCAACCCCTTTCTTTATAGATGAAAAGACTGAGACCCAAGGAGATGAAGGCATTTGTCCCAGGTCACACAATCAGTAAGTGAAGGAGCCAGCATTCAAACTCAAGTCTTACCATGGGTCAAGGTCAATGAATTTTCCATTACACCATATGGCCTTGTGATTAAAAAGCATCCTGGAATTTCCTTGGACAGAATTTAAATGTCACTGATATGTGCCAATTCAGAATAGCGAGGTCTTGTAGACGACAGTTTGGGATAGTGGAAACTTGGAAACTTGCTGGGCTAGGAATAAGGAGGAGCTTAACATGAGCTAGCTGATTTGACCATGGACAACTTCTCTAGGCTTTGAATTCTTCACCTATGAATTGAAATTGCTTAGTAGATATAGCCTTTGTACTTTGAATATTTCTGTATGAATACACTTTAAAAAGAACATTTCAAAAGTTTAATATGTTTGGCTTAATCATCTACAATGGAGAAAAGCAGGTAAAATGCATATTGTTCAGACAATTAAGATATATTCAGACAATTGTGATATGAATAAGTGAAAAAAGCACTTATCATAGGCCAAGAATTATGGATACAAATGCAAAAGTGAGAAACTCTCTAACCTCAAATAATTTACATTGTGAAGGAGAGTTAAGACACAGATATATATATATATATATATATATATATATATGGAGAGAGAGAGAGAGAGAGAGAGAGAGAGAGAGAGAGAGAGAGAGAGATGGACGGACAGGTGGATAGATAGCTATGAATGGATAGATACAGACAAATATGATAGATGGATAGAAATGACACATTATTAGCAGTGGATAGATAGATATTATAGGGATATAGCTGAGTGGCTTTCAATGATCACAAATTATTCAATTTCTTTTCTTTTATAATAGTATTAGTTTCCAGCTAAAGGCTCAATTATAAAATACAATAAGTGAAATCTAAAGTAAAAAAATTGATATCCTCATGAAACTCAATTATATGCTCTCTGATATAAGATACTGATAAACATGTTTAACTTACTATTGCTTGCTATCTTGAGGAGTGAGGAGGAAGAAGAATTAGGGAGAAAATTTTGCAACTTCTAGGCTTTGCAAAGATGAATGTTGAGAGCTATCTTCGCATGTATTTGGAAAAATAGAAATACTACTAATTTTTTTAAAAAGAAATTTAAAAATAAGAGTGATAAAGAAAAGAGGCATATGAAAATCTTTAAAAGAAGAGTTAATTTTTCATTATATTTTACTTTGGAAAAATTAAGAGTAACATTTTATTAATAAGACACAACTAGTAATAGGAAAATATGAGCAATGATTTTAGATACATATTTCAATGGAAGATTCCCTTTGAATCAATATATTTATTCACATTTCACAAGTGTCTGACAGGAAATCAGGAACAAATTATAGATTAAGGATTCTTGTTTCTAACTACAAACATACATTTAATAATTTGGGGCTGTATCCTGTAAAGTGATGATTAATTATTTTTATACTCATTTTAATAAGATTTTCCATATTTATATACTATTGGCAATAGACTATTTTAAAGGGTATAAATTTATGTTACACTCAGTATCTTTAAAACTCCTAGACATAGAAACTTCTGCATTCACTAAAGTGTTCATCAAATTATTTAGAAAAACAGTCATCGAACCTCTGGTGGATTGAGTCAAGGTAGATTAAAAGATTTATCCAGCGCCATAGTAATGTAAAATGAGCTTTTTCTCTTCTTGGGACTCTTTGATCTTTCAAATTGTTCTTATGATCAAAAAAAATCTATCACAAGAAATCTAAACGTCTCCTACATCCACTGGAACCCCCTTGAAATCCTACCTGAGTATATCTGACATCTTTGAGAACAATCAGATTGGTTGCTTTTTGTGCCTATCCAGGTATTTATTTCCTTGCTTTCACCTCTTACTGCATTTAATGGGCTGGCAGAGCAGGAGGTAAAAGAAACCTGATATGCCCTTTTACAAAATCACCACCCACAGAGCCATTGCCCACACAGTCAGACAGTCCATTGATTTATAAGCATTCATGTATTTTAAAAGGAAAAAATATATATATCCCATAAACCACTGATCATGGGAATGTATAGTCCAAAGCTCAAATGAATGCAGAGAAATGAGTGACTAACTTGACCTTCACATTTTTCCCCCTACTGCTTTTGGAATAGTTTACATTTTCTTTATCTTTATTAGGACATTTTCATAGTCACATTAATGATTCATTAAGCAAAAGGCTTACCAAAAAGTTTACATTTGGAAGTAAACTTCAGTTTCTAAAGCTCTAACAATAAAGGCGAGCCATAATTCACCACTGCTCCTCACTGAATATTTCAAGGGAAATTACAGCAGCAAAGTTGGAAAATCTTTGTAGAAATGGTAGAATGAAGATGGAACCTCCAGATTCATTCCAAGAGATCAGCTCAATAAAAATGTGACTTTATCTTTCTCTTGCTTTATTGCCCCGTAATCTTTAAAACTATCTCCCTACAACTCCACCCCTTATGGCTTAGAACTCATATCTTTAAAACTATGTTTTTTTGTGCCAAACATTTTGTTAATACAAAGTATTCTGGTGTATAAGTGATCCAAGGAGAAATCAGCAGAGACTTTGCACAAGTACCACACAGAATAAGGAGGAGATGGGCAGAGCTGTTAGCCGAGGCAAGAAAGGAGCAAGATGTGCAGGTTTAAGATGTGGATGGAAAATAAAAGGTAGCATAACTGCATCTCATACCTTTTCACCAAACACGAACAGTCAGCATGAATTGATGCTTGATAGAAGATGCTCCTTTTCTTGGTTAAGGACGGTTTCCTTATCTGAAAAATGAAAGGGTTTTATTAGATGATTTCTAAGATTTCTTAAAGGCAACTAAGTGGTTCAGTGGATAGATAAAAGTGTTTTGGAGCTGGAATCAGGAAGACCTGAGTATAAATCCAGCCTCGGACACTTACTAGTTGTGTGATCCTGGGTTAGTCCCTTAACCTAACCTTATTTGACTTACTACATTGGAGAAGAAAATGGCAAATTGCTCCAGTATCTTTGCCAAGAAAATCATGTGCTGTTGGTTATGTCAAACCATGGCTAAGAAACAAAAGATTTCTTATTTCTTTAAATTTCTTATTGTTTCTTATATTTTTAAATTAGGATCCTATGCATGTCTCACTTTGAGATTCAGAGAAGCTTGGCTGAATCCCTGTAGGCCTCAAGATGAGGGAAAGCAGTTGTCTCCTTCCCATCATTTGTTCTTGGTGATCCAGGCACAGCCTTGGACAAGGGTTAGGAATACACACTTTGGATTTAGTAAGATACAGAATATTCATTCCAATGGATGGCTCAGACTTTCAGTAATCTGATGAGGGCAGGGAAATTCAGGCAGAGATTTGAGAAGAACTGAGGTGGATTCAGATTGGGTAAAATTCTGTTACAGTTACTCCAGAAGAGCAACAGAAAACTCCTCGCACAAAGGAACACGGAGATTAATGGCTCAGACTGAGGAAAGGAAGCTTAGAGCAAATCCGTAGCAAAATTTGTTCAAGAAATACTCATCTTTATAAAGCCACACTTGGTAATAACACAAAGTCAGTAAGATCTTGGTTTTCATTTGCTGTTTGATTTATGTTTCTCAAGTTCAACTTTATATTCTGCTACCCCTTGAGGTAGAAGGTCTTCCTTTCTTCCTCCCTCCCATTCCATTCCCGTTCCTCACTAAAAGTATTTCAAAATTATGTGCTGTTATGGCTTGATTATTTTGGACATTTTCCCTTTTATTCAATCACATTCTCATCTGCACCAAGTAATAAATTATTATTCTTTAGACTTATAAAAACCCACATAAACCGACACACATTCTCCTGGATTATTACTATCATTATTTTTTTTAATGCTTTATTGATGCCTTTTGTCTTTACATTACACTCTCCTGTAGTCCTCAGGCATCCAAGTTGTTCTTCTGGCCATTCTAAAACTCCAATGCTTCACAATAAAAGTTCCCTCATAATGGACTACATCCCAAGTCACAAATGCACCATAAGAGCTAAGTCACCATGCAATTTATACTCCTGGATTTTGGCAGTCATCGGCTTTGCACATAATCATTGACACTGTTTTCAGTTAGGCACAGGTTTTCAATAATAAAGCTATGTTCTTGCCAATTCCTGACATTAATATGGGAAATAAGACTGAGAAACCCAATGAGGCAAGTTTGTCTATAATTTCTTTTCCTCTAGTATTTATATCCAGGCCTGAAGGAGCACTTCCTTTGAGGAAAGGAGATGACAAGCTAATCATTCCTTTCTGACACAGAAATGAGCTTTATGTACTTTGGAACCTACTGAAGGAAGGGTCAGGGTGGAATGAAGAAGACTACTGCAGAAACCATGTTCTGGAAAGACAAAAGGAACACAACAAAGGCCTTATGGACTTGAGGGCTCTGGAAGAGTCCTCCTAAATCTCTCTGATGATAGCTGTCTTATCTGTCTTATGTCAGCCTGAGAAGAAGCTCAAGATCTAGGAGGCAGAAAGTTCCACCAGCCAACTCTACTCACATCTCTTTACATTTTCCCTCTTTATATGATCATGTTTATTGCCAAAACACATTTTTAAGGGTCTAAGGCATTGCTACATAGGTCCAGGTTCCTACTCCTAGGAGTCTAACAATTTAAGAAAGAAATGTCAAACACAAGGTTTGTGGGCTTACAACACTTCCAAGTGTGGCCCAAATCAGATTCAAATGTACCTGGGAAATATTCAATAAAATCAATAAAGATGTAATCAAATAGATAATATTACATTTTAAAACTAAGTCAATATGAAGCCCCAAAGGATCTTCCATTTTCTATTTGAGTTCATCGCCACTGATCTAAGACACAATGAAGTGCATATATAAGCACTGAACAAAGGGATGGCAGAATAATGATGGTATGATTATGTGGTAAGCTAGTTACAATATACAAAGTACAAGTTAAAAGTGAATGCATTGTAGGGGTGATGTGCCCAAATAAAGTCATGGAAGGTGCATGACCTACTTTGGGTCTGACCATGGAGCCCTTCAAATCAAATCAGCGTACCCTCATTTTGGCTCACAGCCTGGTGATCAATAA
The DNA here is from genome assembly GCF_016432865.1 of Antechinus flavipes. NCBI lineage: Eukaryota > Metazoa > Chordata > Mammalia > Dasyuromorphia > Dasyuridae > Antechinus > Antechinus flavipes. The sequence continues at coordinate 156,324,215 of NC_067398.1, read as the reverse complement.
ATTCTCAAAGCTCTTTTGTGATCTAGTGGAAAGGTCATTAGACTAAGACTGAGAAGTTTACAATTCAGGCCTAAGTGGTTGTTAACATAAGCACATGAACTCTGGCAAGCAACCTTCTACCTCCAAGCTTACAGTCCTCATCTGTAAAATGAAAATATAGGAGGGTGATCTCTAAAGCATCTTCCAGCTTCAGTTTTCTAAGAATCCACATTCTCCCACTTCTCAAGTTCAAGAACACTTACCATTCCATTCAGAATAAAATAAGGAGGTAAATAGAAGGCGATTAGTGGAGTGATGATGAAATCACTTTCACTCATTAATATTTTCATTTGTTCAACAACCATAGGCAAAACACTATGTACTGGGTGAACATATATGAATATAATTAAAACATTTCTTCCTTTTCTCATGGAGCTTTCAGCCCAGGAAGGAATATATACATAAACACATACAAAAGTATATATAAACATATGTATATGTTATTTTATATATTAAGATATATAAAGTAGGTATGTATTTATATATGAAAATATATACATACATATATATGCAATAAGTAGGTAGTGGGGCCTAGAAGTTAGAGGAAATGCTTTTAGTAGTCAGGACAGAAAATATGCTAGAATGCATTGTTAGGAGTTTCTCACCTGGAAGCTTCCTATAACAGGTTCAGACTAAAAAATATGAAGCACTGTAACATACAACAAAGAATGATATGAGAAACGGGGACAAAGTATTTAATATGAGATGTTATAAATCACTTCTGACTGGAGGGGACTATGGAAAACATGAATTGGAGGTAACTTTTAGACCTTGAAGGATGGTAGGATTTCAACAGGCAGAGATACCAGAGGAACACTGCAGCTTTTCATAGGTATTCCTATTTACATTGGCATTTAAGTGCCAAGATATAGAAAGGAATGAATTCATTCATCAAAGACTTATTTCATTTAAGACTTCAGTGATAAAGAGAAAGCCTGCAAAAGAATATAGGATATATGATGTACTCATCATTGATTCTTGAAAATCAAACAATTAATGATTGCTGAAGTGCAGATATTATAGCTTCTTTGGAAGAATCTGTTTGGTTATTTGAATTCACACATGGACATTATTTTGGGCAGTTAGGTGGTACTGGGCCTGAAGTTGGGAAGACTCAGTTTCCTCAGTTTAAAATGACCTCCGACTTACTTACTGTGTCACCCAGGGAAAGTCACTTATCCCTGTTTGCCTCAATTTCCTCCTCTATAAAATGAGCTAGAGAAGGAAATGGTAAATCATTCCAGTATCTCTGCCAAGAAAACCCCAAATGGCATCACAAAAAGTTGGAAATGATTGAATAAAAACAACAAATTATACATAGATCTATTGGAGAGATTCCAAAACCCAAAGAAAGATTTTGAAATGCATGTTTCACTTTATAACTTTCAAGGAAAAGCATATGACTTAACTAATCTAAAAATGCTGAGGCATTGGTGGGGTTTTCTTTGGGGGATGGTGTGGATGGTAAAGAGAGCCAACTGGCCCACCCAACTTCTCAGCAAACTACTACCTCTGTGGAGATTTCATAACCAGAATGCTTCAGTTATATTAGATTAAATAAGAAGAATCTATGTGGCCTTTAAATTATACTGACTCATATGTATTTTTCAAGACTTCTTCAAACTGGGTTCCAAGCCCCTGTACTAGAATTCTCTTTTTTGAAAACTAAAGTATATTTTCAAAGCCGACTTTTTCATTTTTCTTTCAGAGCACTTCAAATATCAGAGAGCAAACTAAACATCTGAAATAATGAGTCATTTTAGGCTGGAAATTGAAGCACCAGGTCAAATACAGTTTAAGCCACTTTTATGCCAAAAGACTCAGACAATCCAATACGATGGACAGACGGTCCTGTGACATTAGTTCACCTTCTGATTCCATTGTAGTAGATGTTTTAAACATATGGTTGGCCCTTACACCGAGTTAGCACATATTAATAAAGGAAGACTACATGGTCACTCTCTAGTAATTCAGGAAATCCACAGCAGCAAGTCTCTTCTCTCAAATCTTCTCCTCTAGGGACATTTCACTATCCCTGAACGTTTAAATGGAAGGGAAAATAGGAAGTAGAATTAGGGAATAAAAGTTTTGATGTCTGATGAAGAGAAGAGTTGTCTCATTGCTCTTTATTTACTGACCTTTGATCCAGTGACTAGACCTTATTTCTGACAGATAAACAAGGTAAGCTGTCTCCCTTCTAGGAGCCACTTAGAACATGGTATCTTTAGAACAATGGCAAATGGTTTAAAATATTTTAAAAATATTTTATCAAGGAATCTTTTGTTAATCAATAGCTTCTCATTTGGGTGCTATGTTGACTTTAGACTCCATTCCTAGTTTACATGGCTGCATTGTACATTTTCTTGCTACCAAAGTGAACTTTTGGTTGATCTGTACTGGTACAATTTAGTTTTAGATGCATCTATGTAAGAAAAGTTGACTTGTGAATAATCTTGGAAATAAACTGGAGATGGAACCCTGAGCCAGTCAGAAGCCCAACTGCTTGTGGAAAGCCTGAGGAAACATCTCACAATTGCCTCACCTGAGTTTACTGGTTTATATTCTGAGGAACTTGCCAATCCAAATGTTACATGTTTATATTCAGTGATTTAATTTTCTTCTCTTTCACAAGAACCGTAGCTCTCTGCAGCCCTTGGCATACAAGTAACTGTAAATAAAGCTATCCAGACACAGTGTGTGTAAACTTTTTAAGCTATAGATTCTTGAATTGGGGTTTGCAATAGAAAATTTTCTAAAATATATTTTATACATCCTTGCCTATTTTAGTAAAGTAAATGTCAATATATGTCAAGGATTCATGACTTTACAGTGTGAGAACTGTCACAGATTACAATCCATCTACAAATTAGTAGTAAATCTTAGTTGCCTAAGGCTCAGACAGGACACATTTTTAGTCATAAAGCTATTAAATGTCAAAGGCAGAATTTTAACCTATTTTTTCCTGAATTCAAAGCTAACAAATAGTCTACTTTTTCCCCTACTGAGACATATTGGTATAGAGAGTGTCCAGAAAGGTAAAACTCATGCAGGTTAGTGACTGTTTAGCAATTTAGAGCTGAGTGGCCTAGGACTCTGTGAGGTCAATAATTCGTCCAGGGTCTGAATGTGTCAGAGATAAGACTTGAACTGGACAGGGAGGTATTGTACTGGATAGAGTGCTAGATGTATCGTGAGTAAGACTTCAAATCCAGTCTCAGACACTTCTTACTATGTGACCTTGGGCAAGTTGCATCACCCTGTTTGCTTCCATTTTTTCCTATATAAAATGAACTGGAGAGAGAAATGGCAAACCATACCAGTACCCTTGCCCTTGGCAAGTTGTGACAGATGGGAACTGATAAAGGGTGTTTTCTCATTGAGAACTCCTAATTCCAGTAAAATCAGAGAGTCTGTATGGGTATTCAGATAGTGTATCAATGACCCTATTTTAATATTTCCTTGATGATTTAGAATCAGCACCATGAACATCAAAATAATGTACTAAGATCCAGGCAGTGAAACAGTGGATATTATACTGGCTCTGGAGTCAGGAAGAGCTGAATTCAATTCTGGCCTCTAGCAGTGTGGTTCTGGGCAAGTTACTTAACCTAATTTTCCTCAGTTTTCTCATCTGTAAAATGAGCTAGAGAAGGAAATGGCAAACCACTCTAATATCTTTGCCAAGAAAACCTCAAATGGGGTCGCAAAGAGTTGTATACTGACATGATTCAACCACCACTTCCTCCACCACAACAACTGAATAGCTAACTAACGGAGCAAATATAGATAATATGAGAGGCAGATAATGTAGGGAATTTCAGAGGTCTTTGGTTTGAATGCTTGCTCTCCTGTTTAATAGAAATGGCCTCTGAAAAGTTAATCTCATTGAACTTTGATTTCCACTGATGTCCATATGTAAATAAATGCTTCAGAATAAATACAGACTACTCCTATTTACCTATAAGATAGTAAACCTTTAATAACTTGTTAAATGCTAAATATATATGCTAATATGTAACAATAAATGCTAATATATAAAATGCTATCTATATATGTCAGTTGCTGCTGGGCAGAGTTGGGGAGCAGGGAGGAGAAGAGATTAAGTTTTATTTGGGGGAATACTGGAAGCTTGCTTCCTTTGAATACTTTAGGAGATGAATTCCCTGGTTCTAGCTCTAAATCTATAATTTTATGAATTATGTATGCCTTTGAGGCCAGGATGTAGCCAGGCAGAGGCCTGAGCCTTCCCTAAATTCATGCCTGGCTGCCTAACTAGCTCTTGAGGAAGTAGCTTTAGGGCATTCCTGGTAGTTGAGTGAGTATAGCTTGAGGCTGGTCTAGTACCCAGGAGATCCAAACTTACATCTAGATCAGGTGAAAGAGCAGCCTTGGGGCATTCAGGGTCCGTGGGCACCAGTGGCCACAGCCAAAATGAAAGCTTCCTATGACATTTAAATTACCCTTAGTTTCGGAATTTAGATCATATACTTCTTCAGGCTCCAATATTTTCTGTTTCTAAAATCAAGGTCTATAATCCAAAACTGGATTAAGAAAATATAAAGATACAAGACTGCTTATCAGTTTAAATACAAGGAGAAAAAAATTTAAAAATAAAAATAAATAAATCAAGGAGGTAGAGCATCAGAGATGGAATAAACAGAATATAATAATTTTAGCTTCTGTTTGAAAAGGCTAGACTTTGAGGAGCCATGAATCCTGCCTTCATCACTCAAGAGATAAGAGGGGAGACAATTCTCAGAGATTTTGACCTGAAGCTTCAACGATCTATATATACTTTTTGTCTTGAGTAGAACCTTGCCTGCTCCTCTCTCCATATTGCTCTGGCCTGCCTACTCCAAAACAGGCCCGGGGTGATTGTGATGAATTAATAACCTTTCAAGCTGCAGTGTGATAGTCCTCAGGAAGGCCCCGACTGTCGGACAAACTCATCACATTCATCGTTATCACTCTCTTCCAGTAACTCATCTCAGCTTGCTTCTGCCGCTGCTTGTTCTAAAGTAACCCTTCTTCACTCCCTTCCCTCTACCCCAATCCCTGTCACTATCCTGGCTCCAGGTGGCTTAAATCCTGGGCCTTTTGTAAGTCTTCAAAAAGGACAGATTACTAAATATCTTCAGTTCTAATCCGTTCCAAGAGCCCACACTTCGATAAGCACCAGCACAAGCATTCTACTAGACGCCAGACACTGAGTAAAGCGCTGTAGGGTCTCAAAAACAAAAAAATAAAACAATTCTAATGTTCTGTGTTCAACATGTATAAGAAGAATAAATACAAAATGCAGATAAGTAGGTAAAGACAAGAGAGTTAATAAAAATATTGGTTATATGTTTACTATGTCAGGAAATTGTGGGTAAGGGATAATGAGTTTTATTTGGGGTATGTTAGAAGCCTCCATGTTTCCTTCCCACACTTGGGGGAGAGTGGGGAAGCAAGTTCCCTTCTCTTATGAAAAATTATGGTGCTATTAGATAACTGTATAAATATGTATACATATATTGAATTTAACATGTATTTTAACATATTTAACATGTATTGGACTACCTGTCATCTAGGGGAGGGGGCGAGGGGAAAGAGGGGGTAAATTAGAACAGAAGATTTCGCAAGGGTCGGTGTTGAAAAATTACTCATGCATATGTTTTGTAAATAAAAAAGCTTTAATAAAAAAAGAAAAATTATGGTGTTATTTAAATGCAAGCATAAGACCATCCCTGTCCTCAAGGTGTTTATAATACAGTGGAGGGGCAGTTGTGTGGCTCAGTGGATAGAGCACCAGTCCTGAAATCAGGAGGACCTGAGTTCAAATCTGACCTCAGACACTTAACACTGCCTAGCTGTGTGACCGTGGACAAGTCACTTAACCCCAATTGTCTCAGCAAAAATAATAATAATAATAATAATACAGTGGAGAATTAGGAGATGGGGATGAATTAGAAAAAGGATGAAAGGAGAATTAGAAAATGGGGATGGGAAGATAAACATGTCAATATAATTTGGAAATGGCCAGAAAGTCACGTGGAGGTCCTAGGTTCAAGCTACATAAGGCTATCAGTGTTCAGTGTCCTAGGAAAAGAGTATAGGTTCTGCTTAGAGGAATGCCAGAGTGGAGGAAGGGTGGGAACAGTATTATTAAGTAGAGCAACAAGAAAAGCTTTGTATATAAGGTAAAGTTTGAGCTAAGTCTTGGTGGAAGTTAGGAATTTTGTGAAGTGGAAGTGAGGAAAGATTACATTCCAGGTTCAGGGGCTAGTCTATAAAAAGGATATGGAAAAGAGAGATGAAGGATTTTATAAAAAAGCCAATTTGGCTTTTTTTTTTTTTTTTGCAGGAAAGGACATATTGCAAATTGAGGCAAGAAAGAAAGGTTGAAACCAAGTGATGGAGAAGTTTAAAAGCCAAAGAGAGAAGATTGATTCTCCAGAAAATGGATAACTACATTAGAGTTCCCTGAGTAGGGGATTGACAAGGTCTGACTTGGTCTTTAAGGAAAATCACTGTAGCTCTGAATGGAGGATAGATTGGAGTTGGGAAATTTGGAAGTAGTGAAGATAATTATTGCAAGTCCAAGTGAGAGATGATGAGGATCTCAGTCAGGGTAGTAGCTGTTACTGGAGAGGAAGGGTTGATTTTTGAGATAAGTTGTCGAAACAGAAATGATAATATTTGGCAACTGATGGGTTTATGGAGGGTGAGGAAGAATGAAAAAATTAAGGATAAGACTGAGTTTACTAACTTGGAAGACTACAAGAATGGTAATTTTTCTACAAAAATTGGGATTCTTAATTGAAAGAAAAGTCTGAGAGGAAAAGAGAATGAGTTTATTTTGGGCATGTTAGCAGCCCCCTTTTAAACCTTAGAAGAGGCAAAACCCCTGCTTGTATGAAAAAAAAAAACTACTGAGTTATTTAAATCAACTCCTCTGTTCAAGTTGTGATGCTTCATCATTGTATAGGGTATATAATACTGGGTTCTCCAAGATCATATATGATGATAAAGCCTACAAGGCTATAAATTTTTCAAAAATCAAGAAAGAAAACCCATTTTGGCCAGATTACAGAGAGCAAGAAGGGAAAAATACATAATAAGGTTAGAAAGATAAGTTGGGGCTAGGTTGTGAAGCACTTTAAAGCCAAAAAAAGTACTTTTATTCAATATTGTGCTAGAAATGTTAGCATTAGCAATAAGAGAAGAAAAATAAATCAAAGGAATTAAAATGGGCACCAAGGAAACAAAACTATCATTCTTTTCAGATGATATGATGGTATACTTAGAGAACCTGGGAGAATCAACTAAAAAACTACCTGAAATAATATCTTTAGCAAAGTTTCAGGACATAAGATAAACCCATATAAATCATCAGCATTTCTTAACATGATCAACAAAGCCCAGTAATGTGAGATAGAAAGAGAAACTCCATTTAAAATAACTGTAAACAATATAAAATACTTGGGAGAATTTCTGCCAAGATAAACCTAGAAACTATATTAACACAATTATAAAACATTTTTCATACAAATAAATTCAAATCTAAATAATTGGAAAAATATCACTTGCTCACATGTAAACTGAGCCAAATTAATAAAAATGACAATTCTACCTAAGTTAATTTACTTCTTTAGTGTCACACTAATCCAAATACAAAAGCATTATTTTATAGAGCTAGGAAAATTGCAACAAAATTCATCTGGAAGAAAAAAAGTTTTATAAAGTAATAATCACCAAAACTATCTGGTCCTGGCTAAGGAGTAGAGTGGTAGGTCAGTGGAAAATATTTGATTAGGAACACAATACACAGTAGTAAGTACCTATAATAACCAAATGTTTTTTAAACCCAAAGATCTTAGTAAGATTTCACTATTTGACAAAAATTGCTGAGAAAATTAGAAAATAACAGGGTATCAATTAAGTATAAACCAACATCTCACATTATATACCAAGGTAAGGTCAAAATAGGTCCAGGATTTAGATGTAAAGGGTGATACCATAAGCAAATTAGAAGAATAAGGAATAATAGTCTACCTGTCAGGTCTATGAAGAAGGGAAGAATTTATGATATAAGATAAAGAATATGATGAATGCAAAATGGACAATTTTGATTATATTAAATTTTGCACAAACAATATCAGTGTAACTAGATGAGAAGGAAAGCAGAAAGCTGAAAAACAATTTTACAGCAAGTCTCCATTATAGACTTCATTTCTCAAATATATAGAGAACAGAGTCAAATTTATAAGAATACAAGCCATTTTCCCCTACTGATAAATAGTCAAAAGTTAATAACAGAGTTTTTAGATGAAGAAATTAAAGCTATCTATAGGCATATGAAGAAAATTTTGATTGGAGAAATGTGAATTAAAACAACTCTGAGGTTTTATTTTATACCTATCAGATTGACTAATGTGACAAAAAGGGAAAATAATAAATGTTGCAGAGGATGTGGGAAAATAAGGACAGTTGGAATGATGAACAGATCCAACCATTCTGAAGAACAATTTGGAACTAAGCCCAAAGGGCTCTGTATATCCCAGAAATACTACTACTAAATCTGTATCCCAAAAAAGGTCATAAAAAAGTCTTATATGTGTAAAAAAATTGAAGTAGTCCTTTTGGTGGCAAAATATTGGAAACTGAGGGGATGTCCATCAGTTTGGGAATAGCTGAACAATCTGTGATATATTGATGTAATGGAATATAATTATGAAATAAAAAATGATGAACAGGTAGGTTTCAGAAAACCTGGAAAAACTTGTACAAAAGAATGCAAAGTAAAATGAGAAGAAGCAGGAAAATATGGTATGCAGTATCTGAGACTATTGTATGTTGATCAACTATGAATGATTCAGCTTTTCTCAGCAACACAGTAAGCCAAAACAAGTATAAAGGGCTCAAAAGGAAAATGCTATCCACATCTAGAGAAAGAACTGATGAACTCTGAATGCAGATTGAAGCATACTTTTTTTTTACTCATTTTATTCTTTTTGTGTTTTTTCTTTTGATCTGTTTCTTCTTTCACAATGTGATTAATATGGAAATGTTTTACATGATAGTAGATGTATAACTATATCAAATTGACTACCATGTTAAGGAGATGGGAGGAGAGAAAAGAGAGGGAAAAATTTGGAACTCAAAATCTTGTAAAATGAATGCTAAAAATTGTCAACATGAAATTAGTGGAAAATAAAATACCATTAAATTAAAAATCATAGATTTAAATGGCTATAAATATTTTCAAAATAAAGAACATAGCCTTGGTTATGCAATATATATAATCTTTTGGACCAGATTCAGGAAAACAATGTGGGGCCAAGGAAAAAGATCATCCTTAGGATCATCACACTGACCTCATCATTGATACACTATGGGTCAGTTTCATGTGGATTCAAAAAAAGGGTGACAGTAAATTCAAGACCATGCAGTACAACTCTGGAGACTATATGTCAAGTTTCCATAATTTTTCAATCATTTTATGACTGACAAGATTTCTCTATGTCCTTTTTTCTCCCAACGTTATCCCTTATAACAAAGAATTAAAAAGAAAAAAAGAGGAAAAAGATCTAGCATAAGTGATTGAAAAAGCACTGAAAAAAGAAATCTAACATTACATGCAATGCTATAGATACAGATCATTGTATCTATAGACTTCTTTTCCTCTACTCCAAGAGAAGTAGAATAGGTCTCATATGTGACCTCTGGAGTTGAGATTGTTTCTTATAATTTTGCAAAATTCATTTTTTTATATTTCATGGGCCCTTAAGAACAATGGATTTCAAGATTTACATGAACTGATGCTGTGAAATGGGCAGAATCAGGAGAACATCGTACATAGTAACAACAACACTGCACAATGATTAACTATAGATCACTTAGTTCTTCTTAGCAATACAATAATTTAAGCAATTCCAAAAGACTCATGATGGAAAATACTATCCACATTCAGAGAAAGAATTATGGAATCTGAATCAAAGTATACTATTTTCACTCTTTTCTCTCATTGTTTTTCCTTTTTATTCTGATTTTTCTGTCATGATATGACTAATGTAGAAATATGTGTAACATGATTGTACAAGTATAACTGATATCAAAGCTTGCTGTCTTGACAAGGGGGAAGGAGAGAAAAAACTGGAACTCAAAATCTTATAAAAATGAATGTTGAAAACTATCTTTATATGTAATTGGAAAAAATAAAATAGTACTAAGTGTGGAAAAAACTTACGGATTACAAATGATATATAAACTATTATTGCTAAACAGCAGAGTCCCAAGGGGAGAGAAACTATATATTTGTTTGAGTCTGCTTAATAAGGAGATCAGATTTCCTACAACCTCAGTCACCCAACACACAGCCAAGAACCTAGAAATAAATTAAATAAAGGTTTATGAGCAGTGAAATATCCTTCAAAAAACCCAAGCAGGAAATCCCTGTAGATAGACAGACAGACACATAAGCACACACACAGGAATAATTTACTACTGCTCATACAACATTTTAAGAGTGGTTGCCCAGTTTCTCAAGCCACAGAAGAGTTAGAAGCAAATTAAATGGTAGAGGAGAGGAGGAATAGGACAGGTCACTGCTGTGAGAAGCAAATAGAATGTTAATAGTAAAAAATGGCAACATACTGGTATAGGATACTTAGTGATGGCATAAAAAGTGGATAAAAAATCCCTGAGAGCAATATGATATTCAGATTTATATTTATAATGATGAATCCAAGTTGGTATTCAATTGTGTTCAATATAGACTTTTTGGATGGAGGGGGTAGGCAATTGGGGTTAAATAACTTACCCAGAGTCACACAACTAGTAACTCTCAAGTATCTGAGATTGAATTTGAACTCATGTCTTCCTGACTCCAGGCTCGGGGCTCTATCCACTGTGTTACCCAGCCATCCCTCAATAAAGACTTTTTTTTTTAAATCTTGTTTAGGAGAACTTCCATCAAAATAAAAATCTTTCATAATCAAAAAGGAAATTTCAGTTTCTTGGAAAACTTACAAAGAGTAATATATTTCCTTATTCCTCAGAGGGATATCAATTCAATTCAATATCACCAGCATTTTAAAATTGAATTTAATTAGTTTGGGAATATTTTTCCTCCTTTTGTTTTCTCATTGTTCTGACAGTTAAAGACTTATATGACAGAGATCCCAGAAAAGAAAATTAACTGTCCCCCTTTTTAAATAATGCTTTATGTTTTCTTCTTTTCACCACTTTTTAAACTGCTTGTCATAAACTGGCAAATATGAAATAAGTTTAGCAGCTTACAGCTCTATTTGAAAAACTAAAAAAAATTTTAAATTAATGGAAATTTACAAGCAATTGTAGAAAATAAAATATCATTTAAAATTTTAAATTTTAAATTTAATATTAAATTTAATATGAGAATTTACTAAAACTTTCATACACTTTAATTCAGTGATCCCACTCCTAGCCTTGTACCTATCTTGTCAGAAAGATTGCATATATATATATTATATACACATAATATATATAATTTTATATTTATATATAAATTTAATATAATTTAATATAAATTTAATAGGATAGTGTTGTGAATGAAGAACTTAAGAGAAGCAATGGAAGACATAAAAACTAATACAGAGTGAAGAAGTGCATAGAGTACCTGTCCTGGAATCAGGAAAACTCATCTTCCTGAGTTTCTATCTAGCCTCAGGTTCCAACCTTGGAATCTGGTGATGAGAAACTTGTCCTGTCTCTCACTAGGGAGATAGGATACAGGTTCAGAATGTTGTATACACTCTCAATCTATCAAATGTTGTTTAAGCTAACACATAGTTTGGTGGTTGTTATCAACTGATTGTGATTCATTGTTTTCCTTAGTGGACAAGGAAGGTTTTTGGGGAAAGAGGAGAAGGATAAAAATTATAATGGTATTTAAAAAAAGTTTTCATAATATTTTGAAAAAAGAAATTCAATCTGCAAATTAGTATTTTCTAAAATTTAATATAACATAATTTTATGAATATGACTACATATGTATAATCTATACTAAATTATCTACCTTCTCAATAAAGGGGGAGGATAGGGAAGAGAGAGAATTTAAAAGTCAAATTTTTTTAAAATGAATGTTAAAATTCATTTTTATGTGTAACTGGGGAAAAACAAAATAATTAAAAATAAATGTGATCTATTATTCTCAACAAAAATTAATCATTTTATGACTAAAGTAAATTATAGAAAATGCTATATGTTCTTTGTGACTTGTAAAATGCATTACAAGAAATAGGTGTTTTAAGTATTTCCATCTATCCTCCCCAAAGAAGTTCCTCTCAAATCTATTTCCCTTATAGCTTAAGATTCTCTAGAAACCTTATCTTTCTGGGGCTAGGAGAGAGGATGAGCATTGTCAAAAGTTGGGGAGAAATGTACATGGCATATTCTTGGGACGATAAGAAAAGGAACTTATGAACTGGATAATTTATACAAGAATCTAGGAATGATAGGTTTAGAAAAATAGTTAGGGACAGACAGATTATGAACTGGATGCTTGAAAGTTTATCAAAGCTAGAAAATTTTATTAGGCTAAATCATTTTTTTTGGGGGGGAGAGAGAATAGGAAGAAGGGATAGGAACTATGGGCAAGGATGAAAGGAGGTGAGATAAGACACTGTATAAACCCATTCAATGGTATTTATTGAACAGCCAAATCACATGGCTCTGAATTACTGAGATGAGGAGGGAATAGAAAATAGTTGGAGGTCTGATACATTATCAATTTCCTTCTCTAACCAGACTACTAAATTATTAGATAGATACAATGTAGCACACATAATACCTTGTACTTATCTAGTGCTTTCAGTTTTGCAAAGCATTTTCCTATAATGACTCTGTGTGGTATAATCATATATATTTTACACATAAGGAAATAGAGGCACAAATGGGTTAAATGACTTGTCAGAGATGGGACTAAACTTCTGATGAATGATTCCAAAAAGCTGTTGTTCTTCAGTCAGTTCACTTAAGTTTGACTCTTTGTGACCCTTCTTGGAGTTTCTTGGCAAAGACAATGGACTGGTTTGTCATTTCTTTCTCCAATTCATTTGACAGATGAGGAAACTGAGGCACACAGAATTAAGTGACTTGCCATAAATCTTCCTGATTTAGCATTCTGCACTACCACTTAACAATCAACAAGTATTATTAAGTGTTTACTGTGGGCTGAGCACTGGGGATACAAAGAAAAAGGGAAAAAAATTCTCAGCCTAAAACATTTCAGGAAGACATCTGATGAAGTTTTCCACAATATCCTCACAAAAAGATGGAGCAAAGAGGAGAGAACAATAATGGAATAGGAATTCACTGCACTCCTAAAAATCTAAAGTGTTGATTAATGGATCTGTATCAATCTGGAAGTGTGAGTGCCAAATGTTTCTGTCCTTGGTCCTGTAGTTTTTTGACATTTTTAGCAGTGACTTAGATGAATGGCATAGCTAGTATGGTTACAAAATTGTGAATAAGAAATTCACAGTTAGGCGATACCAATATATGAATTTATTTTGCTTGTCTATATTTTTTGTTCAAGAGAGAGTAATTTTTTGTGGAAGGAAAAACTGTGGGGGATTAGTATTAGTGAAGACAAAAAACAAAAATATGAGAAAAGAAAGAAAAATAATCAGTGAAACATTTTAAACAGAAAAAAAAAAACAAATAAAAAGGTGGAAGAAGATTCATAAGGGAACACAGACAAGCAGGGCAGTGTATATACTATTATTTAATTGAATTTATACTTTTATTTTTAAAATTATTTTTATTCTATATGCATACTATTTGTTTTATACTTTATACTTTACATATATTATAAATTTAAAATACGCTCTAAAAAGCTGCAAATGGTAGAGGTTCAAAGTGTCATATACAATCTATTTAGCTTCCTCTTTGCATAGACAAAGATTAATTTTATTGTATATCAAGTTTCAAAATGAAAAAGCAAATTTATGAATGATATTAAGATAAGAGAGATAGTTCTCTCACACTGAATTACAGAAGCTCAATTTAAAAAGAGCTAGAATGATAGATTCATGGCTATATATTAGTTTACTTAAAAAATGTTTCTTGACTTAACCTGGGGGTAGACTACAACTTCATGGGTGTGATATGGCAACTTGCTCCCCCTCTCCCCAGTGAATGTGGCCTTTGATTATAATAGAATAGATAATAGAAATAGTGCCCCAAATCCAAAAGTTATATTTCCATTGCATTCTGCCTTTGTTAGTCCATAATCAGAAAAAATATTTTCTTTAAATTTGAGAAATACAATTTAGGAAGGATGTTGAAAAGTTGGAGAGTACTCACAAGAGGAAACCCAAAATGATGAGAGATAACCACACCAGAAAAGGATTAGGTGAAGGAATTGGGTCTATTAGCTTAGAGTCAAGAAGATGAAGACAGGATCCAATCACTGGCTTCAAAAACTAGAAATTTTCATGTTGATAAAAGAATCAGACTTGTTTAGGATCACTCTGGAGGATAAAACTAAAGAACATTTTTTTAAAAAATTAAAGTGAATTTTAATGCATTTTGTTTTGAGATTTTCATTAGGCCTTTTAAGATAACCCTCTGAAATGATGTAATATTAAAGTCAAGAATCACTGTACCATTGATTCAAATCTTTCCTATTTCCCTTAATAAGACCTTGATGAGGATCTCAGCAAATCGATAAATGGCAGCTAATACAGTTTCACTGGCACTAAGATGACCAAACAGGCAATAAACGGACTAGTTTTCTTTGGAATTTTTATCTCATAAATGCCATTTTCTATAATTAAGAAAGGAAATCACAGGAAACATTACTCACTCATATAGTTTGCTATTGTCAAAAACCCAGTTTTAACAAGGGCAATAGTGAACCTAGTTTGAGACTTTGTTTTGTATGTATAGTATTGCTTTAATCAATAATGAACCAAACTCTTCAAATTGGTTCTCAAACTGCCTGCTTATTTCCTGGAGGACTCCTTATTATGAAACCAAAAAAGCCATTAATTTTCATTGATTTCCCAAATGCACAAGAAATTTTTAAATAATCAAGTAAACCTTTTTTTTTTTATTCCTTGGTCAATACATAAAGCAATTAACCTCCCACTGGGCTAAATAATGAGGTTATAATACATTACTTCAAAAGAATTACTTCTATAAGCAGGAAATAAAAAAGGGTGCTCTTCCCTTTATATTATCTTAAAGGTCCAATTGACCATCTCTAAATTCTATTAACATCTCTGAAAATTTTAGGACTTGTATTCATGCTTTCACTTTAAGGAGAACAAGCTTATAGCCTCTGTTGCACAATAAAAATCTGTTCTTTGTTAGGCTTGGCAAAAAACAGACCTTAAGTCTCACTGACGCCCTGCAGTTTCATACAATTCCCTCAATGTCTAATACCACCAGACTTTCAAGAAAAGGCACATATCCTTTATAAGGCTTTCAATTTAGGGGTCAGGGTTAGTAAGGAAAGAGGAAGTTAAATTTAAATCCCTAGGTCAAGAGAGAAAATTATCCTAACTTCCTGGAGTTTTAAAGAACAACTCCACACAACATTCTGTAGGACAATGATGAATAGCAAGCTAACAGGATACACTTATGACCTTAGGGATGCATCACACAACCAAATGCTAAATAACATTAAGGTAGATTGTGTTTAGAGTGGAAAGCCTATGCTTTGGCTGTTAAAAACATTATTATAACAAAATATAACAGCATAACACTTTTCCTTTTAACTTAACAAAAATTTTTGTTTTGTTGTTTTATAGCAAATACTAGAATCCAAGAGATCCACATTTGAATCTCCCTGGTACCTGATGAGTTTCTTTGCTGTTTGCTCGTATCACACCCTAGGAGTTCTTCTCCATAAGGATGAAAAAGCATTAAGACGTTTGGTATGAGCTTGTGAGATCAAATAACAGTCAAAACTTAAACACCTCTGAGGAAAAACTGTGAAAATGCAATTTAGAAGAATGACTCCAGCCATTTGGTTCTGTGATGAAAGGAGGGATGAGGTGTCATGGAGAATGATAAATATTTGTACTACTGACTTCTTTAAGAGTAACAGAACAAATGTATTTTGGAGGGGGTGGTGAATGTGTTTGCTTTGAGAAGATTTACTAAACTAGGATGTTTCTGCTATATTCAGAAACCTGTCCCCTGAGAATTCTGGCCCCAAAGCAAGGCAAGCCAAGAATTTAAAGTCATACATCATTCACAAAATTCTTTTGGCCTTTAGAAAACTCTGCTCACTCACATTATAAAGTATTATAAGGTTTAAACATGATTTTACATCAATTGGACAGTTATGAAAATGACATGCAATGGAGAAAGGAATATGTAGAGAATAAAGAATAAGTTAGGAATTAAACTAAAATACTCTTATTTAACATAGCTTGTAACACCAATAGGTTACTATAGCCAAAGAATTTATTACCTAGGGACCAACCCAATGGTAGAAGGATGAATGGCATTGCCTTAGAAGAGATCAAATGACAAAGAAAAAAAAAAACACCTCAGACTTTTAAAAGGGCACTTCAAAGGTCATTGAATATTCTTATTCTGTTTCATCTCTAGAATCTTTATGAAAATGACCCTTACAGTATGGTGGATTCTTGATGAAAACATAATAGTTTTTTGTGAATAATGATAGAAAGCAGACAAGATTTCACAGACTCAAAATTAACTGGTAATCACACAATTAACAGGGCAGTTAAGGAGTGCTGCAGATAGAGCCCTGGGCCTGGAGTCAGGAAGAATTCAGTTAAAATCTGACCTGAGAAATGTAATAGCTGTGTAACCCTGGCCTGTTTGTCTCATTTTCTCATCTGTAAAGTGAGCTGGAGAAGGAAATGGCAAACCACTCAGTATCTTTATCAAGAAAACCCCAAATGAGGTCACAAAGAGTCAGATAACTGAATCCACTGAACAAGAACATTTACAAATAGGCAAGAAAAGATTCTGGTGTGCTTAATTTGAACACTGATTCTGAAAAAATATCTTAGTGGAGCAAATTGTAATTGCTTAGATGGAAGGAGTACATTTATTGATGAAACCACAGATACTTTGAAATGTTGCACTAATTTAGCAGACTTTTTAAGGGTATGTTTAAATAACACCATTAGTGGAGCAATTTGCTGAATGAATCCTTTGGTCAAACAGAATCTGTCAAACAATTGATCCAAACAGATATGTTTAAGAAGGAAACATACTCTTGGTTTAGTTTAATGACAGTGGGATTTTCATGGCCCAACAGTTGCCACAAGAAAAAGTTTTTTAGTCTCATTATAGATTTTGATTTTAGTCCTAGAAATCATGATATTCTTTAGGAAGCTTCCATTTTCTGAAAATTGTATCATCGGGAATTAGCTTAATTAGTGAAAGTTTGCTTTTATTACAAACATAGCAATTGGGCTTTCATTAGAGCCTGAAATCAGGCATTTTATAGAATTGTCCAGATAATCAATATGTCAAAAAGTAGTAGGCCATGTAAGAAAGAAAAATATTTGACCCACTATCTAGGCATTCTAATGGACAAAAGTTGTCTTGAATAATACATGAAGCTGCCAGTACATATCCACTATCAGGATAATTTAGTCTTATGTGTCACTTACTATTTATAAAAGGTTGTCAATCATTTTATTAGCTAATCTTGAACATATTCTCGAGGATTTTAAAAAAGTTTTATGCTATCATCTCCCTATCAGTGTTTGAATTGGAATTCAGATAGATCATTTTTCTGTATGTTTTGTTTCTAGCATGAACAAGAGCACAAAACAGATTCATATTCCAACTCTGCAATGTAAAAATTTTTTCTCTTTTCTGTTTTACTTTTTCAATATTTTACCTTTTAATAAAGTTAGTGCAGAAACCCAGGAGTGCTTGTGTATCTCTTTAGGACTTGGGGTCATAAGGTTATAAGGTATATAGATCCTTGAGAAGAGAGGTCCCTGGAGAGAAAGAGATTAGGCTAATTTTATATATTGACACAGGTTAATGCATGTATATGTTATTATAATGACCTTCAATTTTGGTTTGACAGTGGACAGATTGCTGGATCCAGAATTAGGAAGCCCCAAGTTCAAATCTAGCTTCAAACAGATATCACCCAGGATAAGACACATGGCCTGCCAGCCTCAGTTTCCTCACCTGTAAAGTGGGGATGATAACAGCATCTACCTTGCAAGGTTGTTGTGAAGATCAAATGAGGTATTTGTAAAGCACTTCTCACAGTGCCTGGTACATGGTAGGCACTACATAACTGGTTATTCCTTTCCCTTCTCTTATGCCTGCTGCATCCTCTCTCCAGAATATATCTATAATTCTTAATTTAATAATAATTTTCTTAATATATGTTGTAGTTATTTCATTCCTCCCCATAAAATAATTGTGTGTGTGTGTACGTCTTTTTCAGTTATGTTTGACTCTATATCCCTATTTGAGATTTTCTTGACAAATATCCTACAATATCATTTCCTTCTTCAGCTTATTTGACAGATGAGGAAACTGAGGCAAATAGAGTTAAATGACTTGCCCAGGATCACACAGCTAAGGAAGCATTTGAAGCTAGGTTTGAACGCATGCAGTTAAGTCTTCCTGACTCCATCCCAAAGCTCCTCTCACTGTACCACCTAGCTGCCCTGTGAATATATAAAAGTTCCTTTAAGTTAGGGACTATTCTATTTTAGTTTTGTAAGAGCAAAGCTTACCACAAAACTCTGAATAGTTAGACTAAAGGGGATCATCCTAATGGGTTTTAAAGTACTTTCCTGCTTTGAGTTATATGAAATTAATAGATATGAAAACAGATCCAGATATGAAACTAAAATTTCTTTTGCAAAGTTTCTGTCCAAAAATATCTAAGAATTGAATCTGAATCAGACACTTTCACATCAATTCCTAATGCTTTCTCTCCCTAAACTGCCTTTTATTTATTCTATATTTATATACTTTTAAGGCAATTAGGTGATACAGTGGATTAAAGTATTGGTTCAAATCCAGCCTCAGAACTTCTTAGCTAAGTGACCCTGGGCAAGATACTTAACCCTGTTTGCCTCATTTCTCCCCTCTGTAATCATTCCAGTATTTTTGCCAAGAAAACCCCAAATGGGTTACAGAGGGTCAAAACACAACTGAAACAACTGAAGAACAAAAACTTCTATGTAGACACATTGCCTTACTGAGTAAATCAAAAGTTCATTCTTATCTCTGTCTATGAGTATCTATCAAAGTAGTTGGCACAAAGAAAGTGTTTAATAAATATTTTTTTTAAAAATCGACAGGATTGCTGTTCATTGAGAAAATAACAATGTTTGTTTTTTTCATTTTTGTGCTCTTTAGGGCACGAAAGGTCCTATGGTTGGGCTAAATGACTGCTTAATTGAGAATATGAGATTCTACAATTAGGATACTCTGTAGATTAAATATTCATATTAAACTTCCAAATTAAACAAAATCAAGACTTATTCACCCAGTGTCTAAATTGGCAGTTGTCAACAAAGATGCTCCGGTAAGATGTATTAACTCTTCTAGACCACTAGGGGACTATTGAGTATATTACTGCTTCATCGCCATTTAATGCACTGAGACAGTCATTTATTGAATGGTAATGAAGGAGTAATTTACTAAATGGTCCCTTAGTGACCTAAAAGTCACTAATTAAGTACCACTTACTCCACTATGGTACTAATTTATTAAATGGTAGTGAAGCAGTAATTTACTAAATGGTACCCTCGTGACCTGAGTCACTTCATACAGCTTTTAAAGGTGCTCCGCTTACAAACAGGGAGGAACTTGGTGATTTCCAAATTTCTTGTGCTTTGACTACATGTTCCATCCTAAATAGGATATGACCTTCAACTATCCTTCAGTAATTATGTACGGGTAGGCAACTGATTAAGTTACTACTGTCATCAGATTAAAGGCTGGAAAGGACCTTCATGGTCATCTAGTACAATTCTTTTATATGGCTCCAAATCCAGTGCTCTTTCCACTGGATCATACTGCATAGAGACCTCTTTTCTTTCAATATGCCCCCTAATTCCCTCCCTTACACTTCAGCATTTTGTAGACCCCCTATAATATTGTGTAGTCCAAGTAGCTAAAGGATCAAGATCATACCTTAGCATCATCTTTTTCACAAAGTCTTTTATGAATCCCTCAACTTCTACTGATCTCTTCTCCCTTAAATCTTTTTAGGCAATTATCTAAACTCTCTAGTCAATCATATTCTAACATGTAAATGCGCTCTCTCTCTCTCTCTCTCTCTCTCCTCTCTCTCTCTCTCTCTCTCCTTCCCTACCATTCTCCACTCCCCTTAAATATATAAGTATATATATATATATATCCCTTCTTCCACTAAATTATAAGCCTCTTACAGGAAAGAATTGAGATGTTTTTCTTCTTTAATCATAGCCATTTAATGTATATTTGTTAAACTGATTATTGGCTGTTGATGACATCATTAAGGAAATAGTAAAAGACATCTCCTTTATCCTAATGAAAGAAAGCTTTTATCAACCCTGATGAAAGCTGAGATTTAACCTATTTGATAGTTTAAATCTTGTTCTAGTTTCACATAGTTGGGTGGTCTTTTAAAAAAAACTCTATTACCAAACAATGATGACTAAGCTTACTACAGTAAGCTAATAGGGGTCTTAGTGGATAAAGGCTTGAATTTGGAATCAAGAAGACTAAAGTCAAATCTGAACTTTTATATTTACTAGCCATGTGATCTTGAGTAAGTCACTTAATGGGAATAGTGCACATTACCTTTTAGGGTTGTTGTGAGGATCAAATTGACATAATATTTTAAAATCTATTTTCAAACCCTATCCAACAACCTAAATGTTATATTAAGTTGTAAGTAGTTGTTGTAGTTGTAAATACCACAAGGCTTTCTTCTAGGACTTCCTTTGTTCTCATCAATTTAACTTTCTCCTTCACTTTCTTGATCCTTGTCTATCATTCCTATCTCCATGCATTCTTCCAGATCATTTCACATTCCTGGAAATCAATCCTCTTTTAACTAAAAGTCCATTAAAATAACATTTGTATAACCTCCCTCACAATATTTTTGTGAAGAAAATTATGTAAATCTCTATATACATAAGCTATTGTTTTTAATTACCTGCCCAATGGATGTTGGAAAGGGGACAATGGGCCTGAATTGGCTTTAATATATTATTAACTTCAAATTTCTAAGAAATGGATAATACTGGGGTGTTATGCTCTCAAATGAACAATAATCTTGAATTGCCTAAGAGATATCATTAGAGAGCATATAACTGTGGGGAATGAAGGATGAATAATAAAAAGTTCATTATTTTGGTAGCTATTATAATACCAAGAGACCCAGAACAAGGATGACAATATAGGTAGGAGGGCATGATCAAGAATTTCATAGGAGAGACTCTCAATGGGTTGGAATCTTAAGATTACTGAATAATGTAGAAAGGTGCCTATCAAGTTTCATGAGGATCAAATAAGATGATAAAAGTCATGGGCTCTGTGACCACAAAAAATATGTTATTCTATTTTATATAATAAGTCATTTTCCTAGAATGAAATACAAAATATCTTTATTCTATTTTTTTTAACTGACATTCAGAATTAGTCACAGTTTCTTTAATTAGATGTAAAAGCTTTCATTTCTAAATGCAACTATGTCTTACTTTGTTTATCTAACTCAATTCACAAACATTTTAAAACAATTATTCTGGGGATGGCACTATTCTTTTTACCAGTAAAAAAAAGAAATAGGTAAAAAAAATTTAAATAAAATCATTTTTAGGACAAGAAGAGAGCACACCTAAAAGAAACCATTACAAAATGAAAACTTTATATTTTTATAAATCTTTTTATCTTTATATAAAGATTTTATATTTTAAATTAATATAAGTTTTTTAAAAGGAGGTACATCTAATATAGAGGGTACTACTGTAGGATTCATGTATGCTTTGTACTTGGGTGGCAACATTAAGGATGGATTTATCTAGGAGCAGGATACTCCAAGGCCTGGAAGAGGAATGTGGTTCACTGTGAGGAGGTTCACCTCATGCACCACTGTGTAACTTCTGTTGCTATGTCCCCGTGAGAAGGAACCTACGCTCACCAAGATTTTTTTCTTTTCCTAAGGGAAGATGGGGCATCTGGTCTAGGACAAGTAGTCTGGATATTTTTGTTCCCTCAATATCCTTCTTGGATTGCTGGGGTTAAGCTAGTAGTAGCTCCTGCTAAATCAGAGCTTTATAAAAATTTACCATTTGAACAAATAAAACTGAACATCTCAATCCTGTTCAATATTATCCTAAATACTACTACTATCAGCTGATAGTGGTGATAAGGACTTTAGTCAGTGACTCTTCTAAGCTATCTTGTCCATTAAATGTGCAGTGGACAGATAGGAAAATTGAGATTGATAGAAGCTTAATTACTATCTCAAGGTCACACAGCATCTTAGTGGCCAAAATAAGATAGATTATGTGATGCAGTAGAGTGCCAGACCTGAGTTCACATATGACATTTATTTAATAGCTGGGAAACCTAAGCAACTCTCATTGCCTCAGTTTCCTTATCTTTAAAATGAGGAAATTAATAACACCTACTATGAGTAGCTTAGTACCTAGCATATAATTTTTATATTATTTTTATGTATCAAACATCCCATGATGCAAACAACCTAAGAAATGGTATGGGTATAGATATGCACAAGTGAATAAGCAATCCTACTAGATCAATAATAATAGTTAAATTAGAATATTTCAGTTTGGTTGAGGGAGAAAATTTCTCTCAACAGTCTTGCAAGAGATAGGCAGACAATGCTGTAAAGTAATTGTGGATTCGATCCTTATATACCTCAACAACAATACTGTTTGAGGATGTATTCTGATGGAAGTGGATCTCTTCGATAAAGAAAGCTAATTTAGTTTCAATTGATCAAGGATGGACAGAAGCAGCTACACCCAAAGAAAGAACACTGGGAAATGAATATAAACTGCTTGCATTTTTGTTTTTCTTCCCAGGTTATTTATACCTTCTGAATCCAATTCTTCCTGTGCAACAAGAAAACTGTTCGGTTCTGCAAACATATATTGTATCTAGGATACACTGTAACCTATTTAACATGTAAAGGACTGCTTGCCATCTGGGGGAGGGGATGGAGGGAGGGAGGGGATAGAAGGAGGGAGGGGAAAAATCGGAACAGAAGTGAGTGCAAGGGATAATGTTGTAAAAAAAAAAAAAAAAAAAACAAACAAACAAACAAACAAACAAAACCCTGGCATGGGTTCTGTCAATAAAAAGGTATTAAAAAAAAAAAAAAAGAAAAGGAATTAAGTGTGCTGTGAATCACAAATCATAAAAAAAAAAAAGTAATTGTGGATTCATTCTATCATTGGGAGATGTATGTAACCCTACAAGTGTTAGGTGCCCAGAAACTGTAATTCCGTGAAGTTGTATGTAAAATCTACCACAAAAGAAGCACAATAGTACAATGTGAGGGTGTATGTATACATCACCATGGAAAAATACAAAGCTGTGAGCTTATGGAAAGACACTACCAGAGAAAAATGCAACTCTCTAAAATAGAAGGCACATTCTATCATGGAGCCCCATGAGACTCTATGCTCATTTGGCTACAAAAGGATACAAAATGGTGATCTCATAGATAGATTGTAACAAAAACACAAATCCATAGGGTTGTAGATTCATTCAACCATGAAGAAATACAACTTGTGGAAGAACACAAACAGGGTGAGGCAGAAGTCATGGCCCAGTTGAACAACACAACGTGCTCTGTTTGTGTCTGCAGTTTAAAAGAAATTGCTTATTTCATGCTTCATGTTTCAGCTTCTTTTAGATTAACAAAAGTGCTTGACTGTATAATGACTTTTGCCTCACCCTGTACATCTGGAGAACTAAGATTCAAAAGAGGAATAAAAAACGGACTAAAATAGATTGGAGAATTGGAGTGCAAAGGGAAAAACACAAAAGGGAATTCAAGCTATGATTGACAGAGATGGTAGGGTCAACAAATCATATCTAAATGAAATGTTATTCTACAACCTAAGCAGCCAATGGTGTAGAGAGGCAGGGATGGAGCTTTCTTAAGGCTGGGACTAGCCTGCTGAGAGAGGAGGGACTTCCAGCTGATCCATTCGCCAGGATTATTCATGTAAACAATGACAACACAGCAAGGGATTTGGGGGGGAGGGTGCTGTCCCAGTAGCAGCAACAGTGACTCATGACGCTAAGCTCTCAGAGCTGGCTCTCTTTCTCTATGGAGGTTAAAAAAGCAAGGAAACAGGACTTATAAAAATGTAACCTAAAAAAAAGAGGATAGAGAGGAGGATAAAGAGAAAAAGCAATCAATCAGTCTTTATTAAGCACCTACTATGTGCCAGGGCTGCTAGTTCAGAAATAAGTCAGAAATGAGTCGGAATTTCTGAGTCAACACGACTTCTTGGATTAAAATATTTGGTTCTTTTTGGACCCCCAGCCCTCTTTTTCCAGCCTCTTCTTCCATCCCCTCAACTCTTAATTATTCTCACTAATACTATTTTCTTAAGAAAGCCATGCTGTTACACTTGTATAAGAAGCCATAGATATTTTAGGGCTGGAAGAAAGACTAGACACGATTTTCCTCTTAGCTTAGGCATCTTCTACATTTTATCGGAAGGAAAACTGAGACTGATGGAAGTATAATGACAGTCCTAAGACCATGTAGCAACTTAGTGGCCAAAACAAGACTAGAAACCAATTTTTCAGAATACCCCCCCAATCCCCATTTCAATGCTCTGTGCCTCACCTTTACCATATTAAAAGCTATAGAAGCAAATGATAGTTTAGCAAATGATAGTTTAGTTTAACTTTGTTAAATGTTATAAACTACCATTATAATGCAGGAGTGACTTGAGGGCCTAGGGGGGAAAAAGAACATATGGGAATGGAGAGCAATTGCTCAATGTGAATGTCCCAACCAATGGAGCTGTAGAGATATCTGTCAACAGCTGCAAATATGTTGATTTCGTTTTTGTGTGTCTCTAGGGTCTAAAATAGTGTCTGACATAAAACAGGTGTTTGATAAGTTTCTCAGAATCTCCTTACTGAATTGGCAGAATCAGAGAATAAGATAATAGGTACTCCTAGCCATTTCTGTGTCAGGATTCCCACTTGGGAGTCTGGTAAAGTCTCTGGACTACATCTCAGAATAATGTTTCTAAATGTATAAAATATAAAACATAAGATTAAAAGAAAACCAATTCTATAGAAAGTTACTAAAATACATATATACATTGTGTATGTGAATATGTATATATGTATGCATATACACTCAACACTCAAAAAAATTTCACAGGACCCAGATAAAAAATCTCTGCAACAAAAGTTTCTGCATTTGTTGGATAAATGATCAAAAATAGATTTAAAGACTTTATTTATAATATCTTTCACTTTATTGATAATGTGGAACATATGGTTGCAATTTTTTTAAAACTGTCTCAGCAGTTATAATTATTAACTGAAGGTCTATTGTGGAATCTCAAAATACATTTCATAAAGTTCAACCTGACTTGAGACTACAAAGGTTTGGGGGAGTTATTTTCATAACTCTAAAATGTTTCCACATGTGGTTGCCAGGAGCTCTGAAATACATACATTTATAACATTTGCATCCTCTCCTGTGGAGCTACTCGGGATATTCTGAGTACCATGTTTTAGAAAGGGCATTCACAAGTTGAAAGTTACCAAGCAGAGGAGGGTACTTTCTTAAGCAGAACTGTATGATGGAACTCAGAATGTTTAATCTGGGAAAAAAAAAGGCTATCTTGAAAGTATTTTAGGAGTGATTATATGGGGAAAGGATTAGGATTGATTCATTTTACTTAGAGGGCAGAACCAAGGAATCACAAATTTGGATCTGGGAGGGACCTTAAGAGTCTTTTCTCCCTCATTTGACTGATGGGGAAATGGGGCTCAAAGAGAAGAAATTATTTGATCAAGAACAAACAAGGAATAGGTGACTGCACTAAAATTCAAACCCCAGGCCTTTGGCTCCAAATCCAGAACTCATTCCACCATGACAAATTGACCAGAAGCTGTAGAAAGGCAGATTTTAATCCATAAGAACAAAAAGTTTCTCAATAAGTTGAGCTATCCAAAATACAGTGCTGTCTTCTAAAAAACAAATCTTGTTCTCCTCAAGATTCCCTTTTAAATTAAAAAGGTGAAAAAAAATTAACACAGGCAATTTTTTAAAATCATAGGATTATGTATCTAGAGTTAACAAGGACCTCTGAGAGGCCATCTAATCCAACCTTCCCAAATCTAGTTCTTTAGAAAAATCTAGTTTTCTTTCCACTGTGCCTCTCATGTCTTTTGTAATAATAATATGCATTTTCTGAAGCCATTAAATATTACTGTGCCTTGATATTATTCAATACCTGCTTTTATGCAATTGGGAATATTTTACAGACATCCTCACAACATCCCTACAAAGTCAATAGGGTTCATTATAAAAGTGAATACAACGTGAAAACTTGGCTTGATTATTCAAAAGTTCAATCCTAAAGTAGTTATTAAAATGAATTTTTAACTATAATACAAATGGTTTGGATGGTGAAGTGCCTTAATAAGCAGTCTACTGCCTACCTGTGACACATTTACTCTACTCAAAGGCTATCTTTCCCACTCTCAGGAGCAAGTTAGTTTTCTCATCTGTAAAATGACGAGGAAGAACAGAGTGGTCACAAAGATCCCTTCCAACTCTAAGATCTCTTAGCATAATAATGCCAGGAACTGTCAACTGCTAAAAAAATAATAATTCTTGTTCTTTTTAGATCAGCATTAAGAGCTACATTTAAAATGCTCTTTAAAGACCAGCTCTCTTCACCACAAGTGAACTGAAGAGATGGCAATTTTCCAATGGAGTCAAAGGTAAGTACAAAACCACTCTGAATAATTCAGGTTTTAAAAAAATCCATTAATGGCTTTGGAACAGAATTGGCTTGATTCCTTCCTTGTACTTTGAATGGGCTCCACCATGTAGCATGGCCTGGTAGAAGTTAGTCCTCCTTAGATAAGGACAGGGACATAAGGCTATATATGTCTGGAAAGGTCCAGGTAAAGAAGAGGTGTGGAAGGCAATGGGCAGGAGCTGGGTACAGTGAAAGAGTGATAGATTTATAGAACTTGGGTTAGAATTCTAGCTTTTCCCACATGCCCAAGTAACCTTCTTCTTACCCTGGAAATTTAGTATGTCCTCTAAACCAATTAACCTTTTTAGCCTGAAAGTTCATTATATCCCTGTAGCCCCTAATTAATCTGTTCTTTCTAGCAGTTTCCCAGGTTGATCATGTCCTCGTATACTTTATTACCCACATCTGCCCAGATTTTCATTCATCTTTTAAGTGTTTTCTTCTTCCCTACTTAAAATGTAAGGTCCCTGAAAGCAGGTCTCTTTTTCCTCTCATTGGTATTTGTATTCTCAGTATGAACAGAATACCTTAGTACCTATTATATATTTAACAAACTCTCTCGTTTGTTGACTTTTGAAAATTTAAGACTACTCATTAAACGATTCTTCCTCTGCCTTCCATTTCCTCATTTCATATGACTTTGAGGTCTTTTCCCACTTTTTCTCTACTTACTCCAGTCTCGGATGATGAGGTAGCCCATTTTCTTTCCAAGATGAATCCTTCTGCATATACCCTTAGGTTCCGTCTTCTTGATGATCATCTTGAGTGATTTTTTTCCCACGATCATTATAATCTTCTCTCTAATTTTCAAGCCCTCCTTTCTACCATTTCCCTCTTTGGTGCCTAAAAATATGTTCAACTATCCTCCATTCCTAGAAAAGTCTCACTTCATTCTACCAGCCACCTACATGAAGTGCTTCCACTCCTCCTCTCAATTTATTTATTCTAAATTCTTTCCAGTTTGGCTTCCAATTTCTTAATTCAACTGGAAATGTTCCCTTCAAAATGTAAAAGACTTTTCCCAATTCTTGTCATTCCTTATCTCTCTACAATACTTGACAAAGTTCCTGTTTTCCTCCAAGATACTCTAAGCTTCCATCAACTACTCTTCTATTTATCTTACCACCTTTCAATCACCTTTGCTAGATCTTCATCCATGGAATACTTTTGAATCATGAAAGTCCAATCCTGAGAATCTTTCTGTCTCACTACTCTCATTTTGTCTCACTATTTGATGATTTTATCAAATCCCAAAATCCAATGAGCCTCTCAGTACAAATGATTCCCAGATCTAAATACTGTATCTCTCTAACTTCTTTCCAGAGTTCCACATCACTAAATGTCTTTTGGACATTTGGAACTGAATATTCCTGAGGCATCTTATGCTTAAAGTGTTCAAAACTGAATTTATTACCTTTCCCTCCAAATTCTCTTCTCTTACTCAACTTCCTCATCACTATCAAAGATCCTTTCATTTTCCCAGTCACAAAGGCTCACAACATTTAGGGTTATCCTTGATTCCTTGCCCTCCATTTTACATGTACAATCTGTTACCAAATCTTATCATTTAACCCCCAAACATCTCTAATATAAGTCCCCTTTTCTTCATTCCTACAACAAACCCTCTATTTCACATCATCATCAACTGAATTAAGACAAAAGTCTTTTAACTGTTCTTCTTGCCCCAAGATTCTCCCCCACTACACTCCATCCTCTACCCAGCTGTCAAAGCAATCTCCTTAAAAGAGACCTTCCAACTTTCCACACAAATAAAGTAACCAATTGGAAAAATATTAAATGCTCTTGGATAGGGCGGGCAAATACAATAAAAGATGAAAATACTACCTAAACTAATCTATTTATTTAGTGTTATACCAGACTCCCCCAAAACTATTTTAATGACCTAGAAAAAATAACAACAGAGTTCCTATGGAAAAATAAAAGGTCAAGAATTTCATGGGAATTAATGAAAAAAAATCAAATGAAGGTGGCCTAGCTGTACCAAATCTAAAATTATATTATAAAGCAGCAGTTACCAAAACCATTTGGTACTGGCTAAGAAATAGACTAGTTGATCAGTGGAATAGGTTAGGTTCAAAGGACAAAACAGTCAAAAACTTTAATAATCTAGTGTTTGACAAATCCAAAGACCCCAGCTTTTGGGATAAGAACTCACTGTTTCACAAAAAATGCTGGGAAAATTGGAAATTAGTATGGCAGAAATTAGGCATGGACCCACACTTAACATCATATACCAAGATAAGGTCAAAATGGATTCATGACCTAGGCATAAAGAATGAGATTATAAATAAATTAGAAGAACATAGGATAGTATACTTTTCAGACCTGTGGAAGAGGAAGGAATTTATGACCATGGATGAATTAGAGATCATTATTGATCACAAAACAGAAAATTTTGATTATATCAAATTGAAAAGTTTTTGTACAAACAAAACTAATGCAGACAAGATTAGAAGGGAAACAATAAACTGGAAAAACATTTTTACAGTCAAAGGTTCTGATAAAGGCCTCATTTCCAAAATATATAGAGAACTGACTCTAATTTATAAGAAATCAAGCCATTCTCCAATTGATAAATGGTCAAAGGATATGAACAGACAATTCTCAGATGAAGAAATTGGAACTATTTTTAGCCATGTGAAAAGATGTTCCAAGCCATCATTAATCAGAGAAATGCAAATTAAGACAACTCTGAGATACCACTACACACCTGTCAAATTGGCTAGAATGACAAGGAAAGATAATGTAGAATGTTGGAGGGGATGTGGGAAAACTGAGACATAAAAGGACCTTCCACCTCCAACTCAATAAATGCCAGCAACTCCACATTACTTCTAGGATCAAATATAAATTCCTAGCTCTTTCAACTTTTCTAATCTTATGACATTTTAATCCTATGGATTCTATGATTTGGTTATATTGGCTTCCTTGCTGTTCCTAGCACAGAACACTCTGACTCCTGATTCTGCCTTTAGATTGTTCTCTACTCCTGGAACTCTCCCTTCTCACCTCCTGCCTTTTAGTCTCCCTGACATCCTAGTCTAAATTTCATTTTGTGCAAGAGACCATTGCCAATCTCTTCAAAAGTTGGTGCTTTACCTTCTGAAATTATTTCCAAATATTCTGTATCTATCTTGTTTACACACAGTATCTACATGTTATCTCCTTCATTCAAATGTGAGCTCCTTAAGAATAAGGATTGTTTTTGCCTTTTTTTTGCATCCACATAGTTCAGCACAGCACTTGGCACATGGAAAATGCTTAATAAATGTTTGTTGGATGATTTGTTTGACTTATGGCAAGATATTTCATTTTTCTGGGTATCAGTTTCCTAATCTATAAAATGAAAGGAGCTAAATGACATGCTTATAAAGTCCCTTTTTTGTTGTTCAGTCATATTAGTTATATCTAACTAGATAGGTTTATCATTTCCTTTTCTAGCACATTTTATAGATAAGGAAACTGAGGCAAACAGAGTTAAGTGACTTACCCAGAATTACACAGCTAGTAAGTACCTAAAGACAGATTTGAACTCAGAGGATGAGCCTTCCCAACTTCAGGCCCTGTCTTTAAGGTCCTTTTCATCTCTATACTTATTAGATATATATACTTGAATTACTACTCCCCTTAGCCTTCTTTTATTCTCCTCTCAAGATGTAAACACAGATTCTACTAGCTTACAATAATCAGTTCTTAATTTTATCACTCCTCTCAGTTATAGGGTTTTCATTGGTACATTTGCCATCTCTATAAAATGGGCAGAGCTGTACCCTACAGCTCTTCATGGAGATCTGAATCAATAAGGCCTGCCAGGGAAGAAGGAGGTGGGGGAGGGAGACGAGAGAATAATATCATAGGAAGAAGGCATGCTTGATTTCATCCCATTTCCTGCAATCAAACACTGCATTGTTAAACTGATAATTAAACCAAAAACAAACTCGATTTTAAAAACAATGTAAGGCTCAGTTGCTAATGGAGAACTATTTTCTGAAAACAAACCCATATATGGTAGACATTTTTCATTTGTTATTATGAAAACACCAAGCATAAGACTCCAAAGCAACTTGTGGCTTGCAAGATAAAGCAAGAGGCATTTTCCTTCCCATGAGGGCATCATAAGGACACATTACCTCTTGTACTGCCTCATCTAGAAAGAATGGCTTTTAAAACATAGGAATATGAGTTGGGGGCCAAGCGTTTGGTGGAGGAGGGGAGGGAGGAATCTACATTCTGACGCACCAGAATTATCAGTGCTTGGCAATAGAAGAACTGATAACCTTCAAGAGGACTAGGTAAAGGTTGTACACAAGAAAAAGCTTAAGACTACATTCTACTATCTGTCCTCTCTTCCTATATACTTGGTATCCAACCACATAAGAAAAGAAATTCTCAGAATAACACCAGAACATATCTTCATATACAGTGATTTCTTAAAATTTGATTTAAAAAAATAATTTATGGAATAAAACAAACATTTCCATAACATAGTATAAAAAAGAAATGATTGCACATAAAACTACACATCTATTACATACAACTTGCTATTTCTTTAATATGTATAACATTATTGTGTAAATTTCTTTTTAATTTTCTTCCTTCCCTTCTCTCCCCCAATCCCTTCTTCTCCGTCACTCCCTCCAGACCCTAGAGATGATGTGTGTGTGTGTGTGTGTGTGTGTGTGTATGTAAAATCATTCTGTAAATACTTCCATTTATCAATTCTTTCTCTGGATACAGATAGTATCTTTCTTTATAGGTCCTTTGTGGTTAATTTGTATATTTATTGTGTTTATCTTCAGTGAACAGTCTTATGAACCATGGTGGAGGGGCTGGCACAGTTGATCTATGACATTGACTTGCCAAACAGACCTGTCATTACTGTATTCTTCCGACCTTCTTCTACCCACTGCCTTCCTCACATTCATTCCCTTCTATTTCTTTCCTTTGTTCCTCAGTCTCATTTTTCTATTTCAACACATGTTTTCTCCTAGTCCCTTTCTTCATCCTCTCATTTATTAAACAAATATTTATAAATGTACATAAAGAGGTATCCTGGGGGTGGAATATATGATAATTTATTCTCTAAAGGTATAAATACTGAGGCAAACACATGTTACTTACCATGTTAAAGCAGTGGCATGAAATTTAAATAGGAAGAGATCCATATTCATTTAGAAAACCACAAATTAACATTATTTAAATTGTATTATATTTTAATCTAGTGAAACTAGATAACATCTCTTAGGACTCCAATAGTTCTACAGATATTTTTGTATTTCTTTTGAGAATGATGTAGTGTAATAAACAATCTAATTTTTTTTAAATGTCAAAAAAAAATAAATTGTATTATATTTTTATTTATTTTGTTGAACATTTTCCAACCATGTTTTAATCTAGTTCTGGCAGCACTCTGTATTTTGGGGATCTGGAAGCCCAAGTTTCACTTTTCTACATTAGAAAATTGAAATGATACATTAGAAAATTATATTAAAATAGAGATATCAGGAACAGCTTTACACACACACACACACACACACACACACACACACACACACACAGAGAGAGAGAGAGAGAGAGAGAGAGAGAGAGAGAGAGAAAACAGAAGAGAAATTATCCTGTGTTGGAGGTGATAAAAAGGACAAAGGCTAAGAGAGATCCTTATAGTACACCTAAATAAATCCCATTTTGCATTCTTGATCCCTTTCTGCCTCTCAGTTAAGATTTTGTAGTCTCTCCTTAAAGTGATTCTTGCCATTCTGAAGCTAACCCTTCTCACAGACCAACATCTGCATATAAAAATCCAAGAATATAACAATGTTTAAAGTGCTTTTCACACATAAAAATGATAGAAATGTTAGCTAATAATGACAATAATAATAATAATAATGACAGTACCTATAAATACAAATGTGAGTCCTTGACTTATATCCATATATAGATATGAATTGCTACCTAAGAATGATCTGCATATACAGTTTATCACAAGAACTATGAGAAAGAAAGAATATGAGTATTATTAAGCACCTACTATGTGCGAGGCACTGTGTTTAAGTGCTTTACAAATATTATCAAATTTCATCCTCACAACAACCCTGGGAGGCAAGTGCAATTATTATCTCTATTTTGTAATTAGTTAAAAAAACTTTAGGTTACAGTTGAAAGAATTGAAGCAGAGAGAAGGTTAAGTGACATGCCTAGAATCATGTAACTATAAGTGCCTAAGGTTGGATTTTAACTCATCTGCCAGTTAGGAGTTCCTTCCTTATCTAGCTATTATTGCTTTGGCCTTCAATTCAATACAACAAATATTGAACTTTCCCTATAAAATTATAACAAACATTTACTAAGTACTTACCATGTGCAAGGCACTATGCTAGGCACTTACAGAAACACACAAGAAAACATTCCTACTTCTCAAAGAGCTCATATTACACAAGGGAGGAGAAGGAGATATAATATGTACAAAAGACATACAAATACAACGTATTTTCAAAGTTTTTTTAAAGAAAGCATTAACTTAACAACTGGGAGATCAAGAAAGGTCTTAAGTCAGTGGCAACTAAGAAGGAAGCTAATGATTCTCCCAGGGGAAGAGGAAGGAGTGCATTTTGGAGAGGGAGGATCACAAATACAGAGGTGTGGGAGTAGGAGATGCAATGGGGAAACAGTAAGCCAGTCTGACTGAAATGGAGAGGATGAGAAGAAGCCTGTGATATAATGATGAAAAATAAAATTTCAGAGGTAAGGTCAAAAGAAACACCTCTAGAATTCTATTCAATCAACTCAATAAAGAATTACTAAATGCTTACTAATATGGATAGATCACTGCATTAGTCTAAGGACAAACCAGAGTTCAGGCAAGACTCAGGTCCCTCTTCTGAGAAAGCTTACCATCTAAGAGATAGATAAGCTATAACCCTGAATAATGGGCATAAGATTTAACTTGACTTAATAGGCAATAAGGAGAAAACTGGTATAACCAGGTTTAGACTTAGCAGGCAACATCCCTAATTTTCCTCCATTAGTTCTCAGTCTCTGCCCCTCCCCCTTCCTTTCCTGTGATTCAATTTAGGGAGAGGAAGAAAGACTATCTCTTCATATGGATTATATGGCTGTTCCTTTAAGCAGGTTGGGCAGCTAATTGGTGCAGTAGGTAGAGCACCAACCCTGAAGGCAGGGGGACCCGAGTTCAAATCTGGCCTCAGACATTTTACACTTCCTGGCTGTGTGACCCTGGACTAGTCATTTAACCCCAATTGCCTGAAGGAGAAAAAGTGAGGTAGGTGACCTTGCACAGCCCTCCTTCCTTCAAATCCAATGTACTTGCAAGTCATATCATCAGTCATATCATCGCCTGCCTGATGTCATGGTCATCTTGGAAAATGAAGGACAAATAGTAATACTAGACAAAGTCAAAAGCATACAGAGACTATAATGGTGTCTCTCAGATTTCAGAAAAAGCAAAAGAAGACTCTTCTACAGTAGAAAGGCAGTAGCTTGTACTGGATCTGGTGTAATGAAGACTCGAGCTCAAATCCAGCCTCACATAGTTGCTAGCTGTATCATCCTAGGCATGATATTTAATATCTATTTGTCTCAATTTCCTTAACGGTAAATGGTGATCACAAGAGCACCTACCTCCCAGAGAGGATCAGAAAAGATAATAATTGTAAAGTACTAGCACAGTACTTGGCACACAGTAGGTACTTAATAAGTGCTCATTTCCTTCCTTCCTCCTTTCCCATTGTCTGGCAGATACGGGACTGAGGAGGGAAACGGTTGCCAACTCCAATCCCACCACCGAGCCAGGAAAGGGAAAAGGAGGAACAGAGAGAATTGTGTACCAGGAATTCCAAAGTCCTGGTAAAAAAAAAAGTGGCAGCCTAGGATTCTCTACGTTAAGGGACCCTAACAAAGGTAGATAGGAAGGATGCTAATGTTCACTTTATTCAGGGTGTAGTATGGTCAAGCAGAAAGAGAGGTAGTTTTAAGGGGATCAGAGGACTCTGGTTCAAACTTAGCAGCTAGACTGGGAAAATCACTTGGGCTCTCTGTATCAGTTTCTTTATCTGTGGCAACCTCTTAGATCCTCTTCATTCTAAATCTATAATGCTACTATATATCCCTTCTTGTTAATATATGTGTGTATGTGGGGGGGTATTAACAATGCTTAGGATGACCATGGATTTCAAGTTGGGATTCTGAATGTATTTTTAAATAGAAACATCGATATCACAGCTTCAATAGGACTATAAACAGTACAACACTAATTCAACCAACAAAATATTGCACACAGCCCAAGAAGATTACATGATGATCAACTCTGATGGACTTTGCTCTTTTTAACACCCTCCCTGTTCTAATAGACTTGTCAAAGAGAGAACCATCAGCATCCAGGGATAGGACTATGAGCACTGAATGTGATCACAACATAGCATTTTCACTCTTTGTGTTGTGCCTCAGTTCTCTTTTATTGTCCTGACTCAGTTTCCCTAATTGTCCTGACTCAGTTTCCCTGAATTGTTCCGCTCAATCTTACAAAACCAGAATGCTTCTCCCCATCCCAGTCTATTAGAATATCAGATACTGTTTTATTAGATTCCTCTCCCCATCTCTGGGGTTCCTCCCCCCCATTATGTCATCCCCATCTCCGGTGCCTCCCCCCACCTTGTAAGAGTCCAGTTCCCGCTCTTAGCACCCTGACTCCATCCCTGCCTCAATCTATCCCCTGAGTCTGAGCCACATGTATATATGTCATTGAGAACTCACATTGTTTGCTGGATTCTTGGAGACGAGGGTCTTATTCAGCCGTGGGACCAAACCATGAGTCCATTTGACCCCAGTAAATCTCTCCCTTTCAAATAAAATATTAAATATTCTAATTTCTATCTTGCATTACATTTCTCCAGCATTACATTTGTTGTTGTTTGCTTGTTTTTTTTGTTTTCTTTCTCATTTTTTCCCTTTTTGATCTGATTTTTCTTGCACAGTATCATAAGTGTGGAAATAGGTATAGAAGAATTGCATGTGTTTAACATATATGAGATTACTTGCTATCTAGGGGAAGGTGTAGGGGAAAGGGAGGGAGAAAAATTTGAAACACAAGGTTTTGCAAGGGTGGATTTTGAAAACTATCTGCATATATTTTGAAAATAAAAACTATTATTAAAAAAACAATACTAGTTCAAAAGGCTTTTGGGGGCTGGCTTAGGAGCCTAGCTATTTCATATCACAGTGTAATAAAAAATATATCCTGACTGATTTCAGGAAAGCCTGGAAAGACTTCATGAACTGATTCTAAGTGAAGGGAGCATAATAAAGAGAACAATGTACACAGAAAGAACTAGATTATGTAATGATCAACTGTGATAGACTTGGCTCTTTTCATCAGCATTGAGTTGATTCAAAGTAATTTCAGTAGAATTATGATGGAAAGTGACATCTGCATCCAGAAAGAGAACTATGGAGACTGAATATTTATCAAAGCATAGTATTTTTATCTTTGTTATTCTTGTTGTTTGCTTGCTTATTTTTTTCCTTTTTTATGTTTTTTCCCTTTTGATCTGATTTTTCTTGCACAGCGTGATGAATATAGAAATATATTTAGAAGGATTACACATGTTTAATCTATATCAGATTTCTTGCTGTCTTGGGGAAGGAAAAGGGGAGAGGAAAGGGAGGAAAAATATGGAACACAAGGTTTTACAAAAATGAATGTTGAAAACTATCTTTGAATGTATTTGGAAAAATAAAATGCTATTAAAAACTTTTTAAAATGTCCTGTGTTTCAGTAAAATATTTAAACTGGAAAGTAATCTGCTATTATATTTAGGAATTCTTTGCTCACTTCTCTGTACATATATTAATAAACATTTAATGGGCTCCTATTCTGAAAATGGTCTAGGGTCATTTGGGGACAGAGTAACACAGCAGGACCTGGTTCATATCCTGCTTTGGATATTCTTGATCAACTGAGCAAAGACAAAGGGTCTCACTTTCCTTACTTAAAAAATGAAGAAATTGGACTGGACAGCTTTTCTTCAGTTTCAGATCTGTGATCCTATAGTGTCTAGTTATGAATTTTTTGGTTGTTATTCAGTTGTTTCAGTCAGTTCCAACTCTACAAGACCCCATTTAGAGTTTTATTTGCAGAAATATTGGAATGGTTTGTCATTTCCTTTTCCAGCTCATTTTATAGATGAAAAACTGAAGCAGACAAGATTAAGTGACTAACCCAGGATTGTGATCCTGGAATTGTCTGAGACTTGAAGTCAAGAAGATGAGTCTTTTTGAATCTAAACCTGGTACTCTACCCACTGCATCACCTGGCTCCCCTATGCTTTAGGTCAGGGGTCCTCAAACTTTTTAAATAGGGGGCCAGTTCACTGTCCCTCAGACTGTGGGAGGGCTGGACTATAGTAAAAACAAAAACTTTGTTTTGAGGGCCTTTAAATAAAGAAACTTCATAGCCCTGGGTGAGGGGGATAAACATCCTCAGCTGTTGCATCTGGCCCGCGAGCCATAGTTTGAGGACCCCTGATTCTAGAGGATGCTGCCTGGCAAAATGATTTCGACTTCTTCTGCCTTCTACTTCAGAGACAAAGGCTCAGTATTTCACAAGTATCTTTTCATGGGATTCATTTTTCTGTTTCTTCTCTTTATTAGAACACCAACAATTTCAGTTTCTCATGCAGTTCTGTGATTACTCCAATGACACAGTTTTGAAATAGCCAATTTGGCCAAATTGATAATGGGGCTGATCAGCCTGTAAAACTCATAGTTCTGCCTGTAAATAGCAATGAAAATA
This sequence comes from Antechinus flavipes, assembly GCF_016432865.1. Classification (NCBI taxonomy): domain Eukaryota; kingdom Metazoa; phylum Chordata; class Mammalia; order Dasyuromorphia; family Dasyuridae; genus Antechinus; species Antechinus flavipes. The sequence continues at coordinate 156,286,361 of NC_067398.1, read as the reverse complement.
AGGGTATATGTGTATTCAAACATATACTTTTAAAAACCTACATTTTTTATTTTTCTTCCCACTCAATGTATAAGCTAACTTATAAACTACTGCTAATTACCATGTAAGTCATTCCTAGTCTGTGCCTTTTTTTTTAATTAATAAGAGTGCTTTTAAATATACAGTAATTGTTTAAGGGAAGAAAGAGTGAATTATAAAGCTTTAAAACCGAAGGTATCATTGGAATGATTAACTCCTATCTTTTCTCACTCAACTACCATTTTAGGGAGTCAGATTAAGTTTAGCTTGACCAGCTATATAATGAAGTTTCCTTCAAAAAGGAGACAGAATCTAGTCTTCAGCTGCTCCCATTCAACCTGACCTTTTATTTCTTTAAGAGTGAATCAAAGCATCTTTATGCATGAGTGTGCAAGCAGAGTAAGAGTTGCAAATTAACCCCTGCTCTTTCAGAATGGCCCAGTCCATCTGTCATTTCACAGCAGGAGAACAATAGCAGCAATGACACAGACACAACCCCAATATAGCCGGGTTACTGCCGTCTACTGCCAGCTGCTACTAAGACAACACAGATGTTGTATTTCACAATGGAATTACTTTCCACTTTGCAGCAATTTCCCTTATCTACTTGGTGCAGTAATTACTTGCTCTTATAATGAGTCCTTAAAAACAAAAGCAGGTGTAGGAGTCAGAAAAGATCAGAATTTTGTAGCAAATGAATATCCCAAGATATAGTTTTACACTGAATTGGGAGTCAATGGTCGAACAACCATATCTGCAAACTACTACTTTCATTTTTGGGGATCCTCTTGAAGAGACCATTTTTAAAAATCTCTTTAACCGCTATTTGTAATTCTGCTTTCCTCTCCAGAGTATTAGTGGAAAGAGGCACAATTGGGGAGATCTGAGGACAAAGTCTGACTTTTCTCTTTAACCTTTCTGGGCACCCCAGGATCTTTGTATGAAAAATGAGGATAATACTAGCACTCCAGACCTTAGCAAGCCATTGTGAGCCAAGTGGTTCTGTAAACTTTAGAGCTTTACACCACTGGCAGCTATTATTCTGAGGAAGCAGCATAGCACCATAGAAAGAGCATTAGTCTTAGAAATTCATGGAAAGTCATTGAAAAAAGTTATCAAACTGTGTATACCCTTTGATCCAGCAGTGTTTCTACTGGGCTTATACCCCAAAGAGATACTAAAGAAGGGAAAGGGACCTGTATGTGCCAAAATGTTTGTGCAGCCCTGTTTGTAGTGGCTAGAAGCTGGAAAATGAATGGATGCCCATCAATTGGAGAATGGTTGAGTAAATTGTGGTATATGAACATTATGGAATATTATTGTTCTGTAAGGAACGACCAGCAGGATGAATACAGAGAGGACTAGTGAGACTTATCTGAACTGGTGCTAAGTGAAATGAGCAGAACCAGGAGATCATTATATACCTCAACAACAATACTGTATGAGGATGTATTCTGATGGAAGTGGATCTCTTCGATAAAGAGAGCTAATTCAGTTTCAATAGATCAAAGATGGACAGAAGCAGCTACACCCAAAGAAAGAACACTGGGAGATGAATATAAACTGCTTGCATTTTTGTTTTTCTTCCCAGGTTATTTATACCTTCTGAATCCAATTCTCCCTGTGCAACAAGAGAACTGTTTGGTTCTGCACACATATATTGTATCTAGGATATACTGCAATCTATTTAACATGTAAAGGATTGCTTGCCATCTGGGGGAGGGGGTGGAGGGAGGGAGAGGAAAAATCGGAACAGAAGTGAGTGCAAGGGATAATGCTGTAAAATATTACCCTGGCATGGGTTCTGTCAATAAAAAGTTATTAAAAAAATAAAATAAAAATAAAAATAAACTAAAAAAAAAAGTTATTGAAAGAACCTCAGCCGGATGTTCTGGGTTCAAATTCTACCTTTAAAGCAAACAATTTGTGTGACCTTGGGTAATTCATTTAACCTTTTAATTAAAGGAAGGAGATAGACTAAATGGCCTTTAAGCTCTCCTCAAGCTATAATCCTCTTAAAACTGAGGTTTCAATGGTACCAATGAATGGCAAAATCACAGTTCTTTTAGTGAAAAAAGTTACATTTCTAGGTTGATGAAAATAATATAGAATTTGTTCAACTTGTTGGACATATTAGTTAAGGAATATAATTTTTAAAATTGAATTATTTCCTCCTCTCTCTTTGATTCCCCAAATCAGAAATGATTGTTTCTATTTGGAACTTTAGTTAGACTTTTTAAAATCTCTCTTGACTTTTAAGACTCTTATTTTGGATCATATTTTTTGCAATTTATTTCTAGAGATACATAGAAATAATTTTAAAATATAAATTTTTTGATTTTGCTCGTTCTTTACTGAGCAGGATTATGCTCTGGAGGGCATTTTAGCTCCTGACCTTCCAAGAAGGCACTTTTAACACAAAGGATATCTTCCCTATTTGGGTGGAGTTTCCTCTAGTAAAATAAGTGTTTTCTAATAAGCTGCACCACAGGGTTAAATTTAATTTTTAAGTGCCTATTAATTTTAAATCATGTCAAAATACAAGCTCTGGAACGCCTTTGATCCTGAAAGTGAAGGAAATCTCATGGAAATGCCAGTTTATGGAATCAGCATGTGATGAAGAGAAAAGAATAAGCATTGGATACAAGAGTACCAGGAAATTCAGTCATTAAAAAGTTTTGAATCAACTCATAGTGGTGCCTCAGGGTGCTTAAGACTCCTCTTAGGGGATGATGCCATGGGTTTGAAAATGTTAAATCGGACTGTACACACTTTTCTGCTCCTCTGGAGATAAAACTCAAGAAGCTCAGCCATACTGGGAAATGATGAGATCCCACTAGACAACCTGCATTTTAGTGAAGGTCCTTTGGAAAAACCCTAAAAACTCCTGTCAGTAGCTTATAGTCCCTAATGGGAAAAAAAAAAACAAACCAGAAATGATGGTTACCTAATAATTCTCTCAAAATAGCCAATAAATGTCTCTCTACTGCTTCTTAATTAGTGAAATATTTAAACAGACTGCAGAACCATTGGATAGAATTCAGTTGCTTTTGTTTAATCATTAACATTTGCAGGCAACAAAAAACAACAAATGTCTTAAATTCATAACTAGCTAGTGCTGTTTATGATTAGACCATTCTGAGGTAGTATCTTGCCAATGAAAAGTTTATAGGGTAATGGATGGTGGCACTTAGGACCTGGCATATAAATAGGGTCATGTAGTGGCAGCTGGTATGAACCAGGAAGGAGATAAGTGGCCTTTTTGATAGAATCAAAAAGAATTTACATCTAAGGCCAGTGGCTCCCTACCTTTTTTGGGTCATGGGCCCCTTTGCTAATCTGATAGAGTCTGTGAGACTTCTCAGAACAATGTTTTAAGTGTATAAATAAATACAAAAGATTACAAAGGAAATAAGTTATGTTGAGATACATTTGTCAAGTTAATTTTTAAAAATGCAAATTTGTGATCCTTAGGTTAAGAACCTTTGGTCTAGGTACTGAAAATACTTGTTAAATAAGCAGAAGCATTGAGATGACCAAAGTTTTTAGTCATACAACAGGAAAATAAAAAGAAAAAATAAATATATAAGAATTTGGAGATATCTAGTGAAAGATTACTTTGAATGCCTTGTGCATGAGAGAGAAATGCCCTTCTCCCCTTTATTTATTTTTTATGATTCTCACACAGAATCACCTTAATATTGTCAATGAAAGTGACTTATCTTTGGAATAATCCTTTCTGAATAAAGAAATCACTGGTGCAAACCAGCCTCCTTTAATCTCAAGAGATTGACTTCAACTACCATTTATCAATTCTCTACTCAATAAAGAGTTCTATGGCTAGGGCTAGGCACACGGTGCAAAATACAATACATGGTATCTACCCTCACAGAACTTACAATCTAGTAATAAAAGTATGCTGAATTAAATTGCATTGAACTAAATTAAGAAATAAGGCATATACATATATAATCCATTACACAAAATAAGAATCTGAAAAGTATCCTGGAGAGGTACAAATGTTTAATCAAGGTCTCAAGAGAAAACAATTATTCCTGACTGGGGAGATCCAAAAGAAAGGAGAAGGCATTCTCGACTGGATCTTGAAAAATAGGTAAACTTTCAACAGGTAGGAATATCAGAAGATTCAAGGGGAAGTCAAAATCAAAGGAATCATATGTGTAAGGATAAAGCAGGAGTGTACCACGCATGTACATAAAAGCGATGTTAAGTCATTTAGTTTGGTTGGCACATTGTTGACTGGAAAGGTAAAGTGATCATATTATAAAGGACTTCAAAAACCAGGTTAAGGAATTAAGATGTTATTGAACAGGCTTTAGGGAGTTGGCAAAAGCTCTTGTAGAGAGGGGTGAAATGGACAGATCTGTGTGTAAGATAAATTATCTTGGCAGCAATGTAAAAGATAGATGGATAGAGAAAACTATAAATTCAGGAAGACCTAATGGTCTTTCAGGCAGGTAATTGAGGACAATTGCTGGGGACTTGGGTGTGGGCAGTGAGCAGGAGTGACAATAAGAATCAGAAGTAGTGGGATGGTGACATACTGGGAAGGTAGAATCGACAGATTCTGTTCAAGTTTAACAATGGCTTTAGAGTGATAAATGACTCCAAGTCCATGGAGACAGGATAGCTTCACATTTCAACATTTTCAAGTTCAATTCTTTTCAAAAGAAAATTCTTTTGGAATTTCCATTAGCTTTCTTGCCACCATCACTGAAGCTATAGATTCTCCTCCCATATCAGCCTCCAAAGGAAAAAAAGAATGAAAGATAGTTGTTGGGTTAGAAATCCTTCATTTATAACAAAAGAACTCAACAAAGAAGATGTATCTTTCCTACAGCTGATGCATTTCTGTAAACATGTTTGGGAGGTTCTGAAGAAAATTACAGGAGGGAAAAAGTATTAAATTGATTACTAAACTGAAGGACTATAGAGCCATTGGGCTGATCTTATTATTGTATGCCTATGATACCCGGACAGTATACCTGCACCATGCTAGGAAATGGAATCACTTCCATTTGAATTGTCTCAGGAAGATTTTGAAGATTTCCTGGCAAGATAAGGTATCAGACACTAAAGTTCTTTCTCAAGCTGAATTGCAAAGCATTCTGATAAGCTGGCCACGTTGTTCAAATGTCAAATGTAAGCTTGCCCGAAAGACTATTTTTTTGGAGAGCTCACATAAGGCAAATGCTCAAGAGGAGATCAGAAGTGATACAAGGTCACTCTCAAGATCTCTTTAAATAACTTTGTAATTGATTGTGAGACATGAAAGATAATTGATACAGGTTCACAATGTGATATGGCTGCACTGAAAAAGATGTGCTCTATAAGCAAAGCAGAATTGCAATAGCTCAAAAGAAATATGAAATGTGCAAATTCAGAAACATCTCCACTCCAAATGTTTATATGGAATATTTGTGCCTGACTTGTGGTAGAAACTTCAGAGCTCATGTTGGTCTGATTGGCCATAATGGGACATACTATATCCCTACAGAATAATGTCATTTTGGTCCTCTTCAAGAATGAAGAACAACAACTATCTGAATATAATAAAATAATGTTGTCCCATCAAGAAATGACAAAGATGTGGAATTTTAGAAAATAATATGGACAGATTTATATGAATTGGTATAGTATAAAGTAAGTCAGTACAGGAAAATATAAACTAAAGCTACAATAATGTAAACAGAGAGAACAATAAAATGAAATTGAACATGGGGCAAGAATGATGAACAAGCTTAGATCCAGAGAAGAGATTAAAAAAAATGCACACATTCCCCTCATGGAAGAGATAGGGGTCCATGGATGTGGAATGTTGCGTGTGTTGTCAAACTTGATAAATATGTTGATTGGGTCTAGTGAAATTTTTTTTTCATTTTATCTTCATTATAAATGAAGATTTGCTAGGTAGAGGACAGAATAAGGTTCAGAAATGAATATGATACAAAAGCAAAAGGCATCAATAAGCTTTTTTAAAGTGTCAGTCCATAATTAAATATTATAACTCTCCCCTGTCAAACTAATGTGTGATTTAATGAATACTGAAAGAATAATTAAACTTTTTTTCCAAAAAGAAGTCTTGACTAGCTTGACAATTTAGATAACAAATTTTTCCAAATAAGATATTTTAATAAATATATTTGAATACCAACATTATTGAATATTTTGTTGCTGATTTTCATGATTTTTATACAAAGACTATATTGAGTTCTAAAATAACCAGAAAATGAAAGTAAAGAACTGATTTATGTATCAATTTTTTGTCTGTTCTGTTTTGTTTTGAAATCACTACTAGGATTAGCTCAGATTTTTGAAAAATGGTTATGATTCTTTATTTTATCAGTATAGATCTGGATTGAGCCTACTCCCAGGCATTTGAAAGTCTGCCAAATTTAGATCAATAAGCTATATGATCTTTAATGCACAACACAAGTCAATAACTCAGGATGCGCAGCTTTCTCCTTCTGTAGTAATAAATCAGGGCAAGGCTCGAGGCTATCTTATGATCCAGTAGGAGATTTAAAATTGGCTACATGCTTCCTGATGGGTGGGTGAAGCAGAGATGGAGTGGTGTGAAGGCTTTAGAGGTGGGGAGAGAGAAAGAGACTGGAGAAATACAAAGAGGCCTCAAAGTTTTGATTGCTTTTCTAATAAACAGAATCAGAAGAAGTCAAGCAAGTTAGTGACAAGTGAAGCTCAAACTAAAAGGAAAGCATCAGAGGATCAGCGACTATGGCAGCGACTATGAGATGAAGCAGGCTCCAGAAAGCACTAATAAGAATTCCAGCGGGAGCATATACTCTCCCAGACACAAAGACTACATGTGGTGTCTCCAAAGGGTCAATTTAAAACACACAGACACATACACAGAGTTCCACCCTCCTTCCTAGAATGGTTAGGATGATCAGTCAAGAGCTGGAAAGAAAGTTACATAGCAACAGACAATGAAGTCTCAGCATGTCACCTCTTGGAGAATGACACAAAGATTGTTGCCTCCCAAGTTCCTTCAGTCTCCAATTGTCTGTATTATCAGAGTTAATCTTCCTGCAGTCATATTACCATATCTGAAAAGTATTCTCCTGTGTGATCATTTTGTGTCATGTGTGAGATAAGCCAGAAAGAGAAATCTGAACATGCACTAAAATACCAACTTAAAATAATTGCATTTAAAAAAAATTATACAGAGCACTGTGAGATTTAGAGAAACAGGGTGGTTTAGCACCATGGTTTTAAAAACATAGGAAGAAAGGAAGGAAGGAAGGAAGGAAGGAAGGAAGGAAGGAAGGAAGGAAGGAAGGAAGGAAGGAAGGAAAGAAGGAGAGGAAAGTAAAGGAAAAAGGAGGAAGGAGTGAAAGGAGGAAAGGAGGAAGAAAGAAAGGAAGAGGGGAAGAAGGAAGGAAAAGAGAGAGGGAAGAAAGGAAAGAGAATGGAAAGAAAGAAAAGCATTTATTAAGTGCCTATGTTCCAGGCACTATGCTAATTGCTTTACAAATATCTCATTTGATTATTACAACAAAAACCCTATAAAAGTGCTATTATTGGAGCAGCTAAGTGGTATGATGAAGTCAGGAGGACTTCAAATCTGGTCTCAGACACTTAAACCTTCCCAGCTATGTGACCCTGAGTAAGTCATTTAACCCCAATTGCCTCAGAAAAAAAAAATTGCTATTATTATTCCCATTTTACAAACAGACAAGCAAAGGTTGGTCACTTACCTAGGATCACACAGCTAGTAAGTGTCAAAGGCTGGATCTGAATCCAATTCCTGATGACTCCAGATCCAGTACACTCTCCTCTGTGACATCTTGCTACCTAAACTACATTTAACTCCTTAAAAGCCTCCTATGTACATAGGTACTATATTAAAACTGTGAAAACAAAGACAAAAATGAAATATTCCCTGCCTTTAAGGAGCTTACATTCTATCAAGAAAGACAAAATGTATCCATATAAGTATATACAAAATAAATAAAAAGTTACTGAAAGAAGGAAAGGGATCACCAGTAGCTGAAAAATCAGGAAAGCCTCTGTGGTAGATGGCTCTTGAGCAGATGTCTGGCCTAGAAAATGACATTGGCAGCTAGTTGCAGAATGAACTAGAGAGGGCACAAGGTTGGGACATGGAGACTTCCTGGCATGCATCCCGTGTCTATTTATTTTTTCTTTATCCAGTCATCTCCTTTTTGATATTCTGCTTCAACTTACTAGACATGGCTCTATGGAAAAGCTTATAGGAGGAGATGTCATCCAGCCAACTCACAGCAAGTGACCCAAACAATACAATTCTTGTAACTATGGCTTTTTAATGCTCAGTCATTTGTGAGTTGTGTCCAACTCTTCATGACCCCATTTAGAGTTTTCTCAGTAAAGATCCTGGAGGGACTTGCATTTCCTTCTCTAGTTTATTTCACAGATGAGAAAATGGAATTTTCTGGCCCAGAGCTGGAATGATTGGCTCAGAGTCACACAGCTAGAAAGAACTCAGTTCTTTCTAATTCCGAGTCTGATGTTCTATCCACTACACCACTTAGGTGCTGCTACTCTGGTTATGAGATGGGAAGGAAGGCACTGATTGAGCACATCCAACTATATCTCTTTGCTAACTTGTCAGAAATAGCATTTCAGTGGAACAAAATGTTGAAGGGGATCAAGATTTTACAGACTTAGAAGTCCTAGAGACAGTGGCCACAGAGTCAGAAGATTTGAGTTCAACTTATTATTTGTGCAATTTACATCTTAAGTTTCAGCTTTCTTATTTGTAAAATGGGTATGATGGAACTTCAACCACTTGGATCCCAGGGTTATAATGAGGATTGAATGAGTATGTAAAATCTATGTAATTATAAGCTATAAGCAAGCTATGCTTACTTCTACAACAACAGTTATAAAACATATAGTTATAAAATTATAAAAGTTGTAAACTTATAAAGTTATATAAATTCAAAAAGTTAAAAAACAACAACAACAACCTTCTGGAAAAATGAGATAAGAGATGTGAAAGTTCTCTTATAATCTCTAAAAATAAAAATAATGATAATTAACATTTACATATATATGCTAGATGGCACAGCAGATAGAACCATAAAGACCTGAGTTCAAATCCAGCCTCAGGCACTTACTAGCTATGTGATCCTGGGCAAATCACTTAACCCTATCTGCCTCAGTTTCCACATCTGTGAAATGAACTGAAGAAGCAAATGGCAACCCACTCTTTGCCAAGGAAACCCCAAATGGAATCACAGAGAGTTGAATACAACAACATTATAGCACCTTAAGTTTGTAAACTACTTTGTAAATATTAACACATTTTATCTCACCTCTATGCTATGGGTAAGCCCTAGATTTTTACAGATTTTGCAGATACGGAAAGTGAGGTTGACAATGTGAATTCACATGTTTAAGGCCACATGATCCAATAGTATCTGAGACCACCATTGTTCTAGGATCTTTCTGATTTCAAGCCCATAGCCACTTAAACTATAACATAATATAAATGTAAAGGTTAAATGAACATTGACTTAATAGCGTATTTGCAAGTTTCAAAAGTCTTATTGGGGGAATCACTGTATTTGTTGTGTATGTCTTTCGTATTTACTTATCTATGTATTTTTTGTTCTTTATGTATCCGTTCATTAGAACATAAGTTCCTTGAGAAACATTTGGTTTTGTCTCTGTATCCCCAAGTACCTAGAATTGTCTAGGACATGATGGGCACTTAATAAATGCTGGTTAAATTTAAATGAAGCTTTAACTGACCCTAAAATAGTTAACAAGAATGTGTCAGAGATTAGAGAGAATGAAACTGGAGAAATGAGGCCATTTGTGGGGCATGAGATTATTAGGGCCTGAACCAGGGCTGTTATGCCTCTGGGAAAGGGGCACAGGAAAGGGAATTCAGAAATCAGCCTGTTAACAAGCTTCGGAGTTATTTATATGTTTGGATTTCTGCACTTTCTGATGAACGTACAGGCACTTCTCAGATTAATGAACACCCAACTTGTGAAAGTCCAATGTATAAAATCATTTACTACATCCCTTTCTCCTAAACAATCCAGAAATCAGTGTGCTAAGGCAGCTAGGTGCACATATGGAGGGCTGTCTGGGCTTGGATTCAAGAAGATCTCAAGGTCAAATTGTGCTGCAGACCCTTAGGCGATTGTCCCTGAGCATGTTACAGCTCCCTCATTCTCATCTGTGAAATGAAGGAGTTGGACCCAATGGTCTTTATAAGTTCCTTCCGTCTCCACAGCCATGATCCTACTCTCCATCCCTTATGAACAAATGCCAAGCTATATTGGGTGGGGGTTGAAAATTCATGGCCCATGCAAGGTTCCAGTCTGTCCCCCATACACTCATTTTTTCCTACTTACAGCCATTATTTACTACTTCTCTCTTCCAACCATATTCCCTTGACCAGATTCTCCCAGATCTCAAATTGAATATCTCTTGTAATTCTTCTTCATACATAATACTGAGTTTTGCATACAGACAACATCTAATCGAGACCCATTTAAAAAACCAAAGTCGCCCACAGCATCCAAGGCCATCTCCAGTCCTCCTCTATATCTGGCCACTGGACCCAGACGGTTCTGGAGGGGAAAGTGAAGTGACCTTGCATAGCCCTCCCTCACTTAAATCCAATTCACTTGCATGTCACAGCATGACTCCATAATATCATGGTTCTCTTTCAGAACCAGAGACAAACAACATTAAAAATAATAATTTGGAATACTTGGCCTTAAGTTAAGTACAAAACTGACAAGTCTTCTATAAAGACTTGGGCTCTTTTCTCTTATTTTGAGTTCTTGTGATTATAGGCTGAAATATCATTTTAATAGTTCCTAGTATTAGGACTCACAGATCATTAAAGAATTTTTTAATAAAAATCTGAACTGCTGATGCAGATTGGCTCCTTGTGTGTAACATCTAGTCCAAAAGACTTGCCTACAGCAGAAAGAGGATATTAGCTGTCCAGGGTCATATAGCAGGGATGCCATTAGAGCCAGAATTTGAACTATCCCAAGTCTACTTGCCACCAAAAAAGCTGGCTCTCTATTCATTATGCCATATTGTCCCTCAGGGAAATCTTAAAACTTTAGAATTTTAAGGGACCTTACAGATCTTGCAATATAGTCTTCACATTTCCAGATTTTTAAAAAGTCCCCAAACCAATCAAACAAACAAACAAAAAACTCCAAGGCTCAGAGGTTTGCCTAAGGTCATGAAGCTAAGCAATAGCTGAGCCAAAACCTCATCTCCCAGTTAGAGATCTGATATTTGTTCTTCCAACTAATGAACATTAAGCAGCTTCATTATATACTTAACAATCAAAGTGTATGTCGGAGAAAGGGAGACATAGTTCAGTAACTAAGGTAACTATATCTCTTCTTAGTCTTGCAGCCTCTAGTTATCGTTGCACAAGCATCCTGAAATGTAAGGAGAGTCAGTGGAAAACTGACAACTTCAAAAATGCAATTCTTAGGTAATAATGAATAATATCCTTCCCTTGCTTCTTTGCATAGAGGAGAGACCACAGGGATGGAATACTACCTATGTGAGACTTTTTCCATATGTTGGCTAATGTTATTGAACTTAATTTTTTTGTTTTATATTCACTGTTTCTAAAGGATTGCTCTTTGGGAGGAGGAGAGGGATGTTTATATTGGAAAAGTTAGATGATGTCAAAACAAAAGATATCAATAAAAATATATCAATTTTTGAAAAGTTAATGTGGGGGGCAGCTAAGTGGTGTAGTGGTTAGAGCACCAGCCCTGAAGTCAGAAGGATCTGAGTTCAAATCTGCTCTCAGACACTTAACATTGCCTAGCTGTGTGATTCTGGGCAAGTCAATTAACCCTAATTGCCTCAGCAAAAAAATAAAAAATAAAAAAAAATAAAAAAAAATAATGTGGCCTCCAAGTAGGCTTACTTCTAGAGCTTTTCATAAGATAAAATAATTTCTAGATATGTTCCTGTTTCTCCCTAAATTTAAATGTTGCCTTTGATATTTTTCTCACTTTAATCTCATCCTCAGTTTTCTTATCTATAAAATATTCTTATTTCTCAGGGTGGTTGTGAGGTTCAAATTAAGGGAACTTGGTAAGAGAAAAAACTTTGCCTTATACTTAAATATGAAGAAATAGATCAAACCTTCAGGTAGTCTTGTGCCCCCAAAATGCTAGTTCATTTTGGATGGAGCTTAATGAATTAAACAAAATTATTCTCTTTGCATTTTATTCTTTAGAAGTGACCATTAAGTTGTTCAATTTTCTCTACTTTAGGGAATGGTTTCTTATTTCACTTTCACCTCCTCTCTATTTTATACTGATATGAGAATAAAGATCCATATGCCAATGGACTTCATAACGGAAGGATTCTTCCTTGATGACTTGTTTTCCAGACTGAGTTTCTTTCCATGGAGTTCACAATCAGTTCAATCTTCATGCTTCAGGAACATCTCCTTTGAACCAGATCAAATGCTTCCCCACCCTTGCCTGATGCTCTGCTCAAAAGGGGCACTAGTCCCTTCTTTTAAATCTTCAAAGCAAGAGCATCAAGTCTCTTCTTTCCAGTCCACAAAGGGCCAGAGACAGAGACAAAGACAGAGAGACAGAGACAGAGAGAAAGGGAGGCGGGGCAGGGATCAACATAGTTAATTGTCCACTGGGCTAAAACACAGACTCACACAAATCAGGAGGACCTAGGGAGGCTGGTCACTCCCATAAAATGCTAAGTGCTCTTTGAACCCAAGCATAAAGAGAATTAGAACTATTTTCCTGGCCTGCTGGGCAGCAACTGGAGCCCCTTTTGTTTGTTTTCTTTTTCCAATTGTGGCCATAAAGGGAAATAGTCCTACCTTTCAGCCACCCCAGGCAGGCAGATAGAATTTAAGCCAGGGAATCCTAGGCTGCTTTGCTAATCAGGAAACAAAATAGAGAAAGATACAGATCAATGGAAAAGGGAAGGGGGGAAAATGTTCTAATAGGAACTTTAAACAGAGCCTCAGGATGCATCTTAAAATTTGTTTGAGAATCCAGAATTAAGTAATCACCTCAAAGTGCCTGGTATCAAAACTTGTTTTAGAGGAAATTAGTGCTGCATTTTTTTAAAAGTCCAGAATTCCTTCTAGGAGAAGTAGAAGGGGAAGAATACAGAGGGAGACCTAGGCAAAACAAATGATAACAGTAAAATAATCTTTAAAAAAAAAAATCACAGTATTAATTATTGCTAACATCACTCAAGGACTGAGGAAAAAAGTATTTCCAATTCTCCACCCCACTTTGTTAACTTGGAAAAATATGGTTTTATCAGCTCCTCCTTCAAAAAATCTTCAACTACTTCATTTCCTAAGAGCCTGCTCTGATCTGGCTCACAGCTCTTATAAACTGCAAGATAAAGTAAAATAGATAAAAAATCTTATGCCTGACAAAATGGAAAGGCCAAGCCTTGGGGTTATCTCCCAGTGATACCAAAGTAAAATCTTAGAGCATTCCATTTGGGACCAACTAACTCTCCCACCTAAGAAGCACCTGCTGGATGAGGTCCTTGGATGATAAAAAGTTAAGCTTAAAAGACAAACCCAGAAAAACTAATGAAAACAAAGAAAATAAACAAAATGTGACACTTCCAATAGACTTGAATGGAAAATGCCATCTACATCATATGGAGAATAAATATGGATCAAAGCATAGTATTTTCACCCTTTTGTTGTTGTTTGTTTACTTGTTTTTCCCCCTTCTTGTGATTTTTTTCCCTTTTGATGATAGAAAGTTAAGATTAAAAAAAGACCCAGAAAAACCAATGAAAACAAAGAAAATAAATAAACAAAATGTGACACTTCCAATAGACTTGGGATGGAAAATGCCATCCACATACAGAAAGTAAATGTGTATCAAAGTATTTTCACCTTTTTGTTGTTGTTTTTTATTTGATTTTTCCCCCTTCTCATGATTTTTTCCCTTTTGATTTGATTTTTCTTGCACAACATTTTACAAAATTTTACAAAAATGAATGTTGAAAATTATCTTTATATTTGGGAAAATAAAATACTACTGAAAAAATAAATAAAATGTTGTGGAAAATGACCTTATTAAGTTGAGTATGTTTGTTGCATTACACAATTTCAGTTTCTGAATTGTGAAAGAGCAAGCTATAAAGAATACTAGTAGATTTTAAATCCAATGGGGTTAAAATGAAGCTTGAAAGACTTGTCTTTCAGAAACAAAGAACTGATGATAAGAAAATCACTTTAGCAACATCAAAGGAGGCTAAAGGTTATTTTAATTTTTTTTTTTTTTGGTAGCCAGCTGTTATTCAACCCACACAAAGAAGTAGGAAATATTTGAGATATAAAGTAAATCATCAATAGTTGTTCAGAGCACAGAGCTAATGAGGTCAAGAATTTGATTCCCCAGTGGACCAGCAAACTTTGTTCTGGTCTGTTCCCAAATTCCATCCTTCTCCTTGGCTTAAAAGCTTACAGAATCACAAAATTCTAGAGGTCCTATTCAAAGCCTAAGAGACCATTTGGTTCCACCCCCATAATTTAAAGATGAAAAAAGGAAACTCATAAAGGTGAAAGGACCAAATTGTTTCTAGGATTCTTTTCAGCCCTGAATCCTATGGCTTGCTTGCTAGTCACAAAGTTCGCAGGTCAGCACCAATGTCTATCCTTGGTCACAAGGAAATTAGGTTAGCTAGACTGCAACTATTCCCATGGAAAAGCAGTATTCACATTCTGGGCCAAGCAGTAGAGTTCAGGAAACATGAGGATAATAGTAGAGCTGTATGAAAAATTTCACATATCTAGTCACAAGGCTCATATAAATCAATACTGAGCACATTTTAAAGCTGGTTTTATTTTTACTGTATTGTTTCTTTTTTGAAATTGACTGGACTTTCAGATTATAAAGGGCCAAGAAGAAACAATTTTTCTAGAAGAAAATTTGAGGATAGACAGGATTCTATATCCCATGTTCCTGATAATCAGCTGCTTGCATGAGTAGGAAAAACACATGGAAATAATCTCATCTGTCACCAAGTCATCTCTCCTTGTGGTGACATGTCATTATAATCATTAGAGATGCACAGAGACCTGGAGTTCTACAGTAGAAACTAAGAAAAAACACCTTAAACTTTAAGAAAACACCCAAAATTGTTATCATTTAATCATTTTGCATTAGATCCAGATGACTCTTCATGACTTCATTTGGGGGTTTTCTTGACAAAGATACTAGAGTGTTTTTCCATTTCCTTCCTCAGATCATTTTACAGATGGGGAAACTGAGGCAAACAGGATGAAGAGACTTGCTCAGGCTCACATGACTCACAGGTGTCTGAGGCCAGACTTGAATTTTCCTGACTCCGGGTCCAGCTCTCTATCCACTGCCCTACCACACAGAGAGTTGGCTTAATAAATAATTGTTGCTTTGCCTCGATACCTCCAGCCTCACGCAAACCATGCTTTGCCTCCCTATCCCCATCCAAAGTTCCTCCCCTCTTAATGTCAAAGCCCACGATGCTCAGTGGCCCTCACAGTCCCTGCAGGGCCTGCAATGTTCTTCACTCACTACCAGGCAGCCCTTTAGACTCAGAGGAAAACTGAGTCTGCGTTTTTTATTCAGCCCATTAATTTGAAAGGTTTGTTGCTTCCAAGATACTGCTTTTCTCTAAAGACCTCTATGACTCCAACTCAGGGCCATTCAGGTCTGCCAACCACTGAGCTAATGGGGCATGGTCTATTCCTCCCTGGGAATACCTGAGGCCGGGTTTCTGGGACTGCCTAATGGCACTTCTTTTATGGGTCATTAGTAGAGCTTTCTATGGAGGTGAATTAATAATTTCTAGCCACGAGGCTACCATTTAGTACATTACTGGCTTCAGTGACTTTGTATACCAGAGCCCTAAAAATGTTAATGCCTTTCAACAAACATTGCTGACTGACTACCAAAGACAGAGACTTAGGCATTAGGATAAAAAAAAATAACAAAGACTACACGTTTATAGAACATATAAAAAGGCTGCCAAATGCTTTCCTTACAAACTTGTGAGGTGGGTAGTACCTGTGGTTTTTTAATTATTACATTTTATTTTAATTATGGAATAAAACAAGTATATGCTTTTCTACTTCTTTCTTCATCTGTAGAATGTTAGATACAATTCCCTCTAAAGTTCTTTCGAGATCTAAAGCTAATAGATCCTATGGCTCTAAAAGGTGAAAAAATTGAAGCTCTGGGAAGCTCATAATATCATGGATTTAGACCTAGAAAGGACCTTACAGGCCATGAAGTCAGACCCCAGCAAGGACACGGAGGTTCAGAGAGATTAAGGGATTTGCCCAGAGTTCACCCAACTGGAGTATGTCAAAAGGCAGCGTGTCAACCTACATTTTTCTGACTCAGTATTCTAGGAACTACATTGTGTTATCTGTCTGGGAAGTGCTTACTCTGACTGCACAAGAAGCATCTGAAGTGGGGACTAAGCCCACTACTCTGTCCCTACTCTGGGTTTAGTTATGTTTTCATTACATCAGACTGCCTCTTAGAAATTATCACTCGCTTTCTGGGAAACCTTGATGGGTTTGAATGGGTGGGAAGAGTAGTAGGATTCAAAAACCTGTCTGTATATTGGCACTAAAGTCAAACCTCAAATATCATCCCAGAAAATGCAGGTTTCTTGAAGACAAGGCCTTTTTTTATTCATTTTTATTGTTTTGATTCATTTTTGCCACCAAACACAAGGCGTGGGCACAAAGCTTACTAGATGACTGTTAAATGATTATCCCTGGTAATTGTATTATATAAGAATTTTTTTTTTAATTCCTTAGACAAGTATCCCAAGAGTTTTGTTGTTTTTATTGTTGTTTAATCATGTAAAACTCTACATGACCTCGCTTGGGGATTTCTTGACAAAGACACTGGAGTGGTTTGTCATTTTCTTCTCTAACTTATTTTACAGATGAGGAAAATTGATGTAAAGAGGTAAAGTGACTTGCTCAGGGTGACACAGCTAGTGAAAGTCTGAAGTCACATTTGAACTTAGGTCTTCTATCTACTGCATTGCCTCACTCTCCCTCAAAAGTCTTAGTATGGTTTTCATCTTTCATAGTTTTTCCAAACTATAAAATATTTAAATATAAATATTAAATATAAAATTAAATATAAATAAAAATTATAAATATAAATATAAAATATTTAAATATAAATATTAAATATAAATATTAAAAATAAATATAAATAAATAAAAATTAAAAATTTGAAATATAAGCCTAAACATTATTGAGTTTAAAAGACTTTGAATCATACTGAGACTGTTGGGATACCATGTATTGCCATTCAAAACACACTGATTAACGAACTATTTTGTATAAGAGATTATGAATCAGACAAAGTCACTGATACAGCTCCTAACCTCAAGTGGCTTACATTCCATTAAGAAAATGAGACACATACATGTGCATAAAAGAATGACAAATGGCAGACTATATAAAAGGACAAAGAAAGATAAAGAAAAAAATATTAAAAAATCATAGTAAGGAAGACATTACTTTCAGGTAGGAAGATAAGGGATTTGGAATCACAATTCTGGAATATACTACAATATTTAAATATTAACATTTATATATATTATACATATAATGATGATAATATTATATATTATATTTATTTTTATATATTTGTTATATAAATACATTTATAATTATAAATGTATTTATAATATTTATATTATTATTATAAATAATATGTAATATATATCATATATATAAATTAAAATAGTCTTCTGCTAATATTAAAATGATTTTTCTTTACTTCAACACATGCCACATGCAGCCCCCAGCTTTGTTTACTAACTCAGAATTAAGAATTTTTTTTACTATGTAATTGTAAAATATAGTTGATTCTTTTGCTTTTCTTAGGGATTATATAACATACTTTTATTTTACAATATCATGGAAAAATAGATTAAGAGCTAGGAATTCCAACGTGTAATCAGTAAATAGGAAGTAGACGTGGGATAAATTTCTTACCTGAATATACAGAAATCTCCAAATTGAAGAAATTAAAACTGCAGAATTCAATTTTACTTGAGGACTCTACCTCCTGTTACCTGTAAAACCAATAGGAAATGGTCATTTCTGTAAACTTAAAATAAAGTTTGAGCTTACATTGAATACATCCTTATTAAGTATAAGGCATAGTGTAAAGTGCTGGTCCTTCAGAGACAAATGCAACAGATTACCCTACCATTTAATAGTAGAGGGTCCATGGGGAAGAATGAAGAGATGGCATGTAAAGGAGAAGAGGAGAAGAGCTTTGAGAAATCTGAGGATAGGGATCTCACTTTCAGCTAGGGTCAGAGAAAATTTCAAGGATGAAGTGTGTCATAAAAGAGGGAAAAACTTCAATAGGTGGAGATGACTGGGACAGAGTCCATGTAAGCCATGGAGTCAACATGAACAAAGACACAGAAGTCAAACTTTAGCTAAGCCAGTCATTGTCCTGGGAAATTTAAACTGGTTCCCTTGCTCCTCTGTCCCATGCTGGTCTTTATGCTCTATCAAGTCCCCTAATCTACTTATCATCTATCAGATAAATCTTGTTTTTCCTTCATTCTCCAAGAGAACCATGACATCAGGTATATGATGCCATGACATGCAAGGGAATTGGATTTATGTGAGGGAGGACTCTGCAAAGGTCTCCTACCTCACTTTCTCCTCCAGAGCCATCTGGGTCCAATGTCCAGATATAGATCAATACTACTGGAGATGGCCCTGGATCCAGTGGGAGACTTTGGCCTTTTTAAGCTAAGGTCTTTAACAGTTTTCAGTCAGACTGAGGCAATACCCATTCAGTGTTTAAGGTTAAATAAAAAAGAAGTGAGACAAAGAATGTCCTTTTTAACTTAGTAAAAAAGAAAACCAGACAAATGGTAACACACTGACTTAAGAGAAAAGGCCAGTATCCAAGACTGAGAACTAGAGAGGCTCTTCAGATCCAATTGCCTTAGCAAAGCTCATGCATAACTAATAAGTATTTAAAGTAGGAGTCAAACTGAAGTCTTTCTGCCACATGTCTGATCTATCCTCTACTTTAGGACACCTCTGCACTAGTCATGCTAAGGAAGCCACATGAATAGATAGGGCTAATATAATAAAAATGGCAATTTAACCTAAACTAATTTATACATTCAATGTCATCCCAATTAAATTACCAACAATTATTTTACTGAATTAGAAAAATAATAAAATTTATTTGGAAGAAAAAGATACTATCTGCATCAAGAGAAAGAAGTGATAAACAAAAGTTTATATAGAATGATTATGCGTATATACATACATAAGTATGTATATTAACTTTATTATATAGTTTAAAAAGAAATACTTAAATAAAAGAAAATGTGCACAATAGATTTTCAGTTTTATGTGCAATCATCTCTTTTTATTCTACTATGTTATGAAAATGCTTGCTTTATTTCATAATTTTTTTAAAAAAGCATCACAGAGTCTGTATAGAATTATTTAACCCTTTTCTCTTCCTAGTTATCTAGAAAGTAGTGAGAAGAATCTGGCTTCTTTGCGATAGCTCATAATTGGGAGAACTTCAGCAGTAAATTCAATTATGATTATTACTGTGGTACCTGTGATAGGGGATGCAAAGAAAAAAAATGAAACTGCCTTCAGGGGGCTTATGATCTAGATTAATCATAAGTAGATAGTAGTGTGTCCAAAAAAAAAAAAGATATGGACTGTTTTAGTATCATATGATTTAGCAGAAGGATATAGCAACCAAAAAAGCTAACATGACTTTAGGATTCATTGAGAATTATAAGGAATAAGGAGGTGATAGTTTCTCTATATTCAGACCACTCTACAGGAGTAGGAGGACATGGAGAACTAGAGAACATCCCTAGAAGATCAACAACTTCCTTCTCTTCCTTTTTTATATCTTTTTCCCTTCTTTCTTGCTTCCTTCCTTCCTTTTTCCTTCTTTTCTTCCTTCCTTTTTCCTGACTTGTTAGAAGTTCAGTAACAACTACAAGTTACAACTTATGTACTTCTTTGGGCTCATTGGATGCTCGTTCTTCCTTCTTTTAAGAAATTTTCTTGCATAATACTACATGTGCCTATGAATGGAAAGCTGTTCTTAAAATAGTGAGGGGGATGCATTAATTTTGACAGGTTTCATAAGAAAAATTCAAGGGAAAGGAAAGGTCTCTGACTAATCTACTATGCATCATTAATATTTCTGGGCCTTTTGAGAGCCCATCCTTGATGATCCATGTTAGTATTCATCTTTTGCACCAGTAGTCACTAAGTCAGTTAAACACCAGGTTTAGCTATGGATCCACAGCTGCCATAGTGAATCTTGTACTGTTGTACCAGGGGTATAATGGCAGATATAAAAACAACTTCCCAAATTGTTTTAAGGACTGATATGCTGGCATGAAAGCAGAGGCACAAAAGAATTATTGGTAATACTACTGAATTGGGAGGAGGGCATGATTAGAAAAGTCCCTGCTGACTGCTATAGAATCCTTGGATGGGTGGATGCCTGGGTAAAACATTCAGGAGGATGGATAATAAGATCATTGCCCTGTAGGACTTTTCTAAGGCTTCCAAGTTAATAGAGAAGATGAGACAACACCTTATTTCTTGACTGCTAACTCAAGATGTTTTACTATATCATAACACTGTCCAATGGAAGATATCCTTGGTTTAGACCCATAGAACCTGGTTTTAAATTCTGGCTCTTACCTGAGTGACTTTGGACAATCATAACCTCCATTGACTTCAATTTCACCATCTAGATCACTACTAAGGTCTCTTCTGGCTCTGGATATATTATCCTATGGATATTCTAAAAACTGGATTATTATGTAGCAATTCTTCTATAATTACTGTTTCAGATTTGTGTGCTAGCTCTTCCTACAGAAATGAGTGCCGCTAGCCCAGCAGACAGAGAGATGTGAGCAAAACTATAAAGGCACATAATCTGTGTTTCTTGTGCCCCGTTTCAATGTAAAATAGTCTATAGAGTCTAGGCATTCCTCCACCATGATCTGGGTGATCAGGATCACAGTACCATGGTCTGGGTTGAGAAAACTACCAGTAAGGTTGCTAAATGGTTTAGAGAATCTCAGGGCTGAAAACACCAAGGTTAAAATCTTCTGAGAGATGATCTTTGTCTTCAAGGAGCTTAAGAGTATTAAAGACTTTTAAAAATTGACTTTCAGAAGAATGCCCATCAGCTGAAGAGCTGCTGAAAAAATTATCATAAATGAATCTAATGGACTACCATTTGTTATTAAGAAATGAAAAGTTGATTTCAAAGAAACCTAGGAAGACTTGTGTGAACAGATACAGAGCAAAGTGACCAGGACCAGGAAGGTAATTTATACTATAACATCAACACTGCAAAAGGGAATAGTTCTAAAAGACTAAAGAATCAAAGCAATGATCAACCATGATTCCAAAGGATTAATGATAAAGAATGCTAACCATGCCATGATAGACAGGATGGTGATGGACAACCATGCAAAACAAAACACATATTTTGGATATGGTAAATATGGAGATTTGTTTTCCTTGACTGCCCTTATGTTCTAGAAGGGTTTTGTTTTTCTTTTTTTCTTTTTCAGGGAAGGGATGGGGAGAAGTGGAAAGGAGGGGGAGAAAAAAAAAGCTTGACAACTGAAAAAAAATCTTCAGAAAAAATTCATTTCCACACACACAAAAATCCAAGAAGCCTTTGGTAACTTTCTCAGACCTGCAAGATATATTCATCTGGTGAACATTGGTATACTGGCATTGTTTTACTTATTCAAGAATGAGATTCTGTCAGAAAGAAAGAAGCATTAGCCCTTTAAGTCAGCTTTTCTCCTCTGAACTGGAAGGGGCCCGACTACTTTAGGGCAGAAGCATAGTCCCACAGTCCTGGAAAGCATTACACAGTTTCAGCAAAGAGCCAAGTTTCTTTTTGGAATATGGAACAAATCCTGTGGCTACACAGCCACCGAGTCCTAGATGCCATGAAGTAATTTGGTACTGAGGACAGCCCTATTTAGCAGTCGGTCTCTTTCTTTGAATATCTATATCTCTGTTCCTTTTTCAAAGAAAACAGTCTCCCCATCAAAACAACATATATTTATGTGCACATCAGACAAATTCTCAAACCGTGGTTTATGTTCTTAAATCTCTTGTTTGCCTTTGAGAGAAAGAAAGAAAGGGTCTAAAGTACAAAACTAGTGCAAGGATAAAGACAGCTTACCCAGTAAGAAGATACAACATTTGTCAGAACCGCAGTCTAATTTCAAGGTTAGCTTTCTCTTTCCACAGCCACTTCAATACTCTGGGTGAGACTCTGGGACCAAGTAACATGTAGTGCCAGAGTCCTGAAGCCTACCTTCTCTCAAATGCATTTCAGATAGTGCTGTGGTAAGCCTGACTCACGCCCTCCTTTCCCACCAAAGGAAAGCAACCTATTATTACTCTTCTATGGCTGCATTTTAAATGGATATTCTCATTTCTCTCTCTCTCTCTCTTTCTCTTTCTCTCTCTCTCTCTCTCTCTCTCTCTCTCTCTCTTTCTTCCTTTCTTTCTGTCTCTATCTCTGTCTCTATTTCACCCCCTCTCTCTTTTTCTCTTCCTTTCCCCCTCTTTCCCTCTCCTCTCTTCCTCCTCTCTCAACTTGAAAGTTCTCCTCAAGGATGAAAGACACTTCATGGGGTTCTCTCAGAAGCTGAGAGCTTAGCATTCAAATTAAATATCCAAGATGTCACTTCCTTAAAGTAGGTAACATGTAGCAAATGTTTACCAAGATCCAATCTTAGAAGTATAATATAACAATTTTATTAAAATAGCTTACATTTACAATTGACAGAGTATGCACACATGTATGTTATTGTTATTCAGTAAATTCAATCGTGTCTGACTCTTCAGGACCCTATATGGTTTTGTTTTTTTTTTTTTTTGGAGATACTGGAGTAGTTTGCCATTCCCTTCTCCAGCACATTTTATTGGGGAGGTAAATGGGGTTAAGTGACTTGTCCAGGGTCATACAATTAAATGTCTGAGAATGATTTGAACTAGTTCTTCTTGACTCCAGAGCCAGTATTCTACCCAGTACACCATGAAGCTGCCCTTATATACATTATCTTATTAAATTCTCCTTATCTCTCTCTGTATCCCAAGGGCTTAGAATGTTGCTTGGCCCACAGCAAGCAATTAGTAGAGACTGCAGAGTATTATACCTGGAGTCAGAAAACTTGAGTTGAAATATGTCTTTAGACATTGACTGTGTGACCTTAGGCATGCCTCTGTCTCCCTCAGTTTCCTCATCTGTAAAGTAGAAAAAATAATAGTGCCTATGTTCCAGAATGGTTGTAAAGATCAAAGAGAATAATAGGCATAAAGTGCTTTGTAAACTTTAAAGTGCTATATAAATGGTAGCTAAATTCTTGTTGACTCACAACAACCATAAAATATGGAATACAAATCTTATTGTGGAAACTGATGCTAAAAGAGATTAAAATGACCTTTAAGAATACTTCTAGTTTGCAGACTATAAACCCATGATTTGCCCTTTGTAGAACAAATGCCAAATTGCTTTTAATCTTAGGTCCAGTGTTCAGCCAACCATCTGAAACCAACTTATTTCTTCACCCCATGCAATCAGTCCCTAGTGGTTCAGGCACAGGCTTCCTTCATACCACTTCTTAGATGTATGTCCCTTTTCCCCCCTTATTTACACCTCATCCTTCACCCACAAAGTAGAGCTAGACAGTTCTGCCTTCGTATCCCTATTCTGCAAGAGGAACTGGATTCTTTTTGCTCAGCTCCCAAGCCAGATTGTTTTGCCTAATCAAACAGTCCCCTCCCCTTCATTTTTTCACAAGGCTATTGTCTCCTGTTTTATAACCCCCACCCAGACCAGTCTATCCTTTTTCTGGACAGTGTCCCTAGCTCCAAATTTATCCTTACCTCCTCCCTCATCAAAAGTCTCATTTCCCGAGTGCCCTGATCTCAGCTAATTGATTCAGGAAAGCACCTAAAAATACCTAATACAATAAATTATAAATGATTGATAGTTTAATGTATAAAACTCTCAAAGGATTATTTGCTTTTTTAAAAAAATGGACTTACAGATGGGTAAAATGAATGAATGGATAAATTAGAATCTGGGATAAGCATTATTTTAATTACTAATAACAAAGTTTTAAGTACTAAATAGTTGGAAAAAAATAAGGGGTAAGTGGTCTGCTATGCATATAAGATCTTAGAGACTACTGCCTATTTCATTTATATGTAAGGCTGGCCCTGCCTCTGTTCTTCCAACTGAGACTTTCATTTGCAGAGCAGTGGGAAGCATGAATACATCATCATGTTGAGTGCTCCTCCTTCCTCACCCATTATTCTTCCTAGATTCTTAAGATAATAATATATAGCATTTAAATATAGCATTATATGGTTTGCAAAGTGCTTTCCAGATGTTATCTCTCAAAGAGTGTCCAGCCATCCAATTTCTGAGTATATACATACTATTTACCTGTCAACGTTCCTAGTGACTATAATAAATGAAAGATATGACTTGAAATGTCATCTCCAGACAGTAGACACTCCCACCAATCAGAATAGCTGGGTCCAAAGAAAGCCTTCCAAAGCTAAGGGAATTAACTCCCCAGGAAAATCTTTCTCATTCTTTGGTCTGCCTTTTAGAGCACCAGTAATTTCAAGGAAAGCAGAGAACATTTGTTCATCAGTGTCTCTTTGATTTAACTTAAAGCATTTCTGATCTGATGATGAGCTCTTCGCATAGCCTTCTAATTCTAGACATGAACTTTTCTTGCTAGAGAATTGTAATCTACTTTACTGTGGCCAAATTCTCCCCATTTGAATGAGCACTTCTGGATAAAGCACAGAAAAAATTACACCAACCCTGGTGAAAATTGCCCTTTGGGGAAATTAATTCATCGAAATGCTGTGACTGGTGAGCAAGCACAATCCCTATATACTCACACCCTCAACTACACTATATTTTTCAATCCACCCTTCTTCTAAAATGCAACCCTTTACCTTCATATTCCTCCTTCTGCTCGGAATTCAGTAATTATATCATATTATCATAGTGCTGTTACTGAAAAGGACATACCAATTGACTACACTATGGAGAAAACTCACTATTCCTATGACTTTCTAAATATCCCCTTCTCTGGCCACAATTCCCATGTATATGTGTTGCTTCCCCCATTAGAATGTAACTTTCTTTGTGAATTAATTCATCTGTTCCAGAAAGCAACTGGAAAGTATGCAAAGAAAGTAAGAAGTCCATTCATATATTCAATAAATATTTATTAAGCACCAACTATGTGCCAAGTACTGTGCAAAGTCCTGGGGATACAAAAATAGGCAAGAGACAGTTCCTGTTTTCAAAGATCTTACAATCTGATGAGGGAGACAATACACAAACAAATATATAAAAAACAAGCTACATAGAAGATAAATAGAAAATAATTAACAGAAAGAAGGCACTGGAATTATGAGGAGTTAGGGAAAGCTTCCTATAAGAGATGGAATTTTAAAATATCAATATCAATAATCAAGCAATAATAATTATATTGATAGGCATATACCTTAAAGAGTTCACTCATAAGAATAAAACTGCAGGCATACCAAAATATTTCTATCAGCATTTTTTGTGGTAGCAAAGACCTAAAAGCAAAGTAGATCCCTATCAATTGGTAAATAACTAAACAAATTGTAGTGAATCAATAATCAATATAATATAAACAATAATCTCTGTGCCAAGAGAAATGACATGTACGATGAATACAGAGAAGCATGAAAAGATAAAAAGATAAAAACTGAAGCAAGCAAAGTCAAGAAAAGAAAATAAACAATAGCTATAACAATTTAAATGATAGAACAATCACAAAATAATCTAAAATGAATACAATACAATAATACAATTATAATATTGCAAAGAAGTTGGCTTCTTGGAGAAATGAGAAGATATCCCCTATGCATTTCTTTACACAGGTGTGAAACATTGCATATACAATGGAGAAGTGGGGAGAGAGAGGAAAAGAGGGGATGGCTCAACATATTGAACAGTTTCACTTTTTTTTTCATTAAAAAAAATTCTTTTGCACAAGTTTAACCCATATTGGATTGCTTGCTGTCTAGAGGGTGAAAGGAGAAAAATATGGAAAGCCAGGTTTTGCAAAAATGAATGTTGAAAACTATTTTGCAAGTATTTAGAAAAATAAAAAGCTATTATAAAAAAAAACTTTTAACATAAGAGCTTGATTCTTTGGAAAGGAAAAGAAGGAGAATTCTGGGGAAAATTTAGACAATATGAAAAGAAAATACAGGGCACTCTGGGTGGCGCAGTGGATAGAACACTTTACCTGGAGTAAGGAAGACTCATTTTCCTGAATTCAAATTTGGTCTCACTTACTAGGTATGTAACTCTGGGAAAGTCATTTAATTTTGTTTACCTCAGTTTCCTCATCTGTAAAATGAGCTGGAAAAGAAAATGGCTATTCATTTCAGTATCTTTGCCAAGAAAACTTTAATAACATTTATTTAAAAAAAAATCATAAATCTTGTGAGGGAAGGAAATACTTCACTTTTTTATTTGAATCTCCAAACTTTAGCACCAGACTTGGCAAGTAGTGAGCCCTTAATAAATTATTTTTCATCATTCATTCATTCATGCTAGTAATAGACTCTAGATAAGGTGCTGGGCTTGGATTCAGAAAGACTGAAATATAAATCCTGCCCAAACACTCTAAAGTCTTTTGACCTGGACAAGTGACTTAACCACTCACTTTCAGCCTCTATTTCTCATCAATAATTGATGAGGTTGTACTCAACAAACTCTAGTGCCTCCTCTAGCTTTTAATCTATGATTCTATAATTCTTTGATATGGTCCAATCTGTTAACCCGGAATTTAAAACCTCATCTAAGATCAAATACATCCTAAATTGAGGCAGTTAGTTGGTGTAATGGATAGAGCACCAGCCCTGAAGTCAGGAAGACCTGAGTTCAAATCTGACCTCAGACATTTAATACTTCCTGGCTGTGTGACCCTGGGCAAGTCACTTAGCCTCAATTGCCTCAGTAAATCAAGTAAATAAATAAATAAAGTCCTAAATTAAGTTAAAGGTGGAAGGAAAGAAACTAGACAGATGACAATCCCTGACCTCTAAAGACCTATTTTCTTAAGGAGTAGAGAAATGATGCAGATGAGACAGACAAAACAAAATCTAAAGATCGTATGTTAAGAGATGAAGCATCTCTAAGTAAGACTCATGCTCTCAAATAATTTAGTATAACTGAAATGTATATGATTTGTTGATGATACCAACTGGCAGAAAACAGATTTTTCATTTCTGGGTACTTAATGAATATAATGATGAAAAGCATTTCCATTTTACATTATGATAACAGACATCTGGGGATTCCCTTTTCACATTTTTGGGGATCCATTTAATAGTCTCTCTGATCTAGAGCCAAAAAAGAGCCTTATAATGATCTAGTTCAATCTCTTAATTTTAAGGTGGAGAAACTGAGGCTCAGAGAAGTTAAAATCACTGACCAAGTTAGGATTTTTACCTCAGTTCTCAGATACCAATTTTCTTATCATTTGCCCTAGTAACAAGCACTGAAAGAATGATGAAAATTCAAATTTAAAGTGTAAAATGATAATAATATAGTCCTTTCCTCACTGGGTTATTATAAGGAAAGTGCAATGTAATTGTCTGTTGTTATTATTAGGTAAGGGAAGAGAAAAATGACCTTTAAAAGCTATTTTTGTTCCATTACCTTTATATATTGGCAGCAGTAAACTGGCCATTGATTTCCATGTTCCGAGTAATAAACTATCCTCCCTCAAGCTCAAGCTCTTCCTTCACTTTTCAGGTCTAGTTTGACTTGGGGCAATGCCAGTGGTAACTGGCACCTGGCCCAGCAGCCTTCTTTTCAGTAAAGGAAAGAGCAGAAATGAAGATCACTCATCTCCCTTGAACCTCATCTAACTCCCTGCTAACAAAGGAAATAATTTGCCCAGAGGAAAGGAATACAGAACCCTACAATCATAAACCCTTGGGGACTACCAAAGAAGCAAAACAAATATTGAAACAATGTAAACAAGACTATGGAATATCAGGTAACTTTGTTACAACACAGAGCTGATAAGGCCAAGGTCGCTCATTCATCGGTTTGATTAACTTCCTCTGTACCTTAGTTACAGACCTCACCCCTACCCTGGCTAGAACTCTGGCAAATACCCTCTCTTGGCTAGGAGGGATGAACAAACAGGTTAGAGGGACACTCCCTTTCCATTGCTGGAAAAAATGACTCAAAGAACATACCTTGACTGGGATCAGAGAACTTCACAGGTGAAAAAGATCTTATGAATCACTTGGTCAACACCCCTTCATTTTTACAGATGAAGAAATTGTGGACTAGGGATATTGATTATATTGCTAAAAGTCACAAAGATAGTTAGAGATACTGTAGCTTGAACCCAGCCAGATCTACTGAATGCCAAATTCAGTGCTCTCTCCCATATACCATACTTGCCTTCCTGGCACTAGGGACCATCATCTTCATTTATGCATTAATTTGTATTGTGTTTATTCCTGGCCTAAATTGTACTGAATCCCAAGTTTCTTAGTCTTTCCCTGCACTATGCTTGTCTACCTGAAGATACAGAATTGCCAATTTCATTCATATTTATTCATATTGTAATATTCCTGACCCAGATTTGTTCCATTACCTGGACGGAGTCAGATTTTCAAGGCTGAAAGTTTGCTTGAGTAGCATCTATTCCAATGTTCAGCTTAGATGTAATGGGCTGAAAGCTTTGGAAGCTCCCGTTGCACTGAGGTCCCAAGCACTTGAGGCTGATTAGCAATTGGACAATACTCTATTAGTATATGCTTGGAGAAAGAATGGCCCCGCCCACTCTCTGTGCAAATTGGATGTGTTGTAGAGATTGCAGAGACTATTTGGTGGGAGAGACCTGGGACCAGATCTGAGAGTTTATGGGAATAATGAAGGAGAAAACTTCCTCTACTATGCAGGTTGGCAACTTCTCCACAACTTCTAGTCTTGGATGCCTAGAGTAGGTTAAACCAAGTCACATAAAATCATCAAGGATTTAAGAGCCTGCTATGTGCCAGGGACTATGCTAAGCAAAGGCAAAAAAGATAGTCCCTGCCTTTAAGGGGCAACACTCAAATGTGGGGAGACAACATGCAAATAATTATGTACAAACAAAATATACACAGATTAAAGTGCAGATAATCTCAGAGGGCAGAACTGGGAAGAGTTTCTTGTAGAATACAGGATTTTAAAAGAAAGCAGGGAAACCAGTAGGTAAAGATGAAGAGGGAGGGAATTTTAGGTTTGGGAGACAATTGATGAAAATGCCCGGTGTTGGGAGACAGAGGATAACAAGGAGATCAGTCTCATTTGACCTAGAGTATAAGGATAGAGGTTAGAGGGAAGAGGATTGGAAAGGTAAGAAAGGATCAGATCACAGTGAATTTTAGAAGTGAAACAAGATTTTATATTTGGTCATAAAAATGAGAGGACAATCTGGGGTTTTATTACGTGTGTGTGTGTGTGTGTGTGTGTGTGTGTGTGTGTGTGTATGTGATGGTCAGACCTTCATCAATTTGACAGCTAAATGGAGGATGGACTGGAGTGGACTGTGGCTTGAGGCAGGGAAATTAACCAGAAAACTATTGCAATTGTTCATTCATGAGATGATGAGGGCTTTGTCAGTGTAATGGCAGTGTCACAGAAGAGAAGGGGGCCTACACATTTCTTACTTAAAAGGTAGAAAGACAGGATCTGGCAACTGATTGGCTATGGGGAGAGGGTGGTGAGAGAAATGAAGAGTTGGGGATGATACCTAGCTTTAAGCCTGATTGATCAGGAGGACAATGAGGTGATTCAGGTCAATTCCAATAGACTTGTGATAGAGAGGGCCAGCAGCATCCAGAAAGAGGACTATGGGAAGTGAGTGTGGATCACAATATAGTATTTTCACCATTTTTGTTGTTGCTTGCTTGCTTTTTTCTTTTTCTCATTTTTTTCCCTTTTTGATCTGATTTCTCTTGTGCAATATATTAAATGTGGAAATATGTATAGAAGAATTGCACATTTAACATATATTTGATTACTTGCTGTCTAGGGAAGGGGGAATGGAGAAAAGGGAGGGAGAAAATATTTGGAACACAAGGTTTTGCAAGGGTGATTGTTAGAAACTATCTTTGCATGTATTTTGAAAATAAAAAACTATTATTAAAATTTGAAATAAAGAGAGAATTTCATAGAATTTCACAGTCAGTATATGAGAGGCAAAGCTCAAACCTAGTCAAGGCCAACTCTCTACCCATTGTGCCAAGCTACCTCTCTATCAATTAGGGTAGCCCTTCATCACTGTGTTTAATTTTTAATTACTTAGCATTTTAATATTAATTACTGTTAGTAAAAATTACGAAGCATTTCCAATTCCCCAACCTTGGTATTTCCCCATATATTCTCTACTCATTAGAAAGGAAAGTCTTTGTATGCGGGCCCTGCTTGTCTGAAAAGGGGAATGTCTGAGGGTACTCAAATGACAAAATAATTATATGTAGTACCTGGCCTTTAGATGGTGTCATATAAATGGCTATTATTTCCACCCCTTCTCTTTCCTATTACATCTTTCAGGCAGCTGTCAATGGGCAGTGTCATGAACTTTTTCTCTTTACTTTAGTAATTACTTCCCCAATTTAAAGTATATACTGATGGCAAGGCCTTATTCCTCCCTCCCTAAAAAAAATACTAGAAATACCCACCGGATGTCTTCTCCAGACAATTTACACCCTCAGAATGGTCAATTAGAGTTCATATTTCCATGCGTTTTCCAGATTTCTACAACAAATCTGCAAATTAGTTTGGTCATTATCCCCATTTTACAGATGAGAAATGAAAATGAATTGTCCATGGGCATACAACCAGAAAGTGAGTCTCTCTGTCCCTTTCTGTCACTGGTTTTTATTTGCTTCAATCATGTCTGACTCTTTGTGACTCCATTCAGGGTTTTCTTAGCAAAAGTATAGAATGGTTTGCCAGTTCCTTCCTCAGTTCATTTTATAGATGTGGGGAAACTGAGGTGAATAGAATTAAGTGACTTGCCCAGGGTCAGAGCTAATGGTTTTCTGAGGATGAATATGTACTCAGGTAGACGAATCTTCCCAACTGCAGGTCCTGTGTCTTAATCACTGCACTTACCACTTGCCTTTTTGATTCCTGTGTTCCCCAAAAAAGATTTCTCCCAAATGTCACTTTTTATTCCTCTCCACACTGTCATATAGAAAAGCAATGAACTAGTGTCAAAGTCACCAATGGTCTTTTACTGCTGAAAGGAGTGAAAAAGATGTCAGCTTCAAGTCAGAAATTAAGGAGGTAATATCTTTATCATCTTTTGCAACATGTATACAGATTGCAATCAGTTATCCCAGGATATCTGTGAACATTGGGGTATATTGGGTGAAAAATGGAATCTATAACACTTTCAGAGACATTTCAAGCATACAAACATATTTCCTAAAAATTTTGTTCCTGAAAAAACATCTACCTCATAGCTCTTATTCTGGGCTAGGACATCATCCTCTTCCAATCTGTCCTATGCTACATCCTCTATATCAAGATTTCTTAAATTTTTTCTACTCACAACCCCTTACTAACTGAAAAATTTTTACATGACACTGATATAAAAATAGATATATAACTTAAACATTTACTGATAATAAATCATAATTTCTCACCTTCCATTATTGTTACATGATCCCATATGTTTAGTTTTACTTTATATTAACCTTCAGAAATGATAATTCTTCATATTATGTCAATAAAATCACGAATGAAAACAGAGCTAAAGAGGGACTTCTACTTATACATTGGTGTTTTGCTCAATTGTTTTCAATTATACCTGGCTCTTTGTGACTTCCATTTGGGATTTTCTTGGCAAAGATATTGGGGTAGTTTGCCATTTCCTTTGCCAGCTCATTCTATATATAAGGAAAATGGTTTACTCAAGGTCACATTGCTAGTAAGTGTCTGAAGTCACATTTGAACTCAAGCCTTCCTAACATCACCAAATCTATTGCACCACCTAGTTGTTCCTGCTTTCAAATTAGATTCCAGAATTGTAAAAGTACCCTTTGGTATTCCTAAATATTCTCGCCTTAAATACTGTAACTACACATCATTTTCAGGAACTGTTGTTTCAGGAACTCAGTGAAGACCTTTAAATATTGATCTAGTTGCCACACCTTTCTAAATGTCACCTTCAAAGTCCTAGCATGAATGAATATGTTATTTAAAAGTTTAACTTAAATGCTTTTCCAAATATTGCTTATAAGACTTCTTAGAAGACTCAATCAATAATAATAAACTATACCAAACAATAAGAGGACATGTCAATGTAAAAAGATTAAATACACTGAGTTTCTTCTTCACTTATTTACCAAGGTCCAAGTACAAGGTTATAAAGGGATGTGACTAATACATGAGATAAACTGGAGTGTTTTTTAACTTTCCAAAATAAAATGAATAAACAGATTTTTTTTTAAATTCTAAAATTTCAATGAATGAAATATGAGTGCACAGGTAATTGCTCTAGAGTAAGGCACCTTTATCTAGTGCTGTCCTGGTGGGCTTTTCTACCTAAATTCATTTTTAAGGTCCCAAATTTGTAAAGTGTGAATTTTTTTTTTTTGATAAAAATCTTTCTAAAAATATACTGCTGGGGCAGCTAGGTGGCACAGTAGATAGAGCACTGAAGTCAGGAGGACCTGAGTTCAAATCTGACGTCATATATTTAACACTTCCTAGCTGTGTGACCCTGGCCAAGTCACTTAACTTCAATTGCCTTAGCAAAAAAATAAAAAATAAAAATATGCCGCTTATTGTATTGTCTTTTAAAACAGAAGATACCAGATATTTATATTGTTTTCAAGATGACTCAGCATTATCTTTAGGTGACTTAATTGTATACCATGTTGTAATACAATGTAGAAATGTCCACCAGATTGTTGTATTTTTTCAGTTCTTGTGCTTGCACTGAATAAATTTCCTTTTTGCTTTTCTTGCTACCATCAGCTGTTACCTCTTCCTTCCATTAATGGATCTTCCTCAAGTAGTTGCTCTCTCCTCACTTTCTAATTTGGTTTTTATAGATTTCTATGAACTAGGAAATTGAATAAATAAGCTTGTTTGAATTATATCTAAACTAAGAGTAAATCGGCTCCGAATGAGAATCTGCTAAGCCTTCTCAGAAACAAAGTGCACAAAATTTCATTAGTGGTAGAAATCTTGTGAGATCTATTTTTAGCTGTTTGGAGGCCTGTTTTGCCTGATTTTTTTTTAACAGCTTAAAATTATATTAAGATTTTTGGGATACACTATATACTATGAAATAGAATTTGCCAAAGGAGGGCAATAATGTTGAGTTATCTGTTACTCTATAAGGAAATTATGTAGAATTTCCAAGGCAAATAGAGTATTTTGTAGTTTATAACTGAAGGTATATCAGCCAATCTAAACTTCTTCATACATTCTGCAGCCATTTGGGATATATCTAGATATCTCCTAAATCTCTTTCTTTGCCTCATTTCCCTTCTATTCATCTATAAGATGGGAATAAAAAGACTTACCTCACAGTGTGGTTAGGAGGACTCTGTGAGATAAAATTTGTGGAGTTTAAATGTTTGTAGAAACTTTATTATTAAATGTTAATTTGCTTGCACAGTAGAATCATTTGGATATGCTTATAACAGTAGCAATAAACACTGCTAGATGAATCTGAATCTCAGAGAAATCAAAGCCTAGCCCATGGTCATATTCTTAGTCACTATCAAAAAAGGCAGAATCCAGATAAAACCTTGACTGATTCCATACCTAAATGTAATATATAATACAGTGAATTATCCTCTCTGTGCTGAAGGGGGAATAAGGCATGGTGAAATAAAAGACTTGTGATAGAGAGAGCCATCTGCAGCCAGCGAGAGGACTATGGGGACCGAATATAGATCACAAGATAGTATTTTCACCTTTTTTTTTATTGTTGTTTGCTTGCTTTTTTTTCTTTTTCATTTTCCCCTTTGATATGATTTTTCTTGTGCAGCATGATAAATGTGGAAAAATGTTTAGAGGAACTGCACATGTTTATTCTATATTGGATTACTTGCTGTCTAGGGGAGAGAGAAGATGGGGA
The DNA here is from genome assembly GCF_016432865.1 of Antechinus flavipes. NCBI lineage: Eukaryota > Metazoa > Chordata > Mammalia > Dasyuromorphia > Dasyuridae > Antechinus > Antechinus flavipes. The sequence goes on along the minus strand of NC_067398.1, from coordinate 156,252,044 downwards.
GAGGAGAAAAATTTGGAACATAAAGTTTTACAATGGTGAATGCTGAAAACTATCTTTGCATGTATTTTGAAAATAAAAAGCTGTTACTTTTTTAAAAAGCAAAAAAACACAGAGTACAACTATTGTAAATAGTTTTTCACCCATGAAGACTATATTTTTCCTAACTTTCAGTGAAATCAAAAGATAGAAAAGTTTTGTTGGAAACTATCTCCATTAAAAATTTACTAAAAAAAATTTTAAATAGCATATTGAGGAATACGATATAAAAATCTATTCTCAGCATAAAGATCCTAAATGGAGAATTACTATAATAATTGGGCATTAGGTACAATATTGGATTATTATTGTTGTATTTCGTTTGTGTCTCAAATACATCCTTGCATTGTGCAGAGACAACTACATAGTTCAGTAAAATTCAGCCTCAGACACTTAGTAACTTCATGAGCCTGGTAATTCACTTGACTTCCTTCAGCCTAATTTCTTCATCTGCAAATGGACATGATGATAAAATAACACCTGTTTCTCAGAGTTGTTGTGAAAGTAGAGGTTTTTGTAAACTACTTTGCAAACCTTAAAGTACCATGTAAATATTTGGTATTTATTATTATCATCATATTTACTCACATTTACTAAGTGTCCATTTAATGGAGAGTAAAAGACAAAAAGAATACAAAATGTAGTTCCTACTTTGGAGAAATTTACCATCTGCTCAAGATAAGAGGACAAAGCAAATTTAAAAAGTGAGAACTAAGCAATATTCCAAAACAATCTACTTAACAACTAAATCTAGTGACAACTGAATAACTATTAAAGAGATTTTTGAGCTCCTAACTGGGTTTGCAGAGCCACATGTTGACTAAATGAAGGAGTAAAAACTTTAAAAATATCTTCAAGTATCCACTTTCAACCCTGGTTCTGCTCCCAGCTCTAAACCTGTTATATACCTCATCCTCATTCACTTTCCATCTCTCTTTGAACTAAGTCATATTCATAGGTCCTTTCTTAATTCTGTCCTAACACTGACTTCTAGATAACTGCTTAGGATTCACTTTCCTGCTATATCCCTCATTCACTCTTGTCAGACACAATCCTAAAGACTTCTGATATGGAGGACATTTAGATGATGTCTCCTTCGAGCCAAAGAATGATATCAAATATGAGGATTATGGAAAATCATATGCAATAAGCCCAGACCTACTTGGGTTGTTGTTGTAGGGGCAAGTAGGTTGTACAGTAGCTAGAGAATACCAGCCTGAAACCAGGATGACCTGAATTCAAATGTGAGCTCAGTTACTAGCTGTGTGACACTGCCTAAGTCACTTTATCTTATTTGCCTCAGTTTCCCCATCTGTAAAATGAGCTAGAGAAGGGAATGGCAAATTTCTCCAGTATCTCAGCCAAGCAAACTCCAAATGGGATCATGAGGAATCAGACATGAAATGATAAAACAACACTTGGTTTGTGTGGCTTAAAAGCTAACAGGGTCTAGTCACTCACTTTTTCTTTCACTTTATCAGCCACATTTTCTAAGATAACAGGAAAGAGATTCAAGTACCAGTAAGACCAATCTCATCTCTTTTGTGGACTGATGCCATTGGGTTATAAGTGAGCTTCCTGAATTTATTATTATCTATTATTCTATATTTCTCTTTAGTAGCTGATCTGCTTCCTTGCCATTCCCCATACTCAACATTCTCCTTTGGATCATAGATCTATAGGGCTGGAGAAGTCTTCAAAGTTTAATCCTTTCATCTTATAGGTATAGAAACTAAGATGAGGAAGCTAAGTATCTCTCTTGCCTGAAATGCACAAACTCTTACTTCTGCTTAGTATTAGCCCCAATTCACCTTAAGTGCTATCTCCTCCAGGAAACTCATGGTGATTGAGTTGCCAAGACTTTTGTCTTCCTGACCCCAGCACTAACCCGACTCCAAAGTTATCCTGTATTATTTGATAAATCTTTGGTATTTAATTTTTGATGCAGATATTGTTTTCCCTCTAGTAAAAACACTGCCATCCCCTCACACACACACTTACTTTGTATTTCCAAACCTCAGACAGTGGTTAAGGATTTAAGTAAATGTTTGTGGAATGCATGAATGGTGCTTCGGCTTTATACCTTCAGCTTTCAATGACTGCATGTTGATGAACTCCCCCCCCCCCATTTTAGTTAGGCATAAATATAAATGAATGCATATCTATGTGTGTATGTGTGTGTGTGTGTGTGTATACATATACACACACACATAGCTAAACATTATTAATCACTTACCATATGCCAAACACTGTATTAACTACTGATTTAAATAAATCAAAGTCATTACTCTCAGAGACTTATATTTTAACAGCAGAAGACAAAATGGAAAAAGTATAGGGTGGAAAGGGCAGGTGAAGTGGCAGCCTGCTTTAGGGCAATATAAGAAGGCTCACCTATCAGAACTCAGAGTTGGAGGAGGGGTTCTCAGGGTCCAAGGAACTAGCAATGCTTAATAAATGCTTGTTAGCTGACCAATTAACCAGGCTAAAAATATTTACTGAATAGCTGTTCTGTGCAACCACCCTTGGGTCTTTCTAGAATGGAATAGAGATTTCTGGTTAACTTAATATTTTAATAAACGAAGAATTGCTAAATGCATGTACATATATGTAGATATATTTTTACTATATATTGATTACTAATTTTCAAAGAACTAGCATGCAAAAATATATTGAATAAAAGTTCATGTTTATAGAATATTTTATAGAAAGGCATTATCTCACTTGATTCCTACAATAATTATGATAAAGAGAATATGGTTTAAAGGTTTTTGTTATTGAGTCATTTCAGCAACGTGTTTTTTTTTAATTAAAGCTTTTTATTTTCAAAACATATGCATATACCATTTTCTAACATTCACCCCTAAAAAATCTTATGTTCCAAATTTTTTCTCCCTCCCTTCCCCACTTCCTAGATGGCAAATAATTCGATATATGTTAAATATGTGCAATTCTTCGATACATATTTCCACATTTTTCATGCTGCAAAAGAAAAATCAGATCAAAAAGGAAAAAAATGAGAAAGAGAACAAAAAGCAAGCAAACAACAACAAAAAAATGAAAATGCTCAGTCCCCACAATCCTCTCTCTGGGTGCAGATGGCTCTCTTCATCACAAGTCCTTGTGGAACTGGCCTGAATCAGCTCATTGTTGAAAAGAACCACGACCATCAGAATTGGTCATCACATACACATGTTGCTATGTACCTTTTCCTGTCATACCAACTTGAGAGGTGTGTAGTGATACCTCAGAGTTGTCTTAATTTGTATTTCTCTGATCAATAGTAATTTAGAGCTTTTTTTCATGACTAGAAATCGTTTTTAATTTCTTGATCTGAAAATTGTCTGTTTATATCCTTTGACCATTTATCAACTGGAGAATGGCTTGTATTCTTATAAATTTGAGTCAATTCTCTATGTATTTTCAAAATGTGGCCTTTATCAGAACCCTTGGATGTAAAAAAATCTTCCCAGTTTACTTCAGTTTTGTCTAATTCTTTTATGACGCTATTTAAGGTTTTCTTGGCAAAGATACTACAATGATTTGCCATTTCCTTCTCTAGCTCATTTTATAGATGAGGAAACTGAGGCAAACAGAGTGAAGGGGATCACATTATTACTAAGTATCTGAGACTTATTTTAATTCAGGAAGATGAGTCTTCCTGACTACAGGCCTGGCACTTTTATTCAGTGTATTATCTTATTATCCTAGGTCTTTTTCACTTCAACAAGATTACACTGGAATATCTAATCTCTCTACTGAACAATGCAGGCTGCAGATTGAAAGCCCCACATGCCTTTGTTGCCAGTCTCCATGAGCCCAAAATTCACCACCTGGTAGGTGACTTAGTGATAAGCCTCACTACTCTTGGCCAAGGTCATCCTCAGACAATGGGCACACAGTCCAGTGCTGCCCTTGAACATTTTCCAACTTGAAAGGCCCTTCATCTGTTTCACTGAAATGACCTTTGAGCAGTCAGGTTCATCTCAATGAAGTAAACAAGCTTTTATTTAATGCCTAGAAATGAGCTAAGTGCTGGGATACAAACACGAGAGACCTTATCCTCAAGGACTTTCCATCCTTCTGGAGGTATATGAGATATTTACAAAAGAGTTTGTTGTTCAGCTGTTTTTCACTCATGTCCAACTCTTTGTGATTCCTTTTTAAGGTTTTCTTAGCAAAGATGGGTTTACTATTTCTTTCGGCTCATTTGATAGATAAGGAAACTGAAGCATATTGGGTTAAGTGATTTGCTCAGGGTCACATGGCCAGTTAGTATCTAGGGCCAGATTTGAACTCAGGAAGAAAAATCTTCCCTTCTCCAGGTCCAGTGCTCTGTGCATTATGGCACCACCTAGTGTCCCACAAAAGAGCACATGCAGAAAATATAGAAAATAAATATACAGTGTTGAGGTTAAGAGTAATAACTGAGGGAGACTGAGGGAAAGACATCTTGAAGGGAGTATTACTTGCAGTAAGCCTTGATGGGAACCAAGATTCCAAGAAGTAGAAATTATGTGGGAGAATATTTCAGCATAGGTATGAAAGAATATACTTGTAAAGAACATTTAAGGAGGCTAGTCAAGCTAGGAGACAAAGACTGTGAAGGAGAATAATATGTAATTAGTCCAAGTAAAAGAAAAAAAAAGCCTAGAGTCAGAATATATAAGACTTTAAAAGCCAAACAAAAAAGTTTTTATTTTCTCCTGAGGGTAAAGGAACTGAGGTTTCTTGAACTGGAGACGAACATGATCAAATTTATCCATTTAAGAATATCAGTTTGGCCATTTTCTAGAGAATAGATTAGAGAGGAAAGAGACTCTTGGATAAAGGGAACCTATATATTTTACAATGCTGTACAGGTGACAGGTGAGACTGAATGTGGTTGTGATAGTGGATATGAGGGATGTCAAGGAAGTGGAACCTTTAAGACATAACTGACTGGAGCAGAGGAAGAGGGAATGGGATAAGTGAAAGATCAAGGGACCTTGGTGACAAGAAAAATGTGCCTTAGACAGAAATAGGGAAATTAGAGGAAAGGGAAAGAGAAAGACTTGTGACTTGAAGATGAGGAATTGTATCTATCCATGGAACGTTCTGGAGAAACTGTCAAGCAAGAGCTAGAGCTCAGGAGAGAAATGAAGGCTGAATATGTAGATCTGGAAGTCATCTATATCAGGGGGAAGGAAGGAAACAGAGATTTTTAAATACCTATAGTGTGCCAGGTATTCTACTAAACACTCCACAAACCCCATTTCATCCTCACAACAATTTACAAGAGAGGAAACTGAGGCAGACAGAGGTCTGGTCAGTTGATAGCTCAGAGTCATGGTTAGTATCTGAAGGCTGGCTTTGAATTCAGGTGTTCCTGACTCCAGGACTAGTGCTCTGTATCCACAGTGCCACTTACTTGCCTCTAATCACTAAGAGAGAAGAGAGGAGACAGCCCAGAACATAGCCCAGGGGTAAACCTGACCACACAGGGAAGGGGAAGGATGATGAATCTGCACAAGAGACTGACAGGTAGCAGACAACCACAATAGAGCCTGAGCAAGCAAGCAGAGCATGTGAGAAAGAAGGGGTGGGTGAGATGCCTGTCATAGTGGACAGTCAGGTTAACATGGGTTAGGACAACCTTGGTTCAAGTCTCAACTCTGATACATAGCAGCTGCATGACCCTGGGAAAGCAATTTAACCTCTAAATGCTCTCAAGCTATTTATCCAGGCAACTTTCTAAATGGGGGAGAGGTACATTAGGTACATTAGGCAATGGAGCTTTCTCATTACAAGCTGCCTGCACACTGACAAAATCACAGGTTTGGAGAATAAACTTGGTAAATAATGCCACAAAGATTTATTAAGTCCCTGTAATGTGCTTGGTACTCAAAGTCATAGGATTGTAGCTCTAAAATTGGGAGGGGATTCTGATAAAGGCTTCATTTCTAAAATATATAGAGAATAGATTCAGATTTATAAAGAATATAAGCCATTCTCCAATTGATAAATGATCAAAAGATATGAACAGATTCTTCTTAAGAAATTAAAACCATTTCTAGTCATATGAAAGAATACTCTAAATCACTATTGATCAGAGAAATGTATATAATTCTGAAGTACCACTACCCATTTTTCAAGATTGGCTAAGATGACAGGAAAAGATAATGGTAATGTTGGAGGAGACTGAGGAAAACTGGGACACTGATACATTGTAGGTGGACTGTGAACCAATGCAGCCATTCTGGAGAGCAATTTGGAACTATGCCCAAAGGGCTATCAAACTCTGCATATTTTTTTAATCCAAAAGTGTCTCTACTGGGCTTGTATCCCAAAGAGATCATAGAAAAGGGAAAGAGATCCACATGGGCAAAAATGTTTGTAGCAACCCTTTTTTAATGGCATGAAACTGGAAACTGAGTGGCTGCCCATCAGAGAATGGCTAAATAAGTTATGATATATGAATGTTATAGAATATTATTGTTCTATAAAAAATGACCAGCAGGATGATTTCAGAAAGGCCTGGAAGAGGCTTGCATGAACTGATGCTGAGTGAAATGAGCAGGACCAGGAGATCATTATACACTTTAACAACAATACTTATTATATAACGATCAATTCTGATGGACATGGCCCTCTTCAACAATGAGATGAATCAAAATCAGTTCCATTTGTTCAATAATGAAGAGAACCAGCTACACTCGGAGAAGAAACTATGGGAAGTGAGTATGAACCACAACATAACATTTCTACTCCCTCTGTTTTTGTCCACTTGCATTTTTGATTTCCTTCTCAGGTTATTTTTACCTTATTTCTAAGCCCGAGTTTTTTTGTGCAGCAAAATAACTGCATAGATATGTATACATATACTATATTTAACTTATACTTTCAACATACTTAACATGTATTGGTCTACCTGCCATCTAGGGGAGTGGGTGGGGGGTAAGGAGGGGAAAAGTTGGAACAGAAGGTTTTGCAAGGGTCAATGCTGAAAAATTACCCATGGATAGATTGTATAAATAAAAAGCTATAAAAAAGAAAGGCCTGGAGAGACACAAACTAATACTGAGTGAAGTGAATAGAACCAAGAGAACATCATACACAGCAACAAGATTATATGAAGATCAACTATGATGGACTTGGCTCTTTTCAACAATGAGGTGATTCAGGCCAATTCCAATAGACTTGTGATGGGGAGAGCCATCTGTACCCAGAAAGAGGACAGGAACTGAGTGGGGATCACAACATAGCATTTCACTCTTTTTGTTATGATTTGCTTGAATTTTGTTTTTTTCTCACTTTTTTTCCTTTTTGATCTGATTTTTCTTATATAGCATAATAATTGTGGAACTATGTATAGAAGAATTGTACATGTTTAACATATATTTGATTAGTTGCTGTCTAAGAGAGGGTGGGGGAAGGAGTGAGAAAAATTTGGAACACAAGGTTTTGCAAGGATGAATGTTGAAAACTATCTTTGCATATATTTTGAAAATTAAAAGCTAAAAAAAAAATTTTAAGGTACCTTAACTGCCATCTCTTTTTTTTACAGACTTCTTTTTACAGATGAGAAATTAAGAGTTGACATTCAAAGTTATACAGAAATAGTATCAGAGATGGGTCAAAGATGAAAAAAATGAGCTAGTCTTTTTTCCTCAAAGTTTGAAATATAATGGGGGTGGGATACAAGACACATACACAAATAAATAATGCAACATAAGAAAAAAAGACATCAATGCAAACAGCAAATCTGATTGGGAAAAGACCACTTTCAACAGGGGTAGAGGGGAAAAAATCTCATGAAGGAATGGTAGGTAGCCTGAGACCTGAAGCAGAAGTGAGGAAGGAGTTTCTTCTAAGTAGAGAGGTTTGTGCTAATGCACAAAGTTTAGAAGTTATAGGGTAAAGAAAACACTACTAATGGATACACTTTTCCATATTACTTTAACAATAAACTCATAATTTATTCATTATGGCAAAATACTACGCAGTAAAACTCTTAATTCATCACTCCAAACTTTTTCTCAGGAGACTATCACTAATTCAGAACCCATCAGCATAGATGAGCAGTGTAAATTACTGTTTTCAGCATGCATTACTTTGCACTTATCCACAAAGGATTGCATCTACTATCCAGTAGTTTGAGATCAGTTGTGTCTCATAATTCCCATCATCTTCCAAGTAGACCCTTTTTAGAAAGCTCATTACTACTGCTATTTGGTTCTGCTCTGGGAAAAAGTGGATTTTTACAGCTTCCAGACTCTATCTTGCCCACAAGTCTTTAATTAGTTAGCCTTAATGTTTATTTCCCCTCCCCACATAAAACATTCATTATATTTTTGCAACAAAAATCCTTTTTGTTCAATATCTAAATGATCACTTTAGCATAAAGTATTATCACTGTTTTATTTAGTAGTAATTCAATTCCATCAAATTTTATCCACTTTAGAATCAAATTTCTGCCAGGTAAACAATTTCAAGAATATCACAAGCACTATGATTTTCCTTAATGACAGTTCAAATAAATGAGATAATCTCACATTTCATTTCTCTTCCCCTTAACTATTTGCATTTCTCACTAGATATATTTTTAGCCCTCCCTTTCCCCCCACTGGGGAGGGCAGAGGTAAATGGGAGGTAATGAACAGATACACCAGTAAAATAACACTATAAGAGGAAATAGCTAGTATCCATTCCCTTTTGAAAACTAGCCATGGAATGGATGGAAATCCCTGATTAGTGCACAAGTCAGAAAGCAATAGGCTCCTGATAAATTCGAGCCTCAAACTGGGGCTCTGGAGGTTTACTCTCCCCTCTCCTAGAGCTGTTGCCTTTTCTCTGGTTGGTGTTGTTTTGAAAGTTACACATTTTCTAGCAAGGCACTAATGGTAAATTGTAGACACAATCACAGTGGAGAAAACGAGAAATACAGGAAATGGTTCTGGGATGGGGGTAGTGGGAGTGGAGGAAAAGTCTTTACTTTAACCCATGTCCGCACTTTCTCCCGCCCCCCTTCCCCTTGGAAAGCTATCATCTCCAATTGTTAAAAATCTCGATCCTCCTGAAATAACCCTATACGTTTAGGTTGGGGGAAAATTATGAGAATATTTTAGTATTTCCAAGTTCAAAGAACCCTGGACCGCTAAATGGAAAAAAAGCAAGCAAGCAAGCATGTGCTTAAATAAATCCAGAAACACACACACACATTCGCCTTTCAGTCCTTTACCCAGGCTGAACCCACAGAGACAATCAGCCCAGATGTGGTCTGCCCCACCTCCACGCCCATCTTTTTCCATCCCGCAACTCCTCCAAACCTACCCCCATCCCACCGCTTCCCACAAAAATGCAGCCGGGGCGTTTGTAGCAGGCGCGACTGAAACCCCCACACAATACTGTAGGAAAAGGAGCTGGCACCCAACCTCAGCTGGGTGTTCGGAGCGCCCAGAATGGACCAACGCGGCCATCGGAGATGAGCGCAAGGAGCACCAGCCCACTAGAAGCACGCACCCAACCGCAACCTCCAGAGCCCGAGAGGAAAGCGGGCGGGCCGGACTGATCTGCCTCCCTCCAGCATCCCCGGGGAAAGCGGTTCCAGGAACCTTTTTTTTTTTTTTTTTTTTTTTTTTTCTTTTGCAGGCAGTAGCAGCCGTAGCCAAGGACAGAAGAAGCTGCTTCCTTCCCATTCTCACTAACCCTCCGGCCCCTACTCCAGGCCAAAGGGAGCTCACTGAGGTTTCAGCAGAGGGATTCCCCCCCTCCCCCCTACTCTTCCTCCACTTTTCTCTCAACCCAGGTTCCCGAGTAGGAGGGAAGCAGCTTTGAGAGAGTGAAACTCCGGAGAAAGCCCGCCCGCAATAAAGGACTCAGCAGCCGCTATCCTGCATCACCACTTTTTGCTAGATTTGGGCCCGCCACCGGCTGTTCTCCGGCACCGCCGCCTCTCCTCCAGACAGCTTCTCTTGCCAAGCCCCCCATATTAAATCAGAGAAATAAATCGCTTTCGGGGGGGAGAGCGCAAGGAGGAGGAACAGAAAAGTGTCCCCTGCCCGGCCAAAGAAGCCTAAGGCTCTCTACCCATGCCCCCTCCTCTCCCGGACTGGCCGGTGAATGAATGGAGTTGACCCCCCAATTCCTTTTCTCCACTTACCCGCCCGCCCAGAGCAGAATGAGAGCTGCCGCTCTCCTTGCTGGGAACTTGGCCGCCAACTGAGCCCACAGGGCTCGGACCCTAGGCCGGGAAGTGGCCCGGGACTTCGCCAACAAGCCTTTTCTTCCCGTTACGCCTCTTTCCCACCTCGCTCTTGGCCGGGTTGGCCGCTAGTCTCGGGACTGTAAAGTGGAGGAGGGACGAGGGAAAGGAGGAGGAGGAGGCAACAGGATTGGGGAGGGGAAAGGGGGGTCGACAGAGTTTGGGGGAGGAGAGGAACCGGGGGTTAATGCTAAAAGAGCTCTAACCTACACCACCACGGAGGCCCAGAGAGACAGAGAGCAACCGAGTCTCAATGTCCAGGATTGGCCAGAGTTTGATTCTCCATTCACCAGGGTCTTGCCTCCCAGCTCCTTGGCTCCAGCCCTGCAGACAGTCCCCTAGAAACCCGGGGGGGCGTGGTGTCCCGGTGGGAGGGGCGGAGAGAGCTGAAGGGGGTTCTCCTCTGGGGGCGGGGCACTTGGGAGGAACAGAAAGGAGGGGCCAACGGGGGCTCGGAGGGAGATGTACAGGGGAAAGGGGGGCGGAGAATCAAAGATCTGGGCAGGGGGAAGGGATAGAGTGGAGAAAAGAGAGGTCCTGGCTGGCGGGAAGGGACCGAGGGGATGTCCTAGGGGAGGATGGGGGCAGGGGAGAGAGGTGTGTCTTGCAGAGAAGGGGAGTGTGTAGCAGAAAGGGGATCCCGAAGAGGAGGGGCAAAAGAACCCAATGGAGTGCAGATTAGCGCGGGACTGGAAAGCCTGGGAGCGCTCTCTGGGAGGGCATCTGTGGGTCAGGCAGCAGGGTGGTAAGAAGGAGGAACGGAGCTGGTTGGTGTGTGAAGTGGTCATCACTCCCAGGTGCCCCTGGGCTCAAGAACTAGAGGTTGGGCAACTTAGGGGTTTAAAAGCTGGCCCACTAACTTCAGGAGTCCCGGGAAGGATTACGCCTGGGCCAGACCCGACTGGGGGAATCCCCCGGGAACGCAGAAGTAGTTTCAGACCAACTCTCTCACGAGAGCAAGAGCGAACTCCAAGCTGCAGAATAGCCAAGCCGAGTTCCGGCCCTTGGCGCCGGCTAGGGAGGGACAGAGGGCGGAGTCCTGGGGCACCTCCCCAATGCCCGAACGGTGCAGGCAAGGGGGACAAAAAGCCCAGAGCTGGACAAGAAGATGAGCCAGCTGAGATCCTTGAGCCAGAGGGTGACATCTGGGAAGTAGCAGAGTCCACCGACAGTAGAGAGGAAATGGGATGGGGGTGTGTGGCAAAAAGCCTTCCCCTCTCCAGCTGTGAACTCTGAGACCGATTTAGAGAAGGAAGGAAGAAGGGAAATAGAGAAGGGGGAAAAAAAGGATAACAGACCGTCACAATTTGGTCAGGCCTCGGTCCTGTCTACACAATGTACATACTGCTGTACTGGATTTTTTCCTATAGAAAAGAGGCACTAAGCTGAAATGGGCCGATATAAAACAAATGATTTCTTGTCTCAAGATCTCTTTTCATGAAACAACTTATTTCCACCATGAATTCTTATTAACAAAAAACCCCAAATTACTAAAAACAAAATAATCTATAGGAAAAGCAATAGCCACAAACCTTACCTGTAGCCAAGCCATCAAAACTTAATAATTCAGAAGTTAAAAGATGACTGTAGGAATTGGAAAGCTAAGTTCCAGTTGCAGAGGTTGGTGGTTTGAGGAGCTGGTTTAAACAAGGAGACTGGGTCTAATGAATCTGCTTCTCTCCAGGTTTATCTATCTAGCTAACTTTTCTAGATTTTATTCTAATGACTTCACCTTTCTTAGAATTTCATCTAAGAATTGTACAGTATACCAGTTCTTTAAGCGTACAGTAATATCAGGGGATTTCCAACCTCTGAAGCTCCTGGATCTCTTTTCAAGGGCTTAAATTGGATACTTTTGAAGGTTTTTTTCTATATACTCCTTCCTGTCACATTCTAATCTTCAACAATCCTCCAGTGCTAGTACATACTAATTTATATAGTCCCCAACATTGATTCTCCTAGGAACTTCAGATGCACACCTCAAATTACAGGATACCTCCACCTGTATGTACTATATTTTAACATGGCCAAAAAGGAGCCATAATCATAGGAACAATTTGATATAGGTAGAAGAGTGTTCGATTTGGAATTATGGATGATCTTTGTTCAAGTCCTTCTGCTTAAGTAGTTGAGCTCTGGCAAATTATTTGAGAACTTTCTGGATCTCAGTATCCATATCTAAAAATGAGAAGATTGGCATAGGTACCTATCTCTTTGCAACTTATGACACCATGAGTGTTTTCCCCAAAGGAGAGCCTTTTACAAATTTTTGTTTCTGCTATTATATGATCAGGTTCAAAATCTTGGTGTCATATCTGAGTTTTCCGTTTCCCTCACATTCTGTTGCCAATCACTTTCCAAGTCCTGTTCAGTAGTACCTTCACAATATGTCTTACAGCTATTCTTTCTCCTTTCTCCTTTAGAAGAAACTAGGTGTCAATTGCCATTTCACAAAACATACAACAATGAACTTCATATGGCTACTAGATTCAAATATTAAAGATCATATCATAGAAAAATTACAGTTGACTGTTTAATAAATGCTTATTGACTGTGGTATATGATTATAATGGAATACTATTGTGCTATAAAAAATGACAAGCAAGATCTTTTCAGAAAAACCTGGAAAGACTTAAATGAATTGATATGAAATAAAGTGAGAAAAAGTAGGAGAGCATTGTACATAGTAACAGTAATATACTATGATGAACAACTGTAAATGACAGATATTCTCAGCAATACATAATTCAAGATAATCCCAAAGTATTCATGATGAAAAATGCTATCTGCCACCATAGAAAAAAACAATTGATGGTGTCTGCATACAGATTGAAGCATATTATTTTTCACTTTTCCTCTTCCTTCCTTCCTTTTTTTTTTGGTTCATATTTTCTTGAACAAAATGACCAACATGGAAATGTCTTTTACATGATTGTACATGAATAATTTATATCAGATCCTATTATCTCAGGGAGAGGAAGAAATGGAAAGAAGGAAGGGAAGAAAGAAGGAAGGGAGAGATAGAATTAGAAACTCAAATTGTAAGAAAAATCAATGGATGTTTAAAATCGTTTCTACATGTAATTGGAGGGAAATATTTTTTAAAATGCTTATATCACTTATAGCTAGATCTATAGGGGAAGGGAGAAATCTTAACCAAATTAGGGATAGAGATGATCATGAAAGATAGGATAAAGTTGAATAATTTTTCCATAAGCAACATCAACATGATTACAATAAGGAAATAAAGTCAATTGGGAAAAATATTTGCATTAAATATTTCTGATAGAAGTCAAGGTATAAGGGGCTAAGTTTTATTATATAGCACTTCACAAATTGATTTACAAATAGTCTCTCATTTTTATCCTCATAGACCTGGGAGATAACTGCTATTATTATCCTCATTTTTCAAATGACAAAACTGAGGCAGATAGAGAATAGGTAACTTTTCCAGAATTACCCAACTATATAGGATTTGAGGCTAGATTTGAATCCCAATCTTCCTAACTCCAGGTCCTTCTAGAGTTTCATCTGATGAGATCCTGAGTAATTAAGTAGGGTTGGCAGAGAAACACTGAAGTATTGATGGAATTACTCCCTGAGCCAAGCAAGGAAGGGCACTGATGGTGATCAATTTAATTTTATAGTCCCATCTTGCTATATCCAGCCAGAAATTCAAGTTATGTCAAACTCCTGAGGTTAAATTTCCCCTATAAATCTGTTCATGGCTCAAGCCATCTTTGCCAAATCCCTTTTGGAGTTATAGCCTGCCACAGGCACTCTGGCTCACAGTGTCATTGCCTTCCCTCCTCCTCTGTGTATCATGATGTCTTCTGCATCCCTCCCACCATGCTTCATGGTGTCTTTCTAAGACACTCATGGTGTGTTCCTTTTCTCCTGATTATTTGTGAGTTCCAGAGAACTTGCCTTTTTCATTGTTGATTGGTAAAACCTCTTCCTTGCTAAATATATGCTCTCCCAACTCTATTTCATATATACCACTCTTATTGCCTTCATTTTGTCTGTAACCTCTTCTCCTAAATAAACCTACCTTTTGCTAAAAAGAATGGCTATTGTGGGGTCTTCACATGACCCCAACATTTGGTGCCTATATCAATCTCATCATTTGGTGCTGACCCTCAAATACACCATTTGGAATTAGAAATTGCTTTCACATCATTTGGTGCTGAAATTTCACCTCCTACGCCACATCACATCCATTGTATTTCCTGGTCATTTATATAAATATATAGGGAATTGAAACAAAATACATGAGTAGGAGCCATTTCCCCATCTTTCAATACTCAATAGATATAAACAAGAGTTTTCAAAAGAGGGGGAAAAAAGATCAACCACATATATTAAAATAGCTCATACCTCATCAAGTTAGCAAAAATGATTCAAAGGCCAAATATTCAATTTGGGGAGGACTATGAGAAGTAAACTAGACTGATTTGCTTTTGATAGAATTGTGAATTGATTTAAGTGTTCTGTACAACAATTGGTAATTTTGCAAGAAAAATCAATAAACTATTCACACCTTTTTACCTAGTTATCTCTCTACTGCATAGCTTTTTAAACTGTGGATTGTTACTCCATATAGGATCATGTAATTGAATGTAGGGGTTGTGAAATTATAATTTATTATCAATCAATATTTGATTTATATACCTATATAGCTGAGGTCAAATAAAAATTTCCAAGGTGAAAAGAGGTAGAGAATGAAAAAAAAGTTTAAGAAAAGAAAGATCCTACATAGAATAAATCATTCATAGTAGCAATCTTTGTGGTTTCAAAACAAAATGAGATACAATGTTTAAGTTTATCAATTTAGTAATAATGGGACAATTTGTGGTGTATAAATGTAATGTAATGTGGTATCACAAGAAAAAATGAATATGAGGAATTCAGACAAGATTTGTATGAACTGATGCAGAGTGAAGGAAGCAGAACCAGAAGAACAATACACACAATGAGTATAAACAAAAATAACTGGAAAAGGCAATTGAACTTAGATTAACTGCAATTAAAAAAAAAAAAAAAAACTTAACTCTGGAAAGCAGATGATACATGCTGTAAGTAGAAAGGTGGGTGACTAAGATTTCTGAATGTTTGACTTCCTCTTTGTTATAGGGCAGACATGTCAAACATGAAGCCCCAACTACATTAGCCTCCTCAACCTTCCCAAGAACCAGATTAAAATACAATTGGGAAATATTTAGCAAAATAAATAAGAAATATGATGGAGCACAAGATTATTTGTGATTTTGTAACTCAATACATAGAGATCCTTATATATGGTTTAGAAGTCCTAGGTTTCTATTTGAATTTGACAATCTATTAGAGAACCACATCACTATTCAAATCTTCCAAAGACAACAAAGACAGAAAGGACCCATTCATATAACAATATTGACAGCAGCACTTTTTGGGAATTTTTCCCCCCTAATTCCAAAAAACTAGAAACAAAGCGGGTACATAGCAGTTGAGGGATAGCTGAAGGAATTAATGATATTTTATGTAATGGAATAGTATTAAACCATAAGAAATAGTGAAAGGGATAGAGTTAGAGAAGTCCTGGAAGATTTGTTTGAATTGAACCATTGTGAAATGAGCATTAAAAGAATAATTTTTACAATTATAACATTGTAAAGGAAAATGAATTTTTAAGATTTAATTCTAATAAATTCAATGACCAGTCAAAACTCCAAAAGACTAATGATGAAACATGCATCTGTTTGAGATAAACTGAGTGAAGACTTCTCATGGGAATATGGCTTTGAACCATGCCCTAATTGTGATTTGAAACTTTTCATTAACAAGTTGAGCTATAGTTGAAAAGCTCCAAGTATTGCATTGTCTTGGATGAACATTCTATCCCTCTCCTCTCCCCTCTCCCCTTACCCACCACCTCTTAATTAGCATTTAAGTACTTCTTTTAAAGATGTTGATGGTTTGGGGAATTCAGGTAACAGAATTCTCTCATCCAAGAATATCTGCTTGTATAGCAGTTCTCTAGGGAAATTTAAATTAAGAGTTTGTTATTTACTAATATTCTTTTGTTTCTTAGATAGACTTCCATGTTTAGAATGTAAGCCTGGACTCCCCCAGACAATGGGAGAAAAGGCCAGGGATGGGGTTGGGGGCTTCTGCATTTGTGTTTTGCAGTTTGTGCACTCCTGTACTGACTTCTTGTCTATGGGAGTTGCCCTTTCTTTAAAGATCATAATAAATCCCTTTTGGCCTTTTTTTTAACCTCTAGAGTCTCTAATTTTAATTTGGGTAAGGGTCACTGTCCCACACAAGTCTCATCTCTTGGCAAAAAAAAAAAAAAAAAAAAAAGCGATGCAGGTTCAGGTCATACATTTTCAGAAAGACAAAGGAAAAGATTTGTTTTGCTTGAATTTTTTTTGTTATGGGTTGGGGGGAGGGCTTTTTTGGGGGGAAAGAGTTGGGGAGGGAGTAGTAGTAGAAATGCAAAAGAAAAAAGTAAGAAAGCATTCAGAAGGGGTAAAGATAAGAATATTCAGAAGTTCAGAAAGGGTCACAAATAAGCAGGATTACTGGGTTAAATATATGTGCTTTTAAAAGAAATAATTTATATGTAATAAAGATAAGTGATTTCAGAAACAATTCTTTTTTTCAACCTGTTCTTCCTTGCATATGGAAATTTTCATGTTTGTTGATATTTAGGGTAAAAAAAAAATTTAAAGACAATCTGGGAGTCTAAGAGAATTCCATGACAGAACTTTGGGAAATTAGGAGCAAGATATGGATAATAGCACATCAGAGGAAAATTCCAAGTTATTTCTCTGAATGGGATATATAACAGGTGTAGCAGAATGCAGTGATGATACTTTAAGAAGCCAGAAAGACTGGTAAGTGCAAAACACAGAGACATTGAAACCCTTCAGATGCAAAATAGACATTTCAAATGTTTGTAGGCTTGAACAGCTGAAATGCATTATAAAAGATCAGCAAAGACGATAAATTTGACTCCAGGGAATCAATTGGGATTTGCAACTTTCTTCCAAGTCCTACCTCTACCTCAAACTCCATTAAGAGACTGGGAAGTGTAATTGACTGGACTAAGACCTGTAAACCCAAAAGCCAACCAAGACTTTCTATTTGAAGAAACTAACTCAAAAGAAGGAAGGATCTTTGAACAGGAGAGGATAATTCTTTTTTTACTTTTTTGCCTGGAGGTGACAAACTTGATTGTAGAGGCTGTAAGGGAACCAAACAGGAGAGTTTTCTGCCAATTCCTAGGTTAAAGGGAATGGTTGTTGTTAAACATCCATTTCAATTATGTCTGATTCTTCAGGATCCCTCCTGGGGTTTTCTTGGCAAAGGTATTGAACTGGTTTGTCATTTCTTTCTCCAACTCATTTTACAGATGAGGAAACTGAGGCAAAGAGGGTTATGTGACTTGTCCTCTGTCATATAGTTAGTGTCTGAGGCCAGATTTAAACTCCCTGACTCCAGACCCAGATCTCCATTGCACCACCTAACTGCCCAGGAATTGCCCTTTCTGAAACATCCCAGTGGCCATCCTCTTGAAGAAAAGGCTATTTACCTGAAATTTCATCTTAGTAGCTAAAAATAGTGAGAAGTGCCAAATGCCTATCAAAGAGTAACCCCTGGGAGTCCAGCTATAAGTTCCATATGGAAAAGATGCCACACCTTGAGAACAGCCCTGTAGTCAAACATTTCCATTAATTTATTTGCATTCACTTTCTAAATTTTGAGTTCTAAATTCTTTCCCTTCCATTTAAGAAGGCAAGCAAGACCAAAGCCAGTATACAAGGCATTTGTGTTTAAATAATGATACAAGCCAGCAAATGCTGAAATGACAAAGTGCCTAAAATGCTTGTCATGGTCAATAAATGGTTCAGAGGAAGGAAAGTTTCCTGTGATCTGTATTGAAGTGATAAGGTCCTGTGAAGGAAGAGGCCAGAAACAGCTATCAACTAACTGAGTAATCTGCCTTGTTCAGTCGAGCAGTGGAGAAGCCTTCTAGGGAGCTGGCTTCTCTGAGTGACGTGCTTGACTCACCCTAGCATGGATTGATCTATCCAGACAAGATTCAGTGTCATTTGAAGAGCCTTCATTTAAGAAAAAAGGGATGTTGAGGCCCTCTAATTTTGGAGTTGTGGTTTTTCTTGTCTAGATATATTCCCTACGTAAGTGTCTTGCTGCTATTATAATTTACATTTATGTCCATTCTCTCTCCTCCCTGTGGAGTTAGAAGGTCTGGTCTATGGTCTAGCAATTTCAATTTGGCAGCTAAAAGTTAGAGGATGGATTGGGAAGGAAAGTAATGAGGGACAGGGAAGCTAATGAGGATGCAATTGCAAAAGTATAGGCTAGAGATATTGAGGGCCTGGAACAGGGTGGTAGTCATTTAAATGAAGTGAAGATGATGGATTCAAGTTATGTGGTAGAAGTAGAATTAAAAAAAAAACAAACACGACAATAGGACTGAGGGAGAAGGGAAAGTCAAGGATGACTCTGAGGTTGTAAACCCAGAATAATGCTGGTGCTCTTAATGGAAACAAAGAAATTAGAAAGAGATTTAGATTTAATGGGGGAAATGATTTTTTTGGGAGGACAGTTGAGTTTCAGATACCTATGAATCATTCAGGTGGAAATGGCCAGTAGAGATGCTATCTATAGTGGTTAACTCATTGTTGAGCTGTGAGAAGAGGAAATAAAGCATGTAAAGCATTTCATAAATCTAAAAACATTATATAAATGTTGTTATATTATTCTATATTATATTAGAATATGAGCTCCTTGTAAGAAAGGATTCTTTCTGTCTTTCTTTGTATCTCCAATAGCTTACAGTAGCTTAATAAATACTTTTTTAATTGACTTATTGACTCAAAGGCAGGAAATGGGTTCAATTCAGGGATATGCCAGCACATAGTAACAACTGGCTCTTCCAAAGAAAGAAAGGAAGGAAGGAAATAACAGGAGAAAGAAAGAAAGAAAGAAAGAAAGAAAGAAAGAAAGAAAGAAAAGAAAGAAAGAAAGAAAGAAAGAAAGAAAGAAAGAAAGAAGAAAGAAAAAGAAAGAAAGAAAGAAAGAAAGAAAGAAAGAAAAAGGGAGGGAGGGAGGAAAGAAAGGAAGGAATGAAGAGAGAATAGGAAGGGACAAAAGGAGGAAGAAACACATACACTACACACACCCTTAAGTTTTATCTGCCTCATCAGCATTTTCTCCATTACTTTCTTAAGTCTTCCTGATAAACAAAACGATAGATCAAATCTTGATTTATAGCATTTGTCTATCATAGCAAGCACTAATACATCCCAGATCCCGTTTATCTTTGCTTTATTTATCTTTGTTTACCTTAGTGTCTATCAGAGTATATTGAAAGTAATGGGTATTTGCTAGTCTTCATTGAATTAATAAATAAATGAATATTCCATTAGGGCAAGGTCTATGCCTTATATGAACTTTGTATCCCTCCCAGTACCCAGCAAATTGCTCTGCACCTAGAAGGCTCTCATAAGTAAGTGATTAATAGACAGCATTTATATCAAGTTTTAAGATTTGAAAAGCACTTTACATACAATATCTCATTTGATCCTCACAATAATCTTATGAGGTTGATGCTATTATCTCCATTTCACAGGCAGAGAAAGCTGAGGCTGACAGAGATTAATTTACTTAACCAAAGCAACAAAACTATTAAAAGTCATGGCCTAGGGACAGCTAGATGGGGTAGTGGATAGAGCATCAGCCCTGAAGTCAGGAGGACCTGAGTTCAAATTTGACCTCACACACTTAACATTTCCGAGCTGTATGACTCTCTGGCAAGTGCTTAACCTTAATTGTCTCAGGAAAAACAAAACAAAACAAACAAACAAATAAAACAAACAAAACAAACAAAACAAACAAACAACAAAAAAAGTTTGACTTGAATATCTGGTCTTCCTGACACCAGATCTAGTGTTCCATTTATTAATCCTTGGGGACAAGTTTCTTCATATGCAAAACGATGCAGTTAGATTAGATGATAAAACAATCCCTTACACTTCTTTTTCAGTATGGCTATGATTAAAACTAATATCTGTTCTCTCATGATCACTGTCAACTGTACATGTTTAAATTCTGAAATAGTAACCCTAAGAGATTCACTTTATAGCATTTCTTCAGGACCTACCCTGGGCATCTCATCTAAAAGCAGTTTCAGAATTGCATTTGCAGTGATTTGGGCTAAAATCAGAGGAAGCACCTTCAAATAGTCCCTACCCTACATATATTTGCATACACATCAAGTCTGTATCTGATTTTAGAGACCTTTCCATTTAATCCCACTCCCTCATTTTATAGCAAAGTGTCTGGAGAGGTATTTTGTTTATCTTTTGTTCTCTAAGAGAATCAAGATCTGACATCTTAACTTGACCATGAATTGGAGTTATGTGATATAGAGCTGTGCAAAGTCAGACCCACTTTCTCCTCCAGAGTTATCAGAGTCCAGAGTCAAGATGAATGGCGAATGTCTGGAATGCCGTAAAGTGCTGATCGATTCTATGGAAGAACTAAATGGAATTCAAATGAAAGGACTGGGAAAAATTCTTAATATTTAATCTAAGAGGTTAGGATTCTAGTAGGTATTATGGAGAGGAGGAGTCATGAAAGAAAGAAGGAGGAGAAAGTCAAGAATTCTTAAAAGTGAGGTATATGAGATGAGGAAACAAGCAAAATCAAAGAGTGTCTGGGAGGTTTAGTCAAATGACAAAGGAGGTCTAAGAAGAAAATAATAATCAGTCCTTTGGGTAAGTCATGGAGTAAAATTATAGTGATGCTTTAATAAAATGTCATGCCTGAGTAACTTGCCTGTGCAGATCGCTGAGCACTCTGGGTGTCTGGACGTTAACACTCATACTAACATAACCCTGCAACTACATGTCCAGATTTTTGGCAGGCAATAAAAACAGGCTGTAGCCTATCCTTTCATTGGGAGCATGAACCTTGCCTTAATTTTGTTGTTTAACATTTAAATATATTGTGTATGTATAACTAAGAGGGAAGCATTTTGATACAGACTTGAGATCTTTCAATTGCATTGATTTGGGGTACTGATTAGATCTTAAATATGTCTACCAGTTTTTTAAAAAAGAATCTTTGATGCTATTCTTCTTCCCTCCCCATCAGAATCTACCTTCCAAATGCCCTCACTATGAATGGCCAATATTCCCTTAATCTGGGCCAAAGCATTAAATGCTTGTTAGAATTTTAAAAAATCATTTAGTTATCATTAAACCTCTTGAATTTTACCTTGTATTTTCCCCAGTCTAGGCTGAAAAACTATTTTAAGGAATATCAACAGAGATGCAGCTTGGTCAGTTTTATACCATAAAATCACTTGTTCTAAAAAGATTTCTTTTGTCATACGTTCTATGTCAACAAGTCAACGTGCATTTATTAAGCACCGACTGTGTTTCAGGTATTATGCTAAGTGCTAGAGATACAAAGAAAAGAAACACAAACCAAAAGAGTCCCTGTCCTTAGAAATCTCATAGTATAATTAGGGAGAGAGGAACAACATGCAGACAACTGGGTGCAATCAAGAAATATAGAGAATAAACAGGATAATCTACAGAGAGAAGGCACTATCATTAAGGAGGCATTGGAAAAAGTCACTTGTAGAAAGTGAAATTTTAGCTGAAACATGAAGAAAGTCAGAGAAAATGGGAAGCAGCGATGAGGAGAAAAAGAATCCAGCCTGGTATAAATGAACAGAGACTGGAGATGGAATAATTGTAAAAGGAAGAGCAAAGAAGGAAATGTTATTGGATCATAGAGTATGTGAAGGAGAGTATGAGATATGAGATATCTGGAGGACTAGTAAGAGGCTAGGTTATGAAGGATTTTAAAAGCCAAATTAAGGATGTTATGTAGGATTCTCCGAGTCATAGGGAATCCCTATCGGAATTTGTTGAATAATGGGGTAGACATGGTCAGACTTGTACTTTATGAACATCAACAACTGTTTGGAGGATGGATTATATTGGGAAAGACTCATAACTGAGAGACTAAGAAACAATTTATTGCAACAATCCAGACATAAAGTGATCACCAGGATGGTGGTGATGTCATAGAAAAGAGAGCACATATAAGAGATGTTGCAAAACTAGAAATGAAGGGATTTGACAATTCCACTCATCTTGACTTTTGTACTGCCAATGGACTTTGATGACTCTGAAAGAGGGTGTTAACTTTGTGGAGCCTTGCCTCACTTTAATTCAATCACAAGCAAATCAAGAGTTTACACTCTGAGGCCATTGGTTCTCTCCAGTAACAATGGATAGAGTGGGGAGCCAAGGATAAAACCTAGATTGTAAACTTGGGTGACTGGGAACATGGTGTTATCCTTAAAAATAATTAGAAAATTAGGATGAGGGGAGGACTTCAGGGGGTAAAGTTAATGAGTCCAACTTTGGACATCTTGAGTTTTAGATGTCTATGAGACAGCCAGAGCGAGATATTTAATAGGAAGTTGAAAATGAATCTGGAGGTCAGAAGAAATATTAATTGATCTGAGAATAGATGATAATTTAATTAGTGGGGGCTGATGATATCACTAAGCACAATATTAAGGAAGAAGAAAACAGGGCTCAGGATAAAGGCTTGAGGGATATACAGTCATTGTTATCTGGATGAAGATTCAACAAAGAAGATTGAAAATGAGTGGTCAGAACGGAGGAGTGTCATGGAAAAGAAAGATCAACAAGATCAAAGACTGCAAGGAGATCAAAAAGGATAAAGATTAAGAAAAGGCCATTAGATTTGGCAGTTAAGACATCATTGGTAGGGCAGTGAATAGATATGCAGACCTGAGTTCTAATTTGACCTCAGAATTTACTAGCACTGTGACCCTAGACAAGTCGCTTAATTCCAATTGTTTCAAAAAATTGGTATCATCGGTAACTTTGGAAAAAGTAGTTTCAATTGAATGATGCTGTTGAAAGCTAGACTGGAGAGCATTAAAGAAAGGGTGAAAAGAAAGGAAGTAGAATCATCTAGTGTAGAAGTCCTTCTCAAAGTATTTAATCACCAGTTCCTAAAGCAGGAAATTTCATTAAATAAATGTATTGTATTGTTTTAGTTGGATCAAATTCAACCTTTTTATTTTACAGTTGAGAAAACTGATGCTCAGAGATGTTAAATGAATAGTCCAAGTTTATATAGTGTCATTACTGTATTTGATGCAAAGCTCTCCTGACTCCTAATCTAGAACTCCTTCACTTTCTTGTTGCTACATTGCTACCAAACATGGAGGTTTTACTGGTTATTTGAGACCTGGGAACAGAGTAAACAGCCATGTTCTTGGTGTTCAAGACATGGGATTCATTGGCTCCTGGGAAAGGCCTTAATTTAGAAAGGACAAGGTCATCCACTGCATCCTGGGCCATCGAGTCATCTTGATTTTGATCCTGGTACTAGACCAAATGAGTCTGGAGGAGTGAAGTCAGTGATTTTGCACAACCCTACCTCCCTTAAATACAATTAATGTGCAAGTCAAGATATCATTCTCATGATGTTATTGGTCCTCTGAGAATAAACACAAACAACAACAATAGACATAAAAAAGGAGAAATATAAGCCAATAGCTAGAGGGGATGGATGGATCAAGGGAGGGTTTATTAAGAACAGCAAAGACCTGAACATATTTATAGGGAGTAGGGAAGCAGACAGCAGGCCAAGAGAGTGGGGATGATAGACAGGAGCATTCTACTGGAAAAAGCAGGATGAAATAAGCCTGGAAAAGTTTTTTAAATTCATCATTCATACAAGATAAAAAGAGAGAAAATCACTCCTAGCTAAGGTACACATTTAAAGGACATTATAAGGGAGGGAAACTGGAATCCAAGAACTCCAGAATAAGCATAGTAATAGCCTAATTGCGTTCAAATATCATCACTAAAGTCTAAGTAGCAGTCAAGTAGTGAATAGAAATTTAACTTAACCACCTGCCACATAGTAAATATTGGTGATATAAAAGTCAAAGGCAACTCTGGCCCTCAAAGAGTTCACATTTTAAGAAAAAACAATATACAAACCACTAAGTTCAAATAACTAACAGAAGATAAGTTCAAGGGAAACAGTAGAGAGAAGGTACTAGTATTAAAGGGCATTGGTAAGACTTCTCAGTGTGGGTGGAATTTCATCTGGGCCTTGAAGTAAGCCAGGAAAAGAAGTAAAACATGTACATTCAAAATGAATTCCACATCCAATTTTCATTCTTATTATCAAGAAAGCACAGATACTGAGTAAGCTGGTGTGTAAGACTGAGTTGCAACCTATCCTTCAAAGGTTTGTCATCAAAGGCAGCTCTGGGGGAGTAGGAAGACTCATGCTACTGACAGCAGAATAAAATGTTAAAAAAAATATTACATTCCACTAAAAAGCAGGTGCTGATCTAGAACTTCTAAGAAGACCAAATTTCTGGGAATGAGTTAGGAAAGTTTCTTTTTTTCCTAATAGATGTTTCTCAAAAAGGAAAATTAAATATTTTTTAGATTTAGAGAAACATAATGACACTAACTCATAGAATAGAAACTGAGGCAGATATTTGTGCACCTAAGAGGAGAAAGCTGAGGGTCCTTGGCCATAATGCTTTCTTATGTACAGTCTCTATTTCTGTGCCTGTTTTATTCCTTTGACCACAAGAAACTATAGTTTAACCTGCCTAATGAGGCAAAACAGCCTGGGTTTCTGCCAGTTGTTCCTAAACTATAGCAAATTCAACTTCGACAAAAGTGGAGGGGAGAAGGTGCTGTGTTCATTTCCTCCTATTATGTCACCACTGCCATGGAGAAAATCAATCTGGCTCATATCCAATTGATCTTATCCCCAAGTAGGTGGAAAATTCCTTACAGTGAAAATTCTTTTTTTTTTTTTTCTCCTGGAATGCTATTTTATGGATGTAAACTCTAACTTTTTCAGCTGTTGATTAAAGAGTAATTGGCAGGTTCAATCAACCTCAAATTCCCTGCCCCACTTTCACTTTAGAAAAGAGTTTGGGAACCTATCTGGAAAGAGATGCAGCCAACAAAGAGGCTCCGGAGATTAACTCTCTTACAATATTCATGACTGGCATGAAACAGTCTAAAGAAAGCTGGCTTTGGTTCTTTTATGATAACAATGCTTTATATTAATTTCAAAAGTTATACTTCCAAGGGCTTTCCATTTTCCATCATGAATTATGAGTGCCTTCTAATACCCTTGAGTATTAAGGTATTATAACAAGCCACAGATCTAAAATTATAAACTAGAATGGACCAAATAGCTAATCTATTATAATTTTCTCATTTTACAGGTGAGGAAACTGAGGATCAGAGAGGGAAAATGACTTGGCTAACATCACACAGCTGGCAGAATTGGGGCTGGAACCCAAGATATCTGATTCCCTCTGGGGCAAAGTTCTTTTAATTATACAGCATTGCCCCCTTTAATTTTATGTATTTAAAGAACATATTTAAAATGCTTTGCAAACCTGAAAGTGCAACATAAATACGATTTATCATCATCATCATCATCATCATCATCATCATCACCCATAAGAGTATATGGAAGATAATGATAATATTCATTTAGTATGAATTTAATAGCAGACAGAATGAAAATGTTGCATGTTTAAACATTTGTTGGTTTTGATTTTTTTTTTTTTTTTTTTTGGAAAGGCAATTGGGTTTAAGTGACTTGCTTGGGACCACATAGCTAGCAAGTATTAAGTGTCTGAGACTGGATTTAAAACTCAGGTCCTCCCAACCTCAGAGTTAGTGTTCTATCTGTTGAGGTTGAGAAAAGGGGACCCCAAAAGTTTGGGGCAAAGTTTTGTTGAAAGTAATGGTATGCCATTACAAAGAGAATTGAATTCTAAGGGAATCCAGTAAAGAAACAGAACCAAAGAGAGTCATTTTATCCAACTTCTACCATAGATATGCTAATTCTATGGCTCAAGGGCTAGGAAGTCTATCACTGGCATGTTAATTCTAAAATCCAAGGATAGGGCTAGGAAGCAGTTGTCAGATTGAGGGGTGGTTTTTGAAATTTGATCTCTGCTTATATCATTCTGTATCAGTTTATCTAAATCTTTCCATGGTTCTCTAAATTCCTCATGTTTTCTTTTATTGCACAGTAGCATAAGATTTTCATTTCCCAATTAATGGTCACATTCTTTGTTTCTAACTTTTTGTTACCATGAAGAGATCTTTTACACACACACATACACATAGGTACATAAATATATATGTTTATATATGTGTGGATGCATGCATGTAATTTAATATATAATATATATTATTATATAATATGATTATTAGAAGAAAATGTCAAACCACTCCAGTATCTTTGCCAAGAAAACTCCAAATGGATTCACAAAGAATTAGACACAACTGAAACAACTAAACAAAACACCATATATTCATATAGAAAGAACATTTATTTCTACATCAAAAGCTATGACAGTTTAGTCACATATTTTGCATAGTCATATCCATAACTGCTAGATTAATTAATTGTTCCACCAAAAGTGTATCCATGTACCTATCTTCCCATAGTCCCTCTAATACTGCCTTGTCAGGTATATATTACATATATTCATGCTGCCTGGGAATCCTTCTTTTGAATTTCCATTGAAAGGACATTTCAGTCTCCTCTTTCCATATCTAATTCTTTGAAACCATTTGTGGTAGAAATGACTTTTGTTTTATGTAGGCTGGGATGGGTTCTTTCTCCTTAAGGAAAGGGAGAGTTTTTGAATTTTACAACCAATAGCAAATGCAGAATTTCAATATTCAAAAAGAACAAAAAAGTATTCTGAATAAGAAATTAAATTCTGTATATATAGAATGGATTTTTGGTTTTGTTTGCTTCTTTTTGCTTGATTTTTTGCGTAGTTCAATTTTATTATTGTAGTTCTAAGACAGCCCAGTATGTATCCTTCTGAGCTTCTTTCTATTTTACTCTGCTTATCTTTTTTTAAATGATTCACAAATATTCATTAATTTCTTTTCTTCTTTTTTTCCCAGTATTTTTGTTATTCTCCCTACATTCTGCCGCTCTCCAAATGAAAGCTTTCTCTTGCAACAAATAAATATAGTCACACATGGTAATTCTGAATCTGTACTTCTAGTCCATTGTCTGTCAAGATACGAGAAACATGATTCATTATCAGTCTTCTAGAGTTGTGATCTGTCTGCACATGACCCGGCTTCTTTAATATTTCACAAATTGGTTTTCTTTACTTTGTAGAAAATAAATTGTTCTCTTGGACTGTGCATTTTTTTCTGCATTAATTCATACAAATGTTATGCCACAGTTCTCTTTCATTGTTCTGACTCAATTTCCCTAATTATCCTGAGCCAGTCCCGCCTCCTCAGTTTCCCTAACTGTTCTGCTTCAGTTTATAATTGCTCAATCCTGTGAAACCTCCCCTCCCTCTTTATCAGAATATTTGATAAGGATAAAAGATCTGATGTTTTAGAATATCAGAATGCCTCTCCCCATCCCAAGCTATCAGAATGTCAGATACTGTCTTATCAAGATGCCTCTCCCTATTTCCAGGGTGCTTCCCCCTGATTGTCATCCCCTCTCCAGAGGCTCACCCCACTCTGTCAGAGTCCTGTTCCCCATTCTCAGCACCCTGATTCCGCCCCTGCCTCAATTTACCCTGAGTATGAGCCATATGTATATATGTCATTGAGAACTCACATTGTTTGGAGCCGATAGTCTCATTCAGCCCTGGGACCAAGCCATGGATCTATTTGGTCCCAGTAAATCTCTTCCTTTTAAATAAATTATTAATTACGCTCTAATCTCTATCATGCCTCAGTTTCTCTGGCATTTCACAGAGTCTTCCCAGGCTTCTCTGGTTTTATCTCTTTCATCATTCTTATCATTCAGTAACATTTTATTCTATTTAGATACCATAATTTTTTCAATCAGTCCATTTAGTCAGGAACTCCCAGTAGGCTCCTCTAATTTCTTTATTATATAACATTTTATACCTAGGCCACATATCTATTTGGAATTTATTTTGCTGTGTCTGATGTGAGATACTTCTCACACTAATTTCTGCCAAATTCCTTTTTGCCAACATTTTTTTTTACTGAATATGGAAAGAATCCTGATTCTAGGTTGGGCCCTTGGGTTTATCAAACTTTATGCTATGTTTGATTGTTTCTTTATCTTAAGTACCCAACATATTCCACTAATCAACTTTTCTGTATTTTTTTCCATTATCAAAATATTTAGACAATTATTGCTTTGAAGATCTGATTAAGATCTAGTATTGCTACAATTCCTTCTTTCATATTGTTTTCTCATTATTTCCCATGAGCTTTTTGACTTTTTTTGCTCTTCCAAATGAATGCTGACATTTTTTCTTGTTCTTTCGGTAGAACTAAAGCTAGCAAGGCTCTAGTACTGTGGTTGACTTGGCCCTGGATGTGAAATTTAATTATAGTATTATCATTTTTATTATATTGACCCACTTCAACTATGAGCAATTTATATATATCTAATTATTTGTTTCTCTTTATTAATGCAAAGAGGTTTGGTTCTTTGTTGTTCTTGTTTGTAGTGGGAAGAAAAGACCAAATATTTAATAACTGTCTTCTATGTACTTTACAACAATCCTGTGACATAGATGCTGTTAATATCACCATTTTATAATTGAGGAGACTAAGGAAAAAAACATTAGGAATTTTACAAGGTTACAGAGCTAGTAAATATCTAAGCCTGTATTGGAAGTGAAGTCTCCAAAGATCCACCTACTTGCCTTTTGTTCTATTAATATAAACTGTGTGTTTCTTGGTAGCTGAACTCCCCCTTTTTACATTCTTAGTAATTTGGAATGGAATTTATCTATATCTTCCTGTTCCATTTTGCTGGTAATATAAAGAAAAGGAGATGATTTTGTGTGTTTATTTTATGAACTGCTATTTATTAAAGTCATTAAATACTTCAATTAATTTTTATTTGAATTTTAAGGGTTCTCTAAGCCTACTGTCATATTATGTGCAAAAGTGATAATTTTGTTTCCTTTTTTCTTATATTTATTCCTACAATTTTTCTTGTCTCACTGCTATAGTTATCTTTGCTTACCTTTGATCTTATTAGAGCAGCTTTCTTCAATTATAGATCTTGCTAACTTTTGATTTTAGATAATCACTATTTAGTATATCAAAGAACAGTTAATTTATTGCTATTCTTTTACAAGGATCTTGTATTTTGTTTAAAAAAAGTATTTTCTTCATCTATTGATATAACCATGTGATTTTTTTTTTATTGCTTTAGTTCTTAAAATAGCTTAGAGATCATATTATGCTTTATATTTTTTATGTATACTTTTCCTAACATTGAATCAACCCTCTTTCTTGGTAGAAATATAAGAACAATCATAGTATATTCTCTCTTAAATATGTCATGATAGTCTCTTTGCTAGTATAGTCAATATTTTGTATTAATATTAATGAGAGAGAGTGATTTATACTCTTGCTTTTATTCCCCCTGTATTTCTTTCTGTTTTAGGTATCAGAATGACCTTTGTCTATAGAATGGGTTTAATTGCACCCCATTCTTTCCTGATTTTTGCATAAAATTTGTGTAATATTGGAATTAACTGTTCTTTGAATGTTTGACAAAATTCACTTATATATCCATGTCTTGAAAGATTTTGTTAAGACTTTGTTTTTCCCTCCTGATTTTTGCATAAAATTTGTGTAATATTGGAATTAACTGTTCTTTGAATGTTTGACAAAATTCACTTATATATCCATGTCTTGAAAGATTTTGTTAAGACTTTGTTTTCCCTCCTTGAAATTATTAAACTTGCCATTTCTTGCTCTTTTAATCCAACTATTTTATATTTTTAGAAATATTTGCCAATTTCCTTTGAGTTATCAGTTTTGTAAACATATAATTAAAAAAAAGTTTCTATTTTATTATTTTCTCCAAAACTAACTCATAGGTTCATCAATGTAATTTTTTTGAGTTTTTAAAATATCTTCTTTATTTTTTATTTTTAATATTTGACTAGGGTTTATTGTTTTAGTGTTTTTCAGATTGTTTTTAATTATGTCTGGCCTACTGGCCAAACATTCCCCACCCCTGCTTTAGGGAAACATGTATATTTTTAAACATTTTCTTCAACAAAAAAAGGACAAATAATATTATATTAAACAGGGGTGGGGAATGTCTGGCCAGTAGGCCATATAAAGCCTATGGAATCACTTCGTCTGCCCTTACCAAAGCAATCTCAGGTGAAAATAATTCCCATTACTTGAGTTCTTCGTATGGCCTGAGAATGATGTTATAAATATTCAAATGAACTTTGGCAGAAAAAATGTTCTCCATCACTGCTCTAAAGAGTATTTTAGTTGCATCCCCGAAGTTATGATATATTTTTATTTTTATCCTTTAACAAAATTATGCATTATTTCTATGATTTATTATTTTACACACCAATCCTGCAGGATTATTTAGTCTCTATTTAAATTTGAATCCTTTCTCCAAAAGCCCTTTATTGAATATAATTTTATTGCACTTATAGGTAAAGGATGTGCTTGATACTTCTGCTTTTCTGTATGTCTTTATAAAGTTTAAATATCCTAGAACACAGTGAATTTTTGTAAAGGTTACATGCACAGTTGAGAAATGTGTATATTCTTTTCTGTGCACATGTGTTGTCATCAGAAATCTGCCTTATCTAATTATTCCAAAATTCTATTTCTAAACTTTTTTCTTATTTGTATTTTTGTTAGATTTGTCCAGATCTGAAAGGAGTACATTAAAGTTTTTCACTATTGTAGTTATCTATTTCTCTTTGTAATTTGGTAACTTTTAATTCAAGTACTTAAATGATATGATATTCAAAAGCATACCTGTATTAAATATTACTATTATTTCAAATATAGTCATTTTTCTGATTCTCTTTTAACCACATCTACTTTTACTTTTGTTGTTTTGAGACCACGATTGCTATCCTTGATTTTTGTGAATTTGCCCCAAATGTAACAAATTGTGTTCTAGTGTACCCATTTCAAACTGAATTTTAAAATTTTTAGTGTTTCTTGTAATTAACATATTATTGAGTTTTGCTTTCTAATCTATTCTACCACAATCTTTTATTTATTAGTGAGTTCATCCTATTTATTCATTTTACTGTTTTGACTGTATATTTCTTTATATCATAACCTCTCATACTTTTCTCATTTTTCCTCAAACCCTTTTCTTTACATAGAAGAAAATAGAAATAATACCTATTGTTTATGTGTCATTTAGCACACTAAATATACATATATATTGTTTATCTTTTACATATTTATTATTTCATTTGAGAAAGAGAAAGAATCTGGTCAATGCCAGTTGGTCTGTGGTCTAGGGGTCAAATTATTAGCTTTTCTTCCTTATTTCTTTAAAATATAAAAAACTGGAGATTTAGTGGAATTTATACTCAAAATAACTTTCTTTTTTTCTTATTTATTATTTTATTTTTTTCTAAATTACACGTAAAAATGGCTTTAACATTCTTTTTTTCTTTTAGGTTTTGAGTTCTGAATTCTCTCTCTCCTTTAACCCTCTCATTGAAAAGGCAAACAATTTGAAATTAGTTATACATGTGTAGTTACATTTTCATGTAAGTTATTCAATGAAAGAAAGCACAGACAAAAAAAACAAGAAAAATGTAGAAAATTTAAAAAAAAGTATCTTTGATATGCATTCAGACTCTACCAGTTCTTTAGAGATAGCATCTTTCATAAGTCATATAGAAAAGTCATGGATCATTATAATGTTAAACATAGCTAATTTGTTCATAATAGTTTATCATACAATATTGCTGTTACTAGATACAATATTCTTCTGGTTTTCACTTTGCATCAGTTCATGTAAGTCTCTCTATGTTTTTCTAAGAATAGTCTACTCATCATTTTTAAAAGCACAATAGTATTTTATCACAATCATATACAACTTATTCAATCATCCCCCAATTGATGAATATCCCCTCTGAGTTCAATTCTTTGCCACAATTAAAAGAGACACTTATAAATATTTTTTGTATGCATAGGTCCTTTTCCTTTTTAAAAAAAATCTCTTTGGAGACTTAAATGAACTGATGCTGAGTGAAACAAGCAGGACTAGGAGAACATTATATACTTCAACAACAATACTATATGATGATCAATTCTGATGGACCTGGCCATCTTCAGCAATGAGATGAATCAAATCAGTTCCAATGGAGCAGTAATGAACTGAACCAGCTACGCCCAGCAAAAGAACTCTGGGAGATGACTAAGAACCATTACATTGAATTCCCAATCCCTATATTTTTGCCTGTCTGCATTTTGGATTTCCTTCACAGGCTAATTGTACAATATTTCAGAGTCTGATTCTTTTTGTACAGCAAAATAACAGTTTGGTCATGTATACTTATTGTGTATCTAATTTATACTTTAATATATTTAATATCTACTGATCATCCTGCCATCTAGGGGAGGGGGTGAGGAGAAGGAGGGGAAAAATTGGAACAAAAGGTTTAGCAATTGTCAATTCTGTAAAATTACCCATACATATAACTTATATAACTTGTAAATAAAAAGCTATTTTAAAAATTGTATTGGTTTCACTGAAATTTATTCACTGGAAGTGTATTTTGTAATACATCATGTACAACTCTCAAATTTAAAGTTACAATAAAAATCTCTTAACAATGAAAAAAAAATCTCTTTGGGATATAGATCCAGCATGGTATCATTTGGTTAAATTGATGGTTTTTATAATCCTTTGGGCATTGTTATAAATTGTTCTCCAGAATGGTTGAATAAGTGTACAAATTCACCAAAAGTACATTAATGTTTTAATTTTCCCACATCACTTCCAACATTTGTCATTTTCCTTTTCTGTAATATTAGCCAATCCAATATGTGTTTCTCAGAGTTGTTCTAATTTGTATTTCTCTCATCAATATTGGTTTAGGGAATTTTCATATGATTGTATATAGTTTTAATTACTTTGAAAACTGCCCATTAGTATCTTTTGACCATTTATCACTTGAGGAATGGCTCTTATTTCTATAAGTTTGATTCAGTTTTCTACATGTTTGAGAGTGTCCATATTTTCCCTACTTCCTTGTAAATTGTTCTTTTGTTCCCTGTTTTTTTTTTTTTTAATTTTTACTTTATTCCCCTCCCCAAAGCAGACTACAATTAAGAAAGGATATATTTATGTATACATATGTAGATAAATACATACACATACATACACCCCTATTGCCCACCTATACACATGTATACCTTTCCTATTCCTGCTAACTCTTTGCTTTAATTCTGTTCCTTAACTTGCCTTGCTACTCAACTTCTCCCCACCCATGGATTCTTCCCTTGTCCCTCTCCTTTTGCTTCCCCATCCACTCATCCCTCTCCCCCCCCCCCTTTTTTAGATTTTGGATAATGCTATACCTTTCATGGTATATATATAGTGCTACCTATTGAACACATTCCTAATGTGAGTAGATTTTCAGAATTATGAGTACTCTTCCCCCCACTAATGCATCTTGTATCTATTCTTTTTCTGTACATTATTCGTATGACCTAATTACTATTTTTATCTTAACTTTGCCCCAATCTTTCTTTTGAGCTACCCTATTGTTGATGTCAACCATATGGTATGCATTTCCCATGTTAAAAAAAAAAAACATAAATAATTTGTCTATGTTGAATTTCTTGAAACTGATCTTTGATATTGACTCTTATATGTTAAATTTTCCATTATGTTCAAGTTTGGTTGATAGAAAGTTCTAAAAATCTGTAAGTTCATTGAATGTCCATTTTTTTTCTCATTCAATATTATAGATAATTTTGCTGTATATGATATTTTTGGCCAAAGGACAAAGACTTTTGATTATTGGTAAATAGAATTCCAGGACTTGTGGTCTTTTATTGTGGCTACTGCTAAGTCTTGTACAATTCTAATTGTAGTTCTAATGTATTTGAATTTTTTTCTTCTTTCTTGAAAAATGTTCTTTTTAATCTGGGATTTTTGAAATTTGACAATACTATTCCTATATGATTTCCACAAAGGATCTCATTGAGGTGTTCAGTAGATTTTTTCTGTTTCTTCTCTCTCCTCATATTCTATACTCTTTCTTGGATTATGTCTTGTATTATTATATCAAGGTTTTTGGTTTTTTTTTTTGGTCAACTTTTAGGCAGTTCAATTATTCTTATATTTTCTCTTCTTGATCTATTCTTCAGTTGTTTTTCTTGTGTTTCATATTCTATTCTATTTTTTCATCCTTTATAATTTGTTTTGTTATTTCTTGGTCTCTCATAGCTTTACTGGCTTTCTCTTGCTCGATTCTAATTTTTCAGAGTTATTTTCATTTTTGAGACTCTGTATCTCCTTTTCTAATTGGTTAACTTTTAAAAAAATATTCTTCTTGTTTTTTCTTGGAATGTTTTTAATCTTATTTTTAATTTTTAGCTTTTCCTCAGTGTCTCTCATTTGATGTTAAAATTATTTTTTTGAGTTCTATAAATTATCTGTGGTTAGGGAGTCATTTCCCATTACTCTTTGGGGTATGAGTTTTTTTTTTTTTTTTTACTTCTGTTTCCTCCTCTGAATATGAATCCCAGTCTCCCCTGTTCCCAAAGCAAGTTTCTATGGTAGAGTTCTTCTTTGCCAATTCATTTTTTTTTTTAAACAAGAGGTATTAGTGTAAACACCTCTAATCATGGGATGGGGGACTATGGTGCCTCAAGTTTCCCTTCAACTCTCCCCTCTGACTAGGAATCCCAAGCCAAGAGCTCCCCCCTCCTGCAAGGGCCCACAGCCAGCAGCATCACTGCCCCACTGCCTCTGCACTTACCCGGCCTTGGTTCCTTCTCGCCCAGGGCCAGTCTCAGCAGCACAGCTGGGCTTGTCATTCCTAATCAGCTGAGGTTTACTCAGCAGGCCTCCACAAACAATCTAGGACCTAAAAGTCTCTGTGTTTCCTGCAGAGGCTCCAGCCACACCTAGCTAGCCCCAGGGCTTCCCAGTTGGTGTTCCTGTGGAGCTACCCTGAAGGTGTCTGCACTTTAGACTGGTTAATCCCCAATCTAGGGTCTTCTCAGGTTGTACCTATAGGACTTTGTTCTTCCCCAAACCTTCTTGATTTTTCACATCTATATTTGTCCTGAAATGCAAATTTATTCTATTTGTGGGGGAAATCTAGAGAGTTTGAAATTTAGCACCCTATTCCACCACTATCCCAGAATTCTCCCTTATATGTTTGAGAAATGAAGTCTTTATTTGAGAAACTCACTGTAAATTTTTTTTACACTAATGATTATCAACTATATATTTCTCCCCGTCCTATTTTCCCCATTTATCCTACTCTTACTCTCCTTTTACCCTGTACATTCTCAAAAGTGTTTTGTTTCTGATTTTTATCTCCCCCAAATTTCCTTTCTTCTCTCAGCTCCATCATCCCCTGCTTCTCTTATCCCTTCCCTTCCTACTTTCCTGTGTGGTAAAGTAGATTTCTACACCAAATTGTGTGTGTATATTATTCCTTCTTTAGGCTAATTCCAATTTCAAGGAAAGTAAAGTTCATGTACTTCCCTCCCATTTCCCCCCATTTCCTCCTCCCCTAAAAATTTTTGAGACCTCTTTTATGCCAGATAATTTATTACTTTCCACCTCTCACTTTCCCGTTCTCCCAGTACATTCTTCTTTCTCATCTCTTAATTTTATTTTTAGATAATTATACCAATAAATTCAACACAAACTTCTGTTTTCTATATATTCTTCTTCTGACCTAATAATGAGAAAGTTTTTAGGAATTATAAATATTATTTTCCATGTAGGAATATAAATAGTTTTACCTTATTGACAATTTAAACCTTATGATTTCTCTTTCTTATTTATCTTTTAATGTTTCTTTTGCATCTTATATTTAAAAATAAATTTTTTTATTCAGCCCTTATCTTTTCATCAGGAATAGTTAAAAGTCCTCTATTTTATCTAAGATCCACTGTCTGTTCCACTCCCTACTTCCCCTCTCCCCACAATGATTAGATTAGGTTTTGCTGGGTAGGTGATTTTTGATTGTAATCCTAGCTCTTTTGACCTCCAGAATTTAATATTCCAAGTCCTCTAATCCTTTAATGTAGAAGCTGCTAAATCTTGTGTTATTCTAACTGTGGTTCTACAATATTTGAATTGTTTCTTTTTTGGCTGCTTGCAGTATTTTCTCTTTAATCTAGGTTCTTTTTTTAATCATGACTTTCAAGTAGTACAATAATTTGTAAATTATCTCTCCAGGATTTATTTTCCAGATCTGTTGTTTTTCCAACGAGATATTTCACATTCCACCCCCACTCCCCCTTTAAATTCTTTTAATTTTCTTTCTTGATATTTCATAAAGTCATTAGCTTTCACTTGCTATTTTTTTTAGGAATTATTTTCCTCAGTGAGCTTTTGTATTTCCTTTCCCTTTGGTCAATTGTCTTTTTTTAAGGAGTTTGTCTCTTCAATGAATTTTTGTATAATTTTTTCATTTGGCCAATTCCGCTTTTCAATGCATTCTTCTCTTCATTGTATTTCTGTGCCTTTTACTATTTGGTCTATTTTGTTTTTTAAGGTATTATTTTCTTCAGTATGTTTTCCTATATCAAGTTGTTGCCTTTTTTTTTTTGTGATTTCCTTGTATTACTTTCATTTCTCTTCCCAATTTTTCCTCTACCTCTCTTACTTGATTTAAAAATTATTTCTGAGCTCTTCTATGGCCTGAAATGACTTCATTTTTTTTTTTTTTGACACGTTGTATGCAGAAACTTTGTTTTCTTTTTCTGAATATGTGCTTTGATTTTCCTTGACCCTAAGTAACTTTCTATGGTTGGAATTTTTTTTTCATCTTTTTTTTTTTTTTCTTTTGCTCATTTCCAGCCTATTTCTTGACTTTTAACTCTATGCTAATATGGGACCTTTGTGATCTGTACAGTTGTTTTTAGAGCTAATTATGGGAACCTCTAAATTTTTGACTCTTCTAAGGAGATACACTCTCTTGAACTGTGACCTGGTTTGTGAACGACCATAACACTCTTTAATCATGCAACTCTGACCAGGTTCCTGCTCCCCCATGATCACAAGTTCTACTGTGCTAGTGCCCCTCCTTGCCCTGGGATTCAAATCCAGGACTGCAGCTCCATCCAAATATAGGCAATGCAACGGAGTCTTGCCTTTGACAGCAAAAGGACCTCTGTCAATCTCCTTCTAACCTATTGTCTGATCCCTTTACTTTCTGTGGGCGGAGAGGGCCTTATTCTCTGGAAATTGCTAGTGCTGCCCCTGAATCAGTCACCCTGAGGACTGCTCCTTGTTTGCTGGGGCCATAAATCTATGCTGATTACTGCTTCTCTTTCACCCTGATGGAACATTCCTTTTCTGCCAAACTTCTAAGTAAAACTAAAAAATTGGGTTTTTTTGGTTTTGGTTTTGGTTTTTGCTCTGTCTTTTTATGAGTTCTGTCACTTTAGAATGTCTTTAGAGTCATTATGTAAAAATATTTGAAGGGCTTTGGGGGAGAACTCAGTCAAATTTATACTTTTGCTCTACTCTTTCTGATGTTGCCTTGATGAAGGCAGAAGCAGAAAGGAACAGCATCTATTTTAATTATTAGTAGTAATAATGACCTTTTAATATTTTATTGCAAATACATTCATATCCATTGATTTTATGGTCCCTAAATCACTGAACTGGCCTGAGCTAGGTCTGGCTGAGAATGCCCTTGATATCTATACCAGACTTGCTAAGTCTCAGAAAATTGCTCTTCTATAGGGATCAGCCTTGCTTGTAGTACTGCAGTTAGAAGACAAATGCTTTTTAACTTATAAAGTGTGATAGGACTATGAAATATTAATGTTTATTGTTTCTGTGCTTAATCACATTCTTTAAATATATAAATATGCAAAAACAAATATGTAAATAAATAAAATTTCTTTAAATATTAAAATGTTACATCTAAAACCTATTGAACAAATAAGTAAGCCCCATATCTCACCTCTGTTTGACAGGACTGGTTTGTTGTATGAAACAAAGGTGGCAAGGGAAATCAATAGGCCATCACACTGTGTGAAGCAGGAGGGTGGAAAATTAACGAGGTATGACAAAATGAGTCTAGACTGTATTTCAGTTTCACCTACAATTGCATTATCTAAACCCAACATTCTTTTTCCCCTGGAGGGTTTTCTCCATGTCCTAATTCAAAAAAAAAAAAAAAAAAGGGAAAGAAAGGAGTTTTGTATTAAAGGCATATAAAAATAATGACATCTTTTCATGAAGTTGACAAATCCCTTCTCAATTCTGAATCTTCTTTTGTTTTCCACTGAGTTCATCTGACAAACTGAAAGATGATTGTTCACTTTAGGGAAACCTTAGCAACATTTTCAATGAAAGCAGCCAAATCTCACATCCTGGATTAGCTTTATGTTTTGTTCCAGAAAATGGCATTGCACTAAGCTTACTACATGGGAAGGAATTTAGGTAATTGCTGCCCTTCCATGTCTATCCCCCATTTTTGGAATATTCACCTTCTTCAGCTCTGCCTCTGAGAATCTTTTTGCACACCCTCCAAGACTTCCTGACTTGTTCGCAATTCAGGTTCTTCTCAAATGAAGCTGATGTAGCCTAAGTTTGATCTAATTTGGCACAAATATAACACTCAGGGACACAGCATTCAAATTAGGCAGTTGTTCACAGTCCACACTTTCCTTCCTCTAAGTTTCATGAGATGCTGACAGGCAAGAAAAGCAATCTCTAGAGAGATCTTCTTCCTCCAGACAGTGGCTGTGACCATAACCCAAATCATTCACCTGCAATAAGTTCCTTATCAACTGCTAACAAGTGAGTCTGTTTATTTATTTATTCTTAATTTTAAAGCTTTTTATTTTCAAAACATTTGCAGGGACAACTTTTTAACACTGACCCTTGCATAACCTTGGGTTTCAGATTTTCCCCTCCTTCCCTAGATGACAAGCAATCCAGTATATGTTAAACATGTTAAAGTACATGTTGAATTTAATATGTGTAAATATATTTATACAATTCTCTTGCTGCATAAGAAAAATCAGATCCTCCCAAAAAGTAAATGAGTAAGAAAACAAAATGGAAGTTGTGATCCACATTCAGGTCCCACAGTCCTTTCTCTAGGTATAGATGGCTCTCTTCATCACAAGATCATTGGAACTGGCCTCAATCATGTGATTCTGTTTAAATCAATTGTTAGTTGAGCATAAACCTTTTCCTGACCTCCAGATGTTAGATAAATATTTAAAGCTTTTATTAAGGGCTCACTATATAGCATGCATTCTGCTTAGTGTTGAGGATGCAAATTTATTATTCTCATTCAATAGTTTCAATCTAACTATTCATGACTCCATTTAAGATTTTCTTGGCAGAGATATTGAAATGTTTCCTTTTCATTTCCTTTTCCAGCTCATTTTATAGATAAGGAAACTGAGGCAAACAGTGAAGTGACTTGTCCCAGATCACACTGCTAGGAAAGTTCTAAGCAGGTCTTCCTGATTCTAAGGATGCAAATACAAGGGGGGGAGTGGGAAAAGAAGATAATCTTTAAGCTCAAGGGCTTTCCATTCTATTGAGAAAAGGGAAGAGAAGAAGAGGAAGTATTTAGGATAGTGAATGAAAAAGGCTATAGTAAAGAGTTGGAAAAATGTTAGTGTTATTTCCCTCCTTAAATAAACTTGTATCTACTTATTAGTATATGAATTGTATCCCCATCTTTGCAAATCCTGGGCAAATGACTTGATTTCCTTGGGAGCTGAAGTAGATGGCCTCTGAGGTCCTTTCTAGCTGTAAGCCTTTTCCTACGTAGTAGGCAATTAATAATTGCTTATTATTGAATTGTTTTTGTTGCAAAGTATTGAATATTATGTTTTATGGTTGAAGAGTTTTCTTTGGATGCTTTATAGAATTTCTTTATTAGGAATTATTAGGAAATTATATTATTTAAGGTCTTAGAATATTTACAAGATGCCCTATTTTTTTTTTCTGAAAGCATTATTAACACAGGATTAGGGACTAGATCTGTGATTTTAGTGATATAGGGAAATTTTCAGTGAGGAAATCCAACCAAAGCAATTGGGTTACCTGCTCTCACTTAATAGTCTTAGAGAATCATCACAGATCTAGTGAAATTCAAAATCATACAGCCAGTATATGTCAGAAGAGGAATTTGAACCCGTCTTTACTTATTGACTATGCCTGAGGTCACCTAGCCAGAATTTGTCATAGGAGAAACTTGAATTATTTAGCACTGTGCTTGGCACTGAGTAGGTATTATAATAATATTCCTCCTCCTATTCTGGACTTTGAGGTCAGCTATTTAGTCATAAAACAACAACTTCTCTATCATTAACATAATTGCTGTTATTATTCCTATTAATATTTAGTGGCTTAATTAATTTAACTAAATTTAATTAATATTTGTGGTTTTTAAAAGTGTTTCCATGAACTGAGTAGATGCCCATCAGTTGGAGAATGGCTGAATAAATTATGGCATATGAATGTTATGGAATAGTATTGCTCTATAAGAAGTGATCATTAAGATGATTTCAGAGAGGCCTGGAGAGACCTACATGAACAGATGCTGAGTGAAGTGAGTAGAACCAAGAGAACATTGCACATGGCAACAAGATTATGTGATGATCAGTTCTGATATAGTGGTTCTTTCCAACAATGAAATGATTGGGGCCAGTTCCAATGGTCTTGTGATGAAGAGAGCTATCTGTACCCAAGAGAGGATTGTGGGAACTAGTGTGAATCATAACATAGTATTTTTACTTTTTTTTTTGTAATTTGCTTGCACTTTGGTTTTTTTTCTCATTTTTTCCCTTTTTTGATCTGACTTTTCTTGTGCAGCACAATGGTTGCGAAAATATAGGAGAATAGTACATGTTTAACATTGCTTGCAGTCCAGGGAAGCCGGGGGGAAAGGGAAGGAGAAAAATATAAAACACAAAATTTTGCAAGGGTGAATTTGAAAATTATCTATGCATATATTTTTTAAAAAGTTTTAATTTAAAAAAAGTGTTTCCATGTATAGTAAGGAGGTTTTCCCTTTTGAATTTCCCCACAATTTTGTGAGGTCCACAGGGCAAGTTCTATTGTTTCCATTTTTCAGTTGAAGAAACTGAGGCTCATGACCTTTAGACACTTATCTAAGAAGCTAGCTCCAAATCTGACATTTCTACTATAGCACAACAGGAAGACTTTTTTTTATAATACTAATGAGAGCAATCCTTCTCTCTTCCTCAATGGAGCAGAAAAAATGTGGTCTCCCACTTGAAGAAGATGGTGTTTTCTGAGTAGCTCCAGATTTTCACTTTGCCCAGTGAAGGTATTCCTGTATTCCTTTAATATTAAAGGTCAGTGTGGTGGAAATCAGTGGCTCTGAAGTCTGAAGAAAGAACCCAGCACCACAAAGAGATCTGCCATTCCCTTGATCCTACTTCTCCCTAGCCATGTCATCCCTTCAGTGACTTTGGTTAAGTTATTTTATCCAGACTACAATTTCTTCAACTGTAAAGTGAGTGAATTGGATTACCCCCAGCTCTGAAACTGTGGTTTGAGATTCCATATAGAATCTCATAACTGAATGTGGGGAGTCATAAAATTATGATTAATTATCTGTAAATGTTTGATTTCTATACCTATTTTATATACCTGTATACCCTGGCTTATGTAAAAATTTCTCAGATGAAAAGGGTTTGCAAGTGGAAAAAGTTTAAGAAGAATTACTAAGGTAATTCCAAATCTTATGAAGAAGGAAACTGTAATGATGGGAAGGCAGTAGTAGCTATTATATTCTTAAGGGATAGATTTACCCTAGCCACATCTTTGGAGTCTGTAGGTACCCTATTGAAATAGCTAGATGGCTCAGGGGATAGAGTGCCAAATCTAGAGTCAAGAAGACTCATCTTACAAATTTGGCCCTAAACATTATGTTTATCTCAAGGAGTAAATAAATCTTGTTTGCCTCTGTTTCTTCACTTGTAAAATGAGCCAGAGAAGGAAATGGCAAATACTTCTGATATCTCTGTCAAGAAAACCTCAAACAGGATCACAACTGAATAACAACAAGAGGTGCCATCCTGCATTTTAGAGCCCCATCCTAACCTGTACATGTGTGCAGGGGAAAGTGCTGCTATCAATTGTGTAGGTGGAGCAGGACAAGGTCCCACCCAGACTCATTTCACTGAATAGACGACACTAAATCAATCCCCAAGGTTCTCAGTCATTAATCCCAAACCTTCTCTGGACTCAATGCTTACCTCACTCCTTGAGTCATTTACAGGACAAATGATGAGAGATTTTTCTTTATCAGCAGTTTATGAAGTTTGACCAGTGATATATCTCTCTTGGCACTTAAGTCAGGAAAGGTCTTGTCATTGCTGCTCTGATGTTTTTAGGTTAAATATACCTTTCAATCAAATGAACTAGTCAAATGGTTCATGCCCAGAGCTGGCAAGACCTTTGAGAGACAATATTGGTGGAAAAGAGAAGATTGATAAAACAAACTAGAATAGAGAAATCCTATGAAGTAAGTAGTGGTAAATTCTTTTATATAGTATTTCAGTTTTCTCCATTCCCCCAGGCTTCTCTCCCATCTTCTTCCCCAATTCCATATTAAATGATTAAGCCAGAAGAATAAAATCCATAGGGATCCTAAAGATTTTAGTATTTATAAGAAAATGGCAT
This sequence comes from Antechinus flavipes, assembly GCF_016432865.1. Taxonomy (NCBI): domain Eukaryota; kingdom Metazoa; phylum Chordata; class Mammalia; order Dasyuromorphia; family Dasyuridae; genus Antechinus; species Antechinus flavipes. The sequence goes on along the minus strand of NC_067398.1, from coordinate 156,208,984 downwards.
GAGCCTTAGTCAGATTTATAGGGGAAATTTAACGTCAAGGGTTTGACATAACTTGGCTTTCTGATTGGATGTAGTAAGGTGGGGTTACATAAGACCTCCACTGAAGTGAGTCTGTAAGGCTGAGTTGATCCCCATCAGTGCCCTTCCCTGCTTGCCTTAGAGAGTAATCTTATCAGTATTTCAGGCTTTCTCTACCAACCCCACCTAATGACCCAGAACCTCATCAACTAGACATGATGTTTAACTGATTGCCTTACTAAAAATTGTAATAGAATAGAGAAAATATAACTCTCTTATGTCAATTCAAGTAGTCTTTTTTTTTTTTTTTTTTACAAATTTTCTACAGACTTTTGTGAGAAATAGCATTGGTCTGAGACAGCATTTTTGATCTGGGTTCAAGCCTTGTCTCTGTTGAATATTGTCTGTGTTACCTTGAGCTGAATTTCTTGGTGTTCCAGGAAACTTTCTAAGACTATACATTGGAGCAACTACTGTCAAAGCACAGTCTGAGTTCCCAAGGTCCTTTTAGGGGGTCTCTAACATCAAAACTTTTTTCTGTAATAAAGACATTTTTATTTCCAATATTAAAAATATTGATAGGTGGAGCTGGCATAAACAAAAGCTTTTTGGGGAGGAGTCCTCAATGATTTTTAATTTTTTGAGAACTGCTTTGTTGTTGAGAATCAGTCCACTTTGGTAGAAAGAGTTTCTTCTTCGAACATTTCCTGTATCAATGAAATCACAAAGTCCAGACCTAAAAAACAAAACAGAGAAAAAAAGTAAGCTTTTAAAATTCCCCAATTCTAGTGGATTTATCAATTGGCCAATCAGAATCAATTTTCAGTGCAAATCTTCATCCTATATTATTTTCTAGATGGAATATTTAGAAATGGAAGCATGGAAAAATAATTCTTATGCATACAAAAAAAAAAAACCTATGGGAAAGCACCTGCGTGTTTTCCAATATGGAATTATGTCTGTTAATTTTTTTGGAAACCTGAACTTTCCTTGACCTCCCAGAAAGTGGTCACTTCAACAGAATGAAAGACAACATGACATGCACGTCCAAAAATAAACAATTGTTTAAAGTGCATTTTAACCTCAGAGACCTCAAAAGAAAAAGCAACTGCAGTGTTTACTGATAACACAAGAGGAATTTGGTAGAAAAATTACTGACCTAGAAAAAAATTGTTAAATCTCTCATACTCTTTGTTTTCAACTGGCTGCAGTCCAGAAAGCATCTGACAGGGTTTCCAGACTAATAGCGACATTCCTAAAGGGAGGAAAATGGGCCAGAGCCCTGGAGCTAAGGTGTTGTGCCAGGACTCAGGGAAAGCAACCTATGAGTATAAAACAGGAGAGACAACTTGGCGCGGTGAATAAGTTTTGAAAGATGTTCAACAGAATCATTTTGGGAAGAAAAAAGGGTTTTATATTTTTATTAATGAGCCCAAACTCACCCAAAAAAGATGAAATGGAATCACTTAATAATACTGCTTTTTGTTTTTAAGTGGAATTTCATGTGAAGTACTTTTAACCCTTTAGCATTCATAGACTCTTATGAAATGTATAAATACAGTATTATAAGCCTTGTATATCATACAAAAAAAGGTCAAGTGGATTCATTTTTGGATCTAAGACTGTTCAAGTAGCCTTGATTTTTTAGGATATTTAGTTATCTCTTCATCCTAGAAATTTGCTCTACTCCTGGACTGTTTCTCACCTTGAAGTTACTCTTTGTCCCCCCAACCTAAGGCTGTTATTTCCCAGATCTTCTAGTTTAAGGAAGAGGCCCAAGACAAAGTCTCCAGAATGCACTGCTAACTCATCTCCAGAGTTTCCTACCATGACCCTTGGAGGTGTCTCTTCCCCACTCTGCCTTCTATCCTATCTCCCCAACCCTGCTCCTGCTGTAGGACTTCCTTTGGATGACTCTAGAGGAGAGGATGGGCCTGGTGACTTTGTGCTACTTTGCCTCACTTAAATCCAATTCAAAAGTCAAAACATAATCCTGATGACGTCTTTGGTCCTCTTCAAGTGAAGGACAAATAATACATACAAATAAACTTAAGAAATTCCGAATAAGGGAAGTGCAGTTTTCCCTTATTAGAATGCAGGCACCTTGAGGGCAATTTTGATTGCAGAAACCTCACAAGATATCTTGGAATTTGTGGGCTAGATTTCTTTCTTAAGGATCTTGTCTGAAAGCAGAATTGCTCAGGCTCTCATGGATTGGACTACAATTGGACCTAGCCCCACTAGGTCTTTAGGCCAATTGCCTCTGAAGGAATGTAAATAGCAATTGTTTTTGCTTTGGCCAAAAGGTCTTTCCTTTCCAGACTGATTTTTTTTTTTTTTTTGACTAGGTAAAGAGTCCATTCTCTGCCTCATTTCTTACCTAGTCTTAATCACTGAATGATCATTGCTTCAGTCAAACTTTCTGAAGACCTTAGTTTATAGTTTAAAAAGACCAAGATTTCCTATTGCATGTAGGACCATTTCCAGTGGTCCTAATAGAAATAGATTCGAGAGAGCAATAAATTGTAAAAAGAATATTGTATAAAAGTTCACAACATGGAATAATCATGGCAAATATCCATCACAGATTACAAAGTTATACTGTTTATTATGTGAATTAACAAGGGAAAAAAATATGTGCTTTGGTGGAACTCAAAATTAACCAGGAAGAAGAAGCCATTAAAAGGAAGATGCTATGAAGTGGAATATAACTCATAGTAGGCTTAATTCTTAAAAGGATCAACAAAAATCTTCATCATAAACATTTTGATAGAGAAATATAAAGGGGAGGATGGGAAATGAAAGTGGGAGCAAGGATGTATATTGAGATGTTGAAACTGCCTTGATGATACTAATAGAGACAATCTGAAAAAGCCTGGGTACCCATCATAGGAATTTTAAAAATGCTAATCAAGTCAGTTGAGCACATTTTGCCTTGTTAATCAGGCTGCAAGCCAAAACGAAGAATTTTCCTTTTAATACATGTATGTAGGTATCTCTGAGAGTATACATCTACACATATACATACCTAAGTACATCTTATATGTAATATGTAAAATATATACATACATGTAAATGTATATGCAGCAGTGAAAGCTCAGGTCATCAGACAGTTTTTTTTTTTAATTAGTCTCTACTCAGATGTTTTAATCTAAAGCTCTGTTTTAGCTGGGTAAGAGAAGGTTTTAATAAGTTGTTCAATCAGTAGAATCTAGTTCATCTGTTAGAATTGCCCTACTCATAGTGAAACTGAAAGGGTCTTGGATGAAGTGGGCACCATCCACAGAAGATGCCCTGAGAGGTGCTCCTTATAACATGACTTAACAGTTACTTTCCATTATCATCACCTGAAAATGTGGAGTTGGGGGAAGATGGACCACAGGGAACACTGCATCCCTCGGACTCACAAACTTTCTGTTTTCCTCTCACTTTGGTTCCCTTCCCTGACCCCTAAATATTATGTATAGTGGTACTCTCAAATAATTTTTTTAAACAAAGGATAATTTAAAAAGAAACTTTTAAAAATGCCATTTTGAGGGTCTATCAGGGTGCCAATGACATGTAAATGAAGCAAATGACTGGTGAGTTAGAGTAATTAACTTATGTTGGTCAGTTGGTTCTGCACAGATTTTAAGCTGAGTTTGTCTCTTCCAAACACTCTGCTTCTTTCCCCTTCTGGCTGAATTACTTATGCCCTAGCCCAAAGGATAGTGGGCCAGTAGCAAAACCCTTGTACATCTGAAGTAGATTAAAATGTGATTGGGAAATATTTAACAAAATAAATAAAAATAGAATATAACACAGATATTGTTAGTTGGTTTTCTGAGTCAGTATGTAGCCTGTAAGGAATTTGTTTCTTTTGAATCTGACAGATGTGCTTTAAACTCAATTTGGGTCACAGTCTCTATGTCCAAGATTGAACTCTCCTTTAACTCAATCATTTCTTGTTCTTTGAAAAAAATAAGTTATTTTTCTTTTTGAGCTTTAGATCCTGCCATCAGCTACATCTTGGAATCCTTCTCCTTAAGATTGCTTTATCCCAAGACTCCAGAACTACAGAAATTCCTTGAAATAGCCTCAGCTACCTTGAATTTAGCAGCCAACCCCCATGTGATGTGCTTGAGGTACAGCAACAAATGATGAGATTGATGTTCAAGCACCAAATGAGCAATTGGAACCAAATGAAGGAGGTTCAACACCAAAAGCAGGGTTTATCAGGTGATGAGTTTACAGTGGTCATTCACTTGGACAAAAGGTAGGTTTATTTATGACAAGAGACTACAGATAAAAGAAAGTGATACCACAGACACCAGGAGTGGTAAATATGAACTAGATTTGGGAGAGCACATAGTTAGCAAGGGGTTTTAACAATAAACAATGAAAAAGACAAGTTCCCAAGTGGAACTCATAATTAATTGAGACAAGGGGAATATACCACAAAGTGGGAATAAGCCCCTGGCTGGCTAAATCATAAAAGGGATTTATCACTCTAAAAGAGTTAGTTAGCCATAGTGAGGTAATCCCAAAAGGGAGTCAACAAAGATGGCATGGGCCATGCACAGATTTATAGGGGAAATTTTACCTCAGAGGTTTGACATAATTTGGCTTTCTGACTGGGTATAGTAAGGAGGGGTTACATAAAATCTCCACAGAAGGTGATACTATAATGTTGAACTGATCCCCATCAGTGCCCTTCCCTGCTTGCTTCAAGGAGTAATCTTATCAATACTTCAGGCTTTCTCTGCGAAGTTCACCTAGTAACCCAGGACCTCATCATAAAGATAAATCCTGGTTCTCTCCAGATCTCCAGTCTCTTACCTTATAAAAACCCCAAGATTTTAAACTGCCTTTTCCCCAAGCTTCAGGCAGCTTGCATCTCTCTCTGCCGGGTACAATAGGTATGTAAAAGAAATTTCTAATTTATCCACAAATCCTACCATAAGATGTCCCAGAATTGTTTGTTCCTTCACAATGTCGAAATAACCTATGACCTAGTTTTGTTTTTTATTTTATCTTCCCTTCGAATCTGATGTATCAGCCAATCAATAGTTATTGAGTGTTTACTTTGTATTATGTACTATAGGGATACAAAAAAAGAATAAGACTCTTAAGACATTTGTAGTTGAATTAGGGAGGTGGGATATATGCATATGAGAATGAAACTAAAAATACAGATTGTCTCAAATTCTTAGTACAGTTTTCCATTATTAAAAAAGTTTAAAACAGCACTAAGAATTTTGGGACATCCTATTCATTCTTGTTAATGGTTGGTCATCAATGCTATACACATTCAGAGAAGAAAGATTAGTTTTTACACAGCTGGTCAAAGAAGGTTTCACAGAGAAGATGATAATTGAGCTAGATCATAATGGATATTTACAAATTTATACGTAAAGAAGTTGGGGAAAGGTATTCTACCCAGGACCTCTCTGAGAGAATCCAGAGATTCTAGTTATCTTTACTATTCAAAAGCCTCTTACGGGGACTTTCCTTTGCTTGGTGATTTCTACATAAACATCTTATCCCAGTATTCAAGGCCTTGTCTCATGGGAATCTAACCAACTTATCTGCCCATTTTTAATCATTCTACTCATCCTTACATGCTTCTATGTTCTAGCCAATTATTAATTATTATGCTATTTATTCTCTATGTCCCATTCTTCCCATTTTTGCAATTTTGTCCTAAATGTTCCTTATACCACTCCTGAAATACTTTCCTTCAGTTCTGGCCAATTATATTCAACCATTCCTTCAAGATGTAGCTCAGGCTTGATCTTCCTGCATGCATGTGATATCTTCTGCCTCAAATTTTTTTATTCTACCTCCCTTGTAATTATTATAGTCTTTGTTGTTGAGTCATTTCAGTCATATCCCTTCATGACCCAATTTCTTGGCAAAAATACTGGAGAGGTGTGTTATTTCCTTTTCCAGCTCATTTTACAGATGAGGAAACTGAGGCAGATAAAGCGACTTACTCAGCTAGTAAGTATCTGAGGCTGGATTTTGAAATTCAGGCCTTCCTGATTCTAGCACTCTGTCTACTGCATCACCTTGCTGTCCTATCGTCCTTCACATGTATTACATATTATAGCCTTTCCTGTATATTAACTACTTGTGAATGTTTCTCTTTTACTCCTTACATTGTAAATTACTTGACAGCAGGATTTGTATCTAATTTCATTATTGTTTTCCCTAATAGTTAACATAGTATTTTGTATAAAATATGTATTTAATTTTTTTCTTTTTTGAAGACTGATGGTATGGTGGATAGATCACTGGAGCTGAAGTGAGAAAAACTTGACATCTCAGGTTTTGGACACTTCTAAAGTTTAATTTCCTCATCTGAATAATGGAATAATAATAGTACCTCCTTTCTGGTTTTTTTTTTTTTTTTTTTTGTGAGGATGAAATAAGATATAATCTGCAAAGTCCCATAAAACCTTAAAGTGCTATAGTTATTATTATTATTATTGGTTCAAATTTGGGATTTCATTGATGCAGGGAATTCCTGGCAGGAAAAGCACCTCTGTCAATGTATATTGTCAATTATTTTGCATTTTATAATCCTAGAAAGAAATATGACCCATGTTTTAAAAAACTGAATTGAGCATGGAGAGGAGGATCATGAACAAAGGTGAAAAGATGAGAAACCATAAAGAGAAATAGCAGGAGATAAAGCTAGAATGGTAGGTTGGGGCCTTGAATAGGAAGCTAATTTTATTCCATAGCCCTTGGTAATTTTTGAGCAAGGGAATGTCAAGATCAAAAGCAGTATATTGAATGATAAGTCTGGTGGCCACATGTAGGATGGATTGGAGTGAGAGGGGTAACATACAAAGTATCACAAGGAAAAATAATGCAGTTGTACAAACTTAATGAGATACAGCCCTGTCTCAAGATGGAACAATAAGTATTGAAAGGAATAGAGAAGAAATGAACTATGTTGCCCAACTGGCCAGTTCTAGTTGGGTCCACAGGAAGAGCAAGTGTTGCTATTCACAACTTATTTAGCCTTCATTCTTGAAAAGGATCATGACATCAGGGAGATAATGCCATGACATACAGATGAATTGGATAGAAGTGAGGGAAGGCTGGGCAAGGTCATTGGCTTTACTTTCTTTCCTGGCCTAGTGTCAAGAAACAGATCAGGAAGACTGGAGGTGGTCCTGCAGATTTTTTTTTTCTACAAAGTTTAAGAAAAATCATCCGGTCCAATTCCCTAAGTAGATGAATATCTAAATCTGCTGATAAAAGTAATTAATTATTTTTTTCCCTTGAAAGTGTGTGTATGGTCCCATATATGTCAAGACTTTCATGGTCACACTTTTTGGGGAATCAAAGAAGTAGAAACATAGTGGGTGTCATGGAATGGGGAAGGACTATACAAACTATGGTATGAGAATGTAGTGTAATGATATGATGAAGAATAACAACTTATGAGACGAGAACCTTGGAAGATTCATATCAATTGATGCAGAATGAAGTCAGCAGAACCAGAAGAATGAGAAAAGCAACAATGACTGCAATAATATGAATAGAATGAAAAATAAAACTGGTGGTGCAGTGGATAGAACACTGGGCTGGGAATCAGGAAGACTCATTTTTATAAGTTCAAATCCAAACTTAAAACACTTGTTAGCTGTGTGACCCTGGGCAACTACTTAATACTGTTTGCCTCAGTTTCCTCATCTGTAAAATGAGCTGGGGAAGGAAATGGCAAACCACATCAATATCTCTGTTAAAAAAAATCCCAAATGGGATCACAAAGAATCAGACTTTTAACTGAAAAGACTCAACAACAACAACAAATATAGTGATCAAGTTTGGTCCCAGAGACTAGAGAAATAAACTTCCTTCCTTTTCTTAAAGAAGTAGGAGACTAGAATTGTGGAATATGGCATATACTGTCAGGTATAATTGTGTTGGTTTTGTTTAACGGTTTGGTGTGTTTTTTTAAATCTTTGTTACAAGGGAAAAGTCATTGGATGAGCGAGAGATATATTTGGATATGTATGTAATACTAAATAAAAAATAATACTTTCAAAAAAGAAGTAGGAAAAAATTAGGCAGAAGCAGAGATTCTTATCTCTCTTGTCAAATACAGTTCTAGATTTTGATCAATTTGATGGTCACAAAGTTCTCTCACAAAGAGATCTCTAAAGTGTTTGACATATTTAGCTGAATACATCTGAAGGGGAAAAAAGGTCTAGAGTGTCTGACCCATATAGTTCCTGAAGCTATATGGGCTCAACTGTTGACATGGAAAGTAATAAGGTCAGCAGTAGCAGCAACTTTCAGTTGAATGAAGTTCAGAAGAAACTGGAGGGAAAGGTTGATCCTACATAGCCAGTATTTTTTAAAAAATGATATTCACAGAGTATAGTAGATTGCGATAACTCTCCAATCTGACCCTCTCTACTTTGCCCATTCTTGAATTTTTACAGTCTCAGCCTTGGTTGTAGCCTCTCACCAATACCCTCTCAGACATTACTGGGATTTTGAACTTTCTCTGATAACAGGAATGACATACCACCACCCATTTCTAGTCTTTGTTTCCCTATATCTTTTGCTGTTCTTTTTGTTGTCTTATTTTTCCCCTGGTTCTCATTCTTCCTTCTCTCCAGCACATACACTCTTTGGGTCAGGCTGCATTTCTATTCTACCTTTCTCCAGCCTAGGGGTCCTTCAGATAGCATCATGCACCTCAAAATCAATGCTTTTGGTAATCCCATTCCTGGTCCAGGGATAAGGAGCCAGACTCCCATTCGCAAGATCAAAGGGAATGGCAAATAAACTACTCCAAGAGGAAATTATCTTGGGAGTAGGAAATTGGGAAGGAAAGGAGAGGCTACAAGAAAAAAGCTGGATATAGGGACAGATATCCTGGAGCATCCCTCTGGAAGCCAACTTCCTTCTCTCATTTCTAACTTCCTCTTGGAGTTTCCATTTTGGGGTTGCCCAGATGACCCTGTTTCTAGCATTGAGACTTTTCCTCTTTTTTTTTTTTTAAATTTTTATTTAATAATTACTTTATATTGACACTCGTTTCTGTTCCAATTTTTTTCCCCTCCCTCCCTCCACCCCCTCCCCTAGATGGCAAGCAGTCCTTTATATGTTGGATATGTTGCAGTATATCCTAGATACAATATATGTTTGCAGAACCGAACAGTTCTCTTGTTGCATAGGGAGAATTGGATTCAGAAGGTATAAATAACCCGGGAAGAAAAACAAAAATGCAGATAGTTCACATTCGTTTCCCAGTGTTCTTTCTTTGGGTGTAGCTGCTTTTGTCCGTCATTTATCAATTGAAACTCAGGTCTCTTTGTCAAAGAAATCCCCTTCCATCAAAATATGTCCTCATACAATATCGTTGTCGAAGTGTATAATGATCTCCTGGTTCTGCTCATTTCACTTAGCATCAGTTCATGTAGAGACTTTTCCTCTTTTCACTATCCATCCCCTCAACCCCTTTTGTGTGTGGTCTTCCCTCATTAGAATATAAGCTTGTTTTATTTTTAATAAAGCTTTTTATTTTCAAAACATATACATAGACAGTTTTCAGTATACAACCTTGCAAAACCTTCTGTTCCAAAATTTTTTCCACAATCCCCTCCCCTAGTTGGCAAGTAATCTAATAATATATGTTAAACATGTACAAGAATGTAAGCTTGTTAAGGGTAATGACTATTTCTTTTTTGTTTGTATTTGCATCCCTAAGTCTAAACACAGAACTTGGCACAGTCATCACTTAATAAATGCTTGTTTCTATTCTTCTTTCCTAGCAAAGGAAATGTACCATCCTTTTTTAAGGGTTACTCACTAAGGAATCAGCTTTTGTTTTAAACCTATTGTATCTTTAGACCAGCAATATTTAGGGGGAGAGTCCAGATATAATGCTGGTCTATTACTCCTTTCGAAGACTATATTTTTCTAGCTCCTGTAAAGGCAGGATTCATAGTTTATTTTACAGAGAGGTGGGAAAGATTCCAGAGCTATCTATCAATAACTCTCTGAGATGCAAGCCCATCTTGCATCTCACAAGACAAAACAGTCCAGGTGGACATATATACAAAACACACATAAACAATCTTATATTTGGAAAGTTCTTCAAGTATTATATAGAAGTGGGGATATTAAGATCTCTTCTAAATATATTGAAATTGTTTTCCCACAGAAATAAGGGCATAGCAAGGGCTATGGGCATACTTCAGCATGGCACTGAAGTTTTACAGGATGCCATGCTTTTATCACTTGATTAGGTGATTCAGGGAAAAACAAAGAATTTACTTTATTAAGGCAGTAATTTCCAGGATAAGGAGGCTTTCTGAAAGGAACCATGTATGGGAACCTCATTTTCTACTAGCCAAATTTCTGAATGGGCCCAAAGCCACATTCAGTGTAGGCTCAGTGACTTGCATCTTTTTGTTTGTTTATTTTGCAAGGCAATCAGGATTAAGTGACTTGCCCAGGGTCACACAACTAGTAAGTGTCAGATATCTGGGATTGGATTTGAATTCAGGTCCTCCTGACTTCAGAATTGCTAGCCACTGTACCACATAACTGCCCCAAGCTATCTTTCAAAGAAATCCTCTTTCCCTATAGAGTATCTGACTAGAGTCTAGCATAAAATGCTTTATCAATGCTATTTATTATTTTAAAATTATTATTGATGCATGATTTCTTCTCAAAATATAAAAGTAAAAAATGTAATCGAACAATAGCAATGTAAAAACTCCTAAATCCTCTGCTATAAACGTAAATTTCAAATAAGTTGTTTAAAAGGAAATAAATATAGTACAACCACATTTAGCAATATGGAATATAGAATGAACACATTGATAGTCTTTAATCACTTAACTACCATCCAAGAATGTTACCGTCTGTAAATATTTCTTTGCTTCTTAAGCAAAAAGTTGCTGCTGTTAAGTCACATGTCATGTCTGACCTATTTAGAGTTTTCTTGGTAAAAATACGGGAGTGGTTTGCCATTTCCTTCTCCAGCTCATTTAACATAAGGAAACTGAGGCAAAATAAAGTTAAGTGATATAGCTAGTCAGTGTCTGAGGTTGGATTTGAACTTGTGCAGATCAGTCTTCCTGATGTTAGACCAATGCTCTATTCATTGCATCAGGGAAAAACATGATGGATGATATAGAAAATGTAGAAAAACTTTGGACCACAATAAAGAACTAAAATGATCTTTGAAAATGGTTATAGACATTTTTTAATGCCTACAGTATTTTGATTTCTATGTGCTTTTGTTTCTTCATTGGTAGAATGGGGATAATGATATTTGTCCTATAACAGTTATATTATAAGGAAAGCTGAGGGCCACAGAATCAATACTTTTAAATTATGGTGCTAAGGAAAACTTTTGATAGTCCCTTGGACAACAAGGAGATCAAAGCAGTCAATACTTAAAGAAATTAATTTGGATTATTCATTGTAAGGTCAAATATTGAAACTGAAGCTTAATTACTTTGGCCACATAATAAGAAAACAGGACTCACTGGAAAAGACCCTGATATTGGGAAAAGGGGATGACAGAGGATGTACAGATAATGTCATGGAGGCAGTGAACATGATTATGGATAGACTTTGGAAGATAGTGGAAGATGGAAGGAATTAATATGCTATGATCCATAGAGTCACAAAGAACTGGATTGAATAACAGTCTCACATAGTTGTAAAGAAAATGGTTTATTTATTTATATAAATGCCATTATTATAGTTATTTTAGGTCAAGAAGCAAGTATTACCATCTTTTGATAAGTAAGTGACAGATTCAAAGTACAGATTGAGGAATATTTGGGGAGGGGCCAATCATTTATTTTGTTTGATTGTGTTTATAAAAGAGGATTTGGGTTTTTGTTTTTGCTTTCTCTATGAAAAGAGAGGGAGGAAACAAGGTAGGAAAACAGTAGATCTCAAAAAGAAATTTAATTAAAAGAAACAAGTAGCACAGATATGGAAATGTTAGAATAGCATCTTGTTTCTTTTCCGCTAGGCATCCAAATTTTTTAGATGAATTTTTATTTCTATCAGTAGAAAATTCAAAAGAAAGTGAAAAGTGAAGGAATCAGGGGTTAGGAAAAAAAGGGAGGCAAATAATGATAAGATACTTAGAGGGCTGGATAGAGGAAAAATGGAATTTGTAGTAGTAAATATAAAGTAAAAAAGACTTTCTTAGTAAGAAAAAGAATCTCATGATCCTATAAACAAAAAAGAAAATAAGATTTGAGGTCCCAGTTTTTCCAAATTATGAATGTGCATCAAAGAAAGAAAAATAAGCAATGAACTTTATACTTCAAACATAGGTAGAAGTTACTGTTCAGAGTCTAAGAGATTGTATAGGTATTCATTTTTGTGAGCCTCCTCCAACCAGATCTATGTTTTGGAGCATTACTATAAAAACACTAGCAGTTCTGAGCTATAGTATCTCTCTATGTACATCAACTAGTCGGGGCTTTCCCTGGGCAAAATTGTAAAATAGATAAAAATTGTATTTAGAATTTTCTAACCTCCTGCCACCTTCTCTTTTTCACTTGATCCTTCCTCTAAATCAGTCCCTTCTGTTTGTCCAAAATCCTCCAGTGCAGTGCCCCTACTAGTTCCTGCTTCTACAAAGTTACCAATTTCTTTCCTCTCTTCCTGTCCTCATGGCAGCTAGCGCATAGAGCAGGCATCTAGGAATTCCTGAGTTTGAATTTTACTCAGATACTTAATAAATGTTTGATGCTGGGCAAATCATTTAACCTCTTTAGTTCTCAAGTTTTCTGTAAAATATCATAATTCATATTTATTTAACTGATTGAACTGATCTAAATTAAACAAGAAAAAGTAGAAATGCAGTTTGATTATTAAATCAAAGTAATTTGTGAATCATAGTCATGTATACAGTCTCATGTCCTAACACTATTAGCAGAACATTGTCATTGACCCTTTCCTCCCCTTCCCACTCAGGGCAAGGATTCTTGGAAATTCCCTCCCTTGATTCTGATAATAGACCTGGCTCACTCTGTGTGCACCCATGAGAGAGATAATATGATTTATGACCCCAGAATCAGGAAGAATCAAGGTTTTGACACATATTGTCTGTGGGATCCTGGGTGAGACACAATTTGTTAATGCTACTTGGCAACTCTAGAATATAATCTGAAAACAGGTGCCCATCTACCTGATGGGAAATTCCCCATACCAGTGAAATCATAGGCCAGGTTTAATTAAAAAAAATTTTTTTTAAGGTTGATGGACTGGTTACCCTGCATCCTCAACCTTCTGAAGGGGTTTAGCCTGAGAGATGCTGTACCAAACTAGTTTCTCATGGGTAGAGATTCAGGAAATCTGACTGAATGCACAGAAAAATTGAGGTCAGTTTTCTTGGATTCCCTAGGTTGTGTGAAACTTTAGAATTGTTCCCTATTCAGACCTCTGACCCTATACAGACTTCTCTGTGTTGAGTTTATAATGACAATAAGAGAAAGCCACAGGCTCCATGTAGCTTCCCAACTGTACAATAGACTATCCACTGGAAGGTTACCCTTAAAAAATAAGGAATTTGGATGGGGTTGAAGAGGCTCCTTTTCAGACAAAAAGCTCATGGGAGAGTGGAAACTGAATTAATTCTTTTAAACAGCAAGTAGATTTTCCAACAAATGCAAGAGCCAAGAATTATCACTCAAAATTAGTTTTGGTCAGAGATCAGCCTTTAATCTTGAGTTTAACCCTGAATTAATATGCCACTTGGCCAATTTGAACAGGAAGGAAAAGAGTAGAATGAGAGACCTCAAACTGGGAGGCAGCAAGTCACCAGAAGGGTATTAAGTAGATACATCTGCAAAATCATTGCCTTGGGAGATAAATTTATTGGAAGGGGTGGTGGTGGGTGGGGGTTAAGAAGGGAAATGCTTCTTTAAAGAACCCAAAATGGTTTTTTTCCCACACTGATCACTACCATATGCCATTTTCATTTCTATATAATATGTCATAGGATAAAAGATGAAGAGCTGAAAGGAAATTCAGAGGCCATCTAGATTGGAGAGTAGAAGGAATAAATATCTATTAAGCACCTACTGTATGAACTCCACCTGTGCTACCCACTTACCAAACATCTCATTTGATCCTTACATTGTGAAGTAGGTGCGCTTACAGATGAGGAAACTGAGGCAGATGGTAGATAAGTGTCTTGCCCAGAGTCACACAACCAGCAACTAAAGCTGCATTTGAACTCAGATCTTCTCCATTCCAGGCTGAGCCATCTAGGGGGGCACTTAACTTTGTGAGCTGGAGTAAGTCAATTAACTGATCTCAGACTCAGTTTCTTCATCTGTAAAATTAAGATAATAATAACAAACTCCCAAATTTGTTGTGAGGATAAAATGACATAAATATATATTAAATGTTTTGCATTCCTTAAAGTTTGTGCATATGTAAATGCTAGTCTGAACCCTCTCCTTTTATAGATGAGGAAACTGAGACCTGGAAGGTGAAGGCAATTCATCCTTTGCTACCCAGGCATTTTAAAACAATATTTAATTATACTGAAAAATGTCAACAGCACTTTCATATTTTCCACCTGCCATTTTTTCCTTTGAAACATCTGGGATATAAATCCTGATGAGATAATAAGTATAAAATATTTTTTTAAAGCCACCATTCCTAGAAATAATACAGGATTGTTTCTTTTTACAGTTTGTACTGAAGCCAGTAAGACTGTAGGCCATTCTGGATCTGGGCCTAGGAAATGACTCAGTTATGGTAAATAAGCTTAGGAGTTAAAGAAGATATTGGGGTTGATTTTTTTTGGAATAGCATATATTAGACCATAATATAAATTCTGCTCTTGTCTGCATATTGTTTTGCAAAATTCAGTCATGAGCTCATTTGGCCTGGATTGCTTCCCTGAGGCAGTCTCACAGACAAATTCAGTTGTCTGAATTTTATTTGATCAAAGGAGGGGCAAATTGGGGTGAGAGGAAGAAGAGAATGGGCATATCTGGTTATGAGTGAGAACATTCTACAATTTTTTTAGTCAGACCAGAAATCATCGACGGTTTTCTATTTATTTTTAACAGAAGAATCTAGAGGTTCCTGCTCATACTATATATGCTCCTCTATTGAGAAGCATTAAAAATGCCATCTCTGAATAATGAGAGAAGAGAGAATAGCTTTTGCTATTCTCTTAGACAACATTATTTGGCCATTTGTTTTTGACTATTAAGTATCATTCAAGCTTTTAATTTGATTCCATAAAAAAGAACCTTTTTCTAAATGTAAATTTTGTTTTATTGAGTTTTTCCCTATCAGAATGGTTTGACCAGTTAACACTATACTAAATTCTACCTAATAATCTGGTGTTGTTTGTGGTTTGTTCTTGAACAGGACCATGATATCAGGGAGCTGATGCCATGATATGTAGTGAATTGGATTTAAGTGAGGGAGAGCTGGGCAAGGTCACCAGCCTCGCTTTTTCCTCTGGAGCCATTGTTGAGACTCTGGAGTCACTTTGGGTGCTTTTGGTTTCCAGCTTTAAGAGAAAACATGGAAGACACTAACCCTACTTTAGATCATGAGAGGAGCTCCATCATGTCCCTATCCCCAGCTAACTACATTCCAGACTTTGGGGAATTTCCCCTTGGATGAGATCTCGGACTCTCTCTTTCTTGATTGACTTGGGTTATCTTGCTTCCAGTGGAAAAACTTCTTCATTTTGTATTGTCTGGTCTACATTCCTATATATATATATATATATATCAGAGAAAGTATCAGTAGCAGAACAAAAAAATCAGAGAAAGTATATATATATATACTTTCTCTGATTTTTTTGTTCTGCTACTGATACTTTCTCTGATTTTTTGTTCTGCTACTGAATTGGATAAGAGGCTTCTTGGCTAAGTGCTATGTGTGTTCATTGTGGAAATGGTATTTGATCAGAAAAGGACATAAAGCTTGGGTTCTCCTGCTTTTCCCAATTAATGAAACAGCTATCAGAATAACCTGATTACCACCCCCCCTAAACTAAAAATATTTAAGGGAGCGGGTAAATATAATTCTGGTCCAATATGCCCTGACTCTGAGAAAAGCAGAGTATCAAAGTCAGTGTCTTTCTGCTACAGCCTTTCTTTCTTCTGGAAGAAAATGAATTCTCCTTTGTGCATAAGAAGCTAGAAAAATCTGTTCTATTTCCTTTCAAGTCACAGAAGGATATCCCCAAATTACATTTGGGAAGGGGACAGTTTCACTTAGTAATTATTATTTTATTATTAATTGGGAACTACCATTAATTATTAATTATGTTATTAATTATTGTGGTCATTCAATCATTCAGTTGTGTCCAACTCTTTGTGACCCCGTAGATCATAGCAGGTCTATTTCCACTATCTTTCAAATTCTGTCCAAGTTCATGTTCATTGCCTCCATACTATCAATCCATCTCATCTCTTGCTAATCCTTTTCTCCTTTCTTCTTTAGTCTTTCCCAACATCAGGATCTTTTCCATTAAGTTTTGCCTTCTCATTGTGTCCAGAATTTTTAAATTTCAGTCTCAGTATTTGTCCTTCCAATGAATAGTCTGAATGAATTTCTTTAAATATTGATTGATTTGATCTCATTTCTGTCCAAAAATAGAAAATTTGACAGTACTTCCATTTCTTTTCCCTCTGTTTGTGAGGAAGTAATGGGACCAGATGCCATGATCTTTATATATATATATATATATATATATATATATATATATATATATATATATATATATTATATATATTTTAAGCCAGCTTTTACAAAAACTTTCCTCTTTCACTCTCATCAAGAAATCTTTTAATTCTTCTTCACTTTCTACCATCAGACTGGTATCATTTGATCTGAAATCTGAAATCGCTGCCATTTTGCATCACAAACTTAATTCTGGTTTTTAATTTTTCTAGCCCAGAATTTTGGATGATGTACTCTTCATATTAATTAAATAAAGAATTAATTGATAGTTAATTAAATAAGGTGCCAATATACACTTTTATTGTACTCCTATATCAATTTTAAACCAATCAGTTGTTCCATAGATAAATGAGATGATCTGGTATTATTCCCTTCTCTTTGAGGATTTATTACTTTTTGTTTTGATCCAAAGTCAAAGGCTTTAATGTAGTCAATGAAGCAGAAGTAGATGTTTTTCTGAAACTCCCTTGTTTTCTCTATAATCTAGCACATATTGGCAATTCCTCTGCCTCTTCAAAAACCATTCTACTATTCTGGTAATTTTCAGTTCTCATATTACTAAAGCTTAGCTTGCAGAATCTTCAGCATAACCTTCCTGGTAAGCGAAATAAGTAACATTGTTTGATAGTTTAAGCATTCTCTGGCATTAGTTTTCTTTAGGATTGGGACATAAACTAATGTGTGTGTATATATAAATGTATACTTTTAACTCTTTTAACTATTATTTTTATTGACATATTTTTGTTGGGTTCCAATCAGAATTAGCCCTATATTTTGTCATTATAAAATATCATAATTTAATTGTAATCCTCAGCTCAAAGTTCTTTTGCTTAAATCTCCACATTGGTATAAATCAGTTACTCCATGCTCCATGTGAAAGACAGATCTGGCCATAAATTGAGAGACACACATTTTGGACTATTTAAAAAAGAGAAACTATGTATTAAGGTGAAACTTTAAGACTAATGAATATATCTAAGCTACTTTTTTGAACAGCAAGACAAAGATAAGATTTTTTTTTTTAAAGCAGAGTGATCTGGCAGCAGCCAGAACTCTATGATCCAGCCACAGTACATGAAGAAATAAGTGTCTGCAAGGCAGACAATGAGCAGTTTTCATATCTGCCTTCAAGATAAGGATTATAGATCTGGCAAGATTTTCAAGAATAGCAAATAACAAGGTTGAAGAGAATAGTGATTTGCAAAGGATGACAGACTAAAGAGATTAAACCTGTAGTCTGGAACTCTGAACAGCGTTGTAGCCTACAAAATCATGAAATTATGTCTGACATTAAAAAAAATTTATGCATCAGATTCCTGAAATTTAGGATGAGGGTGAGGTCTTGAATCTTGAAAGAAGTTGAAGTAAAAGGAAGTGCTGCTAAACATTATAAACAGTAAGTAGGCTTGTGGAGCTAGTTGCATCTGCTGAGAATACAAATAAGATACATTCCTGAATAACTCTATTACAATGGCGTTGGAGTATATTTTAATTTCTAAAAATATTGTTTTGTTTTATTTTTTCAATTGACAAGCATTTATTTTCTCTCTTCCACCCTCCCCTCATTGAAAAAGAAATCCAAACCCTTGTAACAAAAGAAAAATTGTCAAACAAAACAAATTCCTACATTGAAATGTCCAAAAATATTTTTCTTGCACTGCTTCTTGAGTCTATCAACCACTCTATCAGGAGATAAGTTTCAAATTTCACTGGTTCTCTGGAGCCAGATGCAATAAACAATACCATCCATAAATATAAGCATCTGGAGGATCTTATCACCCACAAAGATTTCCATTTCAATTGGGAATCATTCCTGGATCTCCTCCATCACCATGGCAAACATCTGAGACAAGCATATATTTCCTTATCTTATGCCTCACCTAATATTTATGATGAATAGTCAATACACATTTATAAAAATGTGCCACATTTTTTATAGCCACATAAAATGTAGCCACATAAAAATGGCTACAATGTGCCAGGCCCTGTGTCATGTTCTGGGTATCTGAATTAAGGTAAGATAATTTCCTCTACTCAAGGGGCTTCCAATGGAATCTTATATGTCAACAGCTATATATAGACAATATAAATTTTAGAAAGTTAACAAAGAGAAGACCGTAGCATTAACAACGGCATCAGAAATAGCTTTTTTGAAGAAGGTAATTTTAGTTGGGACTTGAAGGAAGCCAGGAAATCCTGGAGTTGTAGAAAAGAGACAATTCCAGGCATGGAGGACAGCCGGTAGAAATCCCTAGAGCTGGGTGATGCAGTGTCTTGTCTGAAAAGCATTATTTCTGTCAAATCTTTCAAGACATTATGAATTATGTTGATGTATGAATTATTTATTGGAGGAATTAAGGCATCATTTTGCTGTTAAATAATTTTTTCATAATCCTCAAGAGAAACAATATTTTCTGTCCTCTACATCAAACTCAAAGAGAAACAAGACCAGTATGCTCTATTCCATTTTAGTAAATATTTCCCCAACTGTATTTTATTCTAGTTCCACTTTCAGGAATTTAGAGGACCTCATATCATGCTGCCATATCTTTCAGTCAACTGGGAAATATCAAAGAAATGGTTCATAGTTGAATGTCCTCTCTGTCTAATGCTTATATCAAGGATCTTCTTAATTCATGTTTAGATAATTTACAAAAAGATTTTATATAGCTGGGAGAGTAAGCATACAAGTTGGTAGTTGTATTTTTTTCCTTTTAATATTAATCCCTCAGCACCCTCTCAATTGCATCTTTTTTCTTTTTTTTAGTTTGTATTTCTTCTATGTGTACTTGGTCCATTCTGACTGCATTCCTCCCTCCATCTGTGTTATTATTAATGATTTATTCCTTTCTCATAAGCACATCAAGTACTGGAATATTCTTTAGTGTGATATGTTTTAAGCAATTTTCTTATTACAGTTAATGGGACCCAAAAATATTCTGTAGTGTGATGTGTTTTAAATAATTTTCTTATTACAGTTATGGGATCCAAAAATGATTTCAAGATGGATTTCATGATAGGTCATATTTGTATAATCTAAATAAGAAGACAAAAACAGTGGGAGATCTTGAACCAGAAGCTTATGAGAGTGATAATGAAACTATTTCACTATGATTAAAAAAATACCAAAAGTGGTAAATAGGTTTGGGAGAACAACAGATTTAGTAGAACATAATTGTAAAAGAATATTATAAAAAATAGTATAAATTTCTTTTTTTCAGGAGTTTTCAGGAGATAAAGGTGGGATCAAGGAAGAACCAGGTAGAATCTACTTGGATGATCAGGTCACAGACCTGTCTAAAGATATGACAATTAAGATCTCAAAGGTTGTTGTGACTGCCTTTAAAGATACTAATTAGAGTTTCATAGGTTGGAATTCTAGAAAATGGAAAATTGAAACAAGCCTATTAAGAGTTTTCAGCTTCACTTTGGCTTCATATTATTCTATACAAATAGGATAGTCTGAGAGAAATAGCTTCTTTTTTTGTACCTTTTTGTGTATTTGATTATGGTTGATAATGGTAGAATGGTCTCCTTTTAGCATTTCCTGATAAATGATACCGGTTTTAGAGTTCCCATCAGTAGCGGGATGGCTTATAGGAGCATGGGATCATAGATTTAAAGTTAGAAGAGACCTTAGGGGCCATCTAGTTCAACTCCCTTATTTTAGAAATAAACAAAATCTCAGAAGAATTAAGTGGCTTATCCGAAATCACACAGGCAATAGATAATAAGGAAGGATTAGGATCTAGGTTAAGCAGTAAAGTGCCACACCTGGAGTAAGGAAGAGTCATCATTTTCCAGAGTTCAAATCTGGTCTCATACTTCCTAGTTGTGTGACCCTGGGCAAGTAATTTAACCCTGTTTGACTCAGTTTCCTGATTTATAAAGTGATCTGGAGAACAAAATGGCAAGCTATTTCTGTATCTTTGCCAAGAAAACCTCAAATGGCATGATGGAGAGCCAGCCATGATTGAAATGACTAAATACAATTTCTCAGTTCACATCTGCTGCTTTTTTCTAAGGTACCTCATTTGCCACATGTTAACCTTGTGAAATGACTTTTTGTTTTTAAACTGAAGGTAAGTTACAGAGATCCCAGAATCTCAGGGTTGGAAGCTTCCACAGAGGCTAGTTAGTTCAACTTGTACCTGAAAAAGTATCTTGGTTTTTACAACATACCACCTTCTTCACTCTATTTCTTATAATATTAGTCACCCCCTTCCTTTATATTTAAATGTTTCCATCTTATTCACTGACTTTTCTAGCTGACTTACTCCTAGTGAAGCATTAACTTCTGGACCTCCCACCTGCAGCAAAATACTTGACTCATTGCTCATTCCAAAGAAAAACAGAGCCTTTTACCTCTCCCTGAAAAGATTCCATTTATAGTGGTTTGATGCTTCCTGAATTTCTTAGTTATTATTTACAGATCATCTTCCAAAGAGGCAGATTCCATATTGTTTTCATGTAGTAAAATCTAGATACAGCAAATAATGTTATAGAGGATTCTGTCCTGGAGTTATTTTATAAGATGGCCAGGGATAACCATCATCATCATCATCATCATAACTGTTGACATTTATGAGGCAGCTGGAGGTACAGTGAAAAGAGTACTGGGCCTAAAATTAGGAAGAACTGAGTTCAAATCTGACCCCAGATGCTTCTTAGCTATACGATTGATCTTAGGCAAGTCACTTAACCTCTGATTGGTTGACAAAATAGATACACTGTATTCACTGGAGATGAAAATCAAAAACCATTCCATGCCAATGCCAAGGAAACCCCAAAGTGGGTCATAAAGGGGGGGATCACCACAGAAACAACTGAAGAACATCATTGATATTTATATAGCACTTTAAAGTTTACAAAGTCCTCAACATTAGTTCCTCTGAGTCTTATAACAACTCTGTGAGGTAGGGACTTCATGTTTTATTAAATCTCTTTTACAGGTGGGGAAAACAAATCTTAGAGAGGTTTAGTGACTTTGAATCTAGTACTTTCAGCACTATATGCATTACATTGCCTCTTTTAATTTTATTGCAAAATATTCTTTTTTATATAATGAAAACTCCATTATGAAAAGGACTTTCTATAATCTCTGCTCTTATAACAGTCTCTAAAAGTACCTCATTATGCGCTGTTCCCATAGCACACTCTGGGAGAGGTCTTTTGTTTTGCCTCCAACGGCAGTTATCCTTTTCCTCTCTCCAGTTACACTTAAAATCCTTCCCTCTTTCAATAACCCAATCACTAGATGCCAAAATTCACCTCTGTCTCTATCGGGGTCATCTTCCAAAATGAAAACACCCCAAAAGATAAAGAAACTTGAAGAACAAGCTCCAAATACTTTTTTCATTCCCTAATTCATCAAAATGAAGCTGAATCTCAACTGTTTAATTTTTAGCTTCAGTAGCCTAGGAAAAGAGTTTCTAGCAAGGTACTCATGAAAACAATATCTTTCACACATCCCCCTCCTCCCAAAAAGGAAATTAAGGGCGTGTCCATCAATTAAGTAATGCTTGAATATAGTCTATGAATATCATGGACTACTATTGTGTTATAAAAAATGATTAAAGGGGATGGTTTCAGAGAAACCTGTGAAGACTAGTATGGAAGGATACAGAGTTAAGGGAGCAGAGCTTATAGAGTAATTAATACAATAACCATTACAAAGACAAATAACTTAGAAAGACTTAAGAACTCTGATCAGTGGGGTAACCAGCTTTAGTTCCAGAGGATTGATGAGAAGCACACTATCTACCTCAGGACAAACAAGTGATGGACTCAATGCAGAAGGAGACTATCATTTTTTTTAGATATAGCCAATGTGGGATTTTATTTTTCTCAACTATGAAAATTCATTCCAAGAATTTTGTTTTTCTTCTTTTTTTTTTCTCAGTGGAAGATGGAATGGCAGGAGTGAGAGAAAACAAATATTTGTTAATTGAAATTTAAAACAACAACAACAAAATTTATCACAATGTTTCTATTCTGTGGGATAGATAATGAAATTTGCACAACTTCTTCCAACTTTATCAAGATTCAGGGCAAGAAATAGGAATTGAGTTGAGACTCTTCCATGGCATAGACTCTGGCTTTTCAGTAAACACATACCAACATACACACAGAGGGAGAGGTCAGCAAGGGAGGAAGGGCTCACAGAAAGAAAAAGAGAGAGAGAAAGAGAGAAAAGGGGGAAGAGAGGGAGAGGGAGAGAGAGGGAGGGAGATCGGGGGAGATCAAGGGAGAGAGAGAAAGAGAGAGGAAGAGTGAAGAGAGAGGGGAAAAGAGAGGAAGAAAAAGAGGAAGAGAGAGAGAGAATGAAGGAGAGAGAGGGTAGGAAGGGCATAGAGAGACAAAACACACAGAGACAGAGCAAGACAGAGAGAGAGACAGACAGAGAAAGAGAGAGAGAAAGAGAGAGAGAGAGAAAGAGAGAGAGAGAGAGATAGAGAGAGAGAGAGAGAGAGAGAGAACGAACTAGGAAATTATCTCAGGAGCAGCTAGAAGTCTTAACCATGTATGAAACAGTTATCATAGATACATTATATTGAATCTAGGGGCCAAAGGCTGAAGATAGGGTCTAGATCAGGAGTATAATAAGGTTCCAAGACTGACTTTCAAGAAATCAATGAGAGAGCTACAGTTTCTGGGTCAACTGTCTGAAAAGCAGAGATAATTGGAGTTCTCCATGGAATTGAGCCCAATTTTTAAGTTCCATCTTCTTGGGGACTTATTGTGGTTTCTCCCCCAAAGTACTTGAAATCAAACTCAGCTTCCAACTTCCACTAAATTAGCCGTAGTTAGAATCTCTCACAGTGACTAGAACCATCAGTCTCTAAGAATTTTAGAATCCTCCATTTAAAACTGGAAGATCATCTAGTCTCAAGCCCTCATTTTACATATGATGAAACAGAGATAGCTCAGGTCATAGTAAGTTTTAGAGCTGAGATTTGAACATCCTCTAACTCTAAATCCATTTTTCCCCCACTGAGTCACACTGCTTCTCCAAGGAGGGACAAACAAGATATTTGCCTGTTGTCTATTCATTATCTTATAATAAAACAATCATATTCAGTTAACTCCCTTTTCTATGGGTATATTATGCTATGGATATATGATTACTGGGATAGCTAGGTAGCACAATGAATAGATAATCAATCAGGAAAGTCTGATCTAATCTCAAATTTACTAGGTGCATGGTGCACTAGGTGCAATTTGTCTCAGTTTTCTCACCTGGAACATGGGTGCATAAAGAAATAGCGAACCTCTCCATTATCTTTGCCAAGAAAACAGCAAATGGGGTCACAAAGAATAGGACACAATTAAAAATGACTGAGCAAAATTAATTAATATAATAGAATCCAAGCAGCCTTAGTCTTAGATATGCTCTGTTTATGTCCCCTTTAAGACCATCTGGCTCTATGTGCAGACCCTGAAGGTCTGAGCAAAAAGGACCGTGGTGCCTTTAAAGCTAATCTTTCCTTCTCAACTGGGGAGAGAAGAATCAGACTCAGCAAGTGATAAGGAACAAATGATTGTGCATGGAATAAAAACCATTCCTTTGCTTGTAGTAAAAATGTTTACTCTCTCCAGGCAGCAATCACATGGCCTTTGACTTATAAAACAAACAAACAATCAATAGGCATCTGCTGAGATTTTAAGAGCTGGAGCCTTGCTGAGAGTTGCCACATGGCACCGTAGTCCCGAATATTGTACCTTTAATGTCAAAGCCCTAGGTGGGAGCCACAATGCAAAAATGAATACCAATACCAATGAAGAAGGAAAACAACAAAGCAAGATTTGAAGGACCATTGTTCATTATTAACCTTATTGACTGGGATACTGGGCTACATCCAGAATCATAACAAGAAAAGCTCATTTTCTTTTCTTTTCTTTTTTCTTTTTTTGTAACTTGCATTTATGTAGTCCTTTGAAATATTTTTTATTAAAGTTTTTTATTTACAAAATATATGCAAGGGTAATTTTTTAACATTGATCCTTGCAAAACTTTCTGTTCCAACTTTTTTCCTCCTTCCCCCACCTTCTTCTCTAGATGGTAGGTAGTCCAATATATTAAATATGTTAAAATGTATGGTAAATCCAATATATCTATGCGTATTTACACTGTTTTACTGCACAAGAAAAATCAGATCAAAAAGAAAGAAAAAACTGTGAAAGAAAACAAAATGCAAGCAAACAACAACAGAGAGAGTGAGAATACTATGTTGTGGTCCACACTCAGTTCCAACAGTCCTCTCTCTAACAGTCATCTGGGTATAGATGACTCTCTTCATCACTGAACAATTAGAACTAATTTGAATCATCTCATTGTTGAAGAGAACCGCATCTATCAGAATTGATCATTGTATAGTTTTACTGTAGACAAATGCCCAGTGATCTATGGCCAATGGTTTTGTTTTATTTTGTCTTTTCCCTGGAAGTGGAAAGCATGGTAACCTAAATCAAAACTGGGTTTTTTGTCCTTTCCTTAGGAAGTCATGGGATTATAGGACTTAGAATTGAATATTATCAAGACTTCTTGGACAGAGCTGGCTGAGAATATAGTTGTGGAGAGTTCAGAATTAATTGAAAGGGGAGAGGTGTGACCTTAGAACTCTGGTATATATGAATACTTCAGGAAAATTGAAGGTGAATGGTTCAAATCAATTCTGGCATCTGGGGCTTTGTGGATTCCCACTTATTGTTCTATTGTTGGTTCCTTGGGATCTCATTTCAAGTAAAAATTTGCCTCATAAAATATTGGGAATCAAAGAGATGCCCATCAACTGGGGAATGGCTGAACAAGCTATGACAGGTGATTGTAATGAAATACTATCATGCTATAAAAAATGATAAGCAAGCAGATTTCAGAAAAACCTGGAAAGAGTTACACGAACTAATGATGAGTGAAGTGAGCAGAACCTGGAGAACATTATACACAGTAACACTAAGATGATCAACTGTGAATGAACTTAAGTATTTTCAGGAATACAATGATCCAAGACAATTCCAAAGGACACTTAATGAAAAATGCTATCCACTTCCAGAGAAAGAACTGATGGAATATGAATTCAAATTGAAACATACTATTCTTTATTTTTTTCATGTTTTTCCCCCTTTGGGTCTATTTCTTTTACAACATAACTAATATAGAAATATATTTTGCATTATTTTACATTTATAACATATCAAATTACTTTACCACCTCTTGGAGGAGTGGGAGAGGTAATGAAGAGAGGGAAAAAATTGGAACTCAAAACTAAAAAAAAAAAAAAAGAATGTTAAAATTGTTTTTACATGTAATTGGAGAAAAATAAAATATTATTTTAAAAAATAATTTCCCCTCTAACTCTGGTCTACTTCTTCAAGGGTGGAGCCTCTATTCCTTACCTTTTAGTCTGTCTCAGTGCTCATCCAAAGTATGGACTAAACAAAGAACATTTAGAGAGGCCACAGGAGTGGGGTGGAGAAGGGAAAGGCTGCCACCTTCACTTGCTTCTATCTTTACCCCATCTGGGTACTTTCTGGAACTCTTGATCCTACACTCTTTTCCATAGTCAAACTATCTACTGCATGGGATGAGATATCCTCTAAATTCTAATATACTATGATTTAAAAAACTATAACAAAAAATCTCAAATCAGTCAGTTCTAGTTTTATAAATTCTGCCCACTAGTTAAACACAAGCAAATTTTGTCTTTCCCTTCTCAGGAAAACTAATGGCTTCATGATCAATAATACCTAATATTTATATACTATTTTAAGGCTAACAGAGCTCTTTACACATATGGGATGTTCCAAAAGCTTAAGCTTGAGAATGCACTAAGACTTTGTGAACATTCTGTTTGATTGATCTAACAATGCTGTGATGAGGATACTATTATTCATTCTCAATTTTATAGTAGGGAAAATGAAGGCTATGTGACTTTCCCAGGATCACAGAGTTGGTAAGTGTTTGAGGCAGCATTTGAACTCAGTCATTTCTGACTTCAAGGATAGCATGATATCCACAGCATTTGATTTTTTTTTTTGTGACAAAATAGAGAGGGAAATAATCAGGAAAAACTGGCCTTGGAAAGGAGGAGAAGGAAATACCCATTTTTCCAAAAATGCAAGAGAGCACTTGCAATGTAGTGAATCAATTTTGATAGAAAAAAATTCTAAACTGTTGCCCCACAGTGGACATTACTGGGAGACTAAATTGAGATCAGTTTGAACAAATACAAAAGACAAGCAATAGTACAGCAAAAAAGAACTGGAGCGTTATTGTGAGGAAACAACATTGTGCTTGCTGGTAATAATGGATGAACAAATTGTGGAGAAATTGGGGGAAGTTTCCTAAAGATAAGGAATGGCATGAGAAGACAGAAAAGAACATGGCATTAGTTGTAAAGATAAAACGAAATGATGTTTTAATTGACAATGGTCAAAAGACTATAAAACAAAACAAATGAGGGTGAAAGATGACTAAAACCACCAAATAGCTCAGAAATGAAGAGCTTTCTCATTTTCAGTGATTCAGGTTCAAGTTCTGTCTGCCAGGTACCTTTTGTGACCCAGGTCCCTCTACTGCTGGAAATTACAGAATGATTTTTGGTCTGAAATAATTGAAGGATTTTTTTTCAGTGGAATTTCCTTCAATGAAATTACAGATTAAGACAAGCAAAAGTTACATGGCCTAAAGTAATGGTATCAAACTAAATAGAAATGAGACCAATCCAAACATAGGAACAGTTGATAGTACAGTGGGTAGAGTTTGGGCTCTGGGATCAGAAAAACCCGAGTTCAGATCTGACTGGCCTCAGACACCGATTAGGTGTGTGATCATGGGCAACTCATTAACCTTGTTTACCTCAGTTACTCCATCTGTAAAATGAGCTGGAAAAGGAAATGACAAACTACTCCAGCATCTTTTCCAAGAAAATAGCTGAAAAGGCACATATTGACATAGCATAATATTACTTATGTTTTGTTATGTCTTCATGTATTATTATTAATTATTTCCCAACTATGTTGGGAATAGTGTGGTTCTGGTCACACTTGGGAATGTTGGTCACCAGGTTACACATTTCACAACACCAGGTCACAGATTTTACAGCACAGCCTATAGGACATATCAATGGATGTAGAGTCAGGAAGAGTTAAATACTGTCCCTCAATCAATCATCAATCAATAAACACTTATGAAGCACCTATTGTATATCAGTCACTGTGCTAAGTGCTAAGGATACAAAAAGAGGCAAAAAACAGTTTCTGCTTACAGGGCATTTACAATCTAATGTCATAGTTAATAATTAGACACTCTCTGGGTGACAATGGGCAAATCATTTATGCTCTCTCAGACAACTATCTCTAAAACTTAGCTACAGAGTGACAAAAAGGTTTTTTGATCTGCCTCTGTGAACGGTGCTCACAGCTCAAATCAATCATGGATCCTTGAATTGTTGTTCATTTGTTTTTCAGTCACGTCCAACTCTTTTTGTTCTATTAGGAACCTTCTTGGCAAAGAAACAGGAGTGGTTTGCCATTTCCTTCTCCAGGTCATTTTACAGATGAGCTAATTAAAGCAAACAGGATTAAGGGACTTGCCCACTTGCCAGTAAAAAGGCCAGATTTGAACTCAGGAAAATGAGACTTCCTACCTTCAATCCCAGCATTCTGTATGTGGACCATATGTGTTTATATGTAACATGCCCATAGATTTCTGGCTTCATTCCAGTACTCTCTTTGTCTTTTTCATGTTTAGTTAAATCAGCTGTCAGCCTTGGATCATAAACTCCGTTAGAGTAGATACGATATCTATTCCAATTACTCTATACAGGATACAGGATAGCTGCATATGATGAATAAATGTTTTTTGATGATGTTGATTAAAGATTTGTCTCCTTCCCTTGAGTATATAGTTGGGCTTTCTTCTGGTCTGTGTGGAAAGAATATGTTTTCTTTCCATTCCAAACTCAGAGGACAGAGTTGATATGAAAATCTGTCAATTTTCAGAACTTGAATAGCAAGATGGTTTTGTTTTGTTTTTTTGCCTATGACTCTGGAGATTGTGTTTAGTATTCATAGAACTGCTTGTTCTGTATCTACCTTGGAGTAATCTGGTAATGTATGCAAAGGAAATTTCTTGATAAGTTAGATCATTATATTTGTTCTTGTCCCTCTTCTTAGTGGTTTGTGGCCAGGTCTCCTCCCCTCACCAACATACATATATCACACATCCATATAAACACAACCATCATGCTTATGATGATAATAAAGACAATTTGGACAAATAAAACTAGGGAATTTCTTGAATACTTGGTTTGCACATGAACCACAAGGCAGAAAACTATTTTTAAAGTGCAATGGTGGTCCCAGGAATGATGGGATGTGGGTTTTGGTGATGGAAAAAATAGGAAGAAAGATTTCTGCCTTGCCCTTTTTCAGTCTGGAGGAGTTAAGTTCATGGTAAAGGGTAAAAATGACTAGGCAAGCTTAAGTTGGCAAGTTAAACCTAGGGACACAGAAAATTTAATGTGTGATGATTAATAGCAAACTGAATGATGCAACCAAGGGCAATAAGATATTTCTGGTTTGCTTCAAGGATCTCTAAATCAAATTCTTCAAGCAAAGTTGCTTTTATTACTGTAACAAAGGAATTTAGATAGTTAATCCTCTTGTCCTACTTTCTCCAAGGACATCTGGAAATCCTCATATAAAGAGAGCAGAAAGGGGAGATTGAGGGCATAATTTATTATATCCAAATTTTATCAAGGTACATCAGTGACCATAGGTTTTTATTTTCGATAGTTTTTTTAAATTTTCAAAATATAAGTAAAGATAATTTCCAATATTCTTTTTTTGTAAGACTTTTGTGTTCCAGACAATTTTTGGGTGAAGAAATGGGAAACTATTTCTAGCCATATGAAAAGATGCTCCAAATCATTATTGATCAGAGAAATGCAAATTAAGACAACTCTGAGATACCACTACACACTTCTCAGATTGTCTAGTATGACAGGAAAAGATAATGATGAATGTTGGAAGGGATGTGGGAGAACTGGGACACTGATACATTGTTGGTGGAACTGTGAATGCATCCAACCATTCTGGAGAGCAATTTGGAACTATGCTCAAAAAGCTATCAAATTGTGCATACCCTTTGATCCAGCAGTGCTACTAGTGGGCTTATATCCTGAAGAGATCTTAAAGAAGGGAAAGGGACCTGTATGTGCCAAAATGTTTGTGACAGCCCTTTTCATAACGGCTAAAAACTGGAAAATGAATGGATGCCCATCAATTGGAGAATGGGTAATTTGTGATATATGCATGTCATGGAATATTATTGTTCTGTAAGAAATAACCAGCAGCATGATTTCAGGAAGGCCTGGAGAGACTTACATGAACTGATGCTGAGTGAAATGAACAGAACCAGGAGATTATTATATACTTCAACAACAATAGTAATAGGTTGATAATTCTCTTGGATGAGGCTCTCTTCAACAATGAGATGAATCAAGTTCCAGTTGTTCAATAATGAATAGAATCAGCTACACCCAGCGAAAGAACTCTGGGAAATGAGTGTAAACCATATAGCATTTCCAATTCCTCTGTTTTTGTCTGCTTGCATTTTTGTTTTCCTTCTCAGGTTATTTTTACCTTCTTTCTAAATCTGATTTTTCTTGTGCAACAAGATAACTGTATAAATATGTATACATGTATTGTGTTTAACATATACTTTAACATAACTAACATGTATTGGTCTACCTGCCATTTAGGGGAGAGGGTGGGGGGAAGGAGGGAAAAGTTGGAATAGAAGGTTTTGCAAGGGTCAATGCTGAAAAATTGCCCATGCATGTCTTGTAAATAAATATAATTTAAAAAAGACTTTGTGTTCCAACTTTTCCCCTTCTCCTTCATCTCTCCTCCCAAAGACAGCAAGCAATCTGATATAGGATTAAATACATACAAATCATTTAAACATATTTCTATATTTGTCATGTTTTGCAAGAAAAATCAGACCAAAAGGAGAAAAAAAACCTCGAGAAAGAAAAAACAAAAAAAATTAAAATTCTATGCTTTGATCCATATTCAATTTCCATAGTTTTCTCTCTGGATACAGATGGCGTTATTCATCCCAAGTCTATTAGAGTTGCCTTGAATCACCTCATTGTGAAAAAGAGCCAACTCCATCACAGTTGACCATAATATAAACTTGTTATTACTGTGTACATTGTTCTCCTGGTTCTGCTCACTTCACTCAGCATCAGTTCATGTAAGTCTTTCCAGACTTTTCTGAAATCAGCTTGCTCACCATTTCTTATAGAACAATAATATTCCATTACATTCATATATCATAGTTTATTCAACCATTCCCCCACTGATGGAAATCCACTCAATTTCCAGTTTCTTGATACCACGAAAAGAACTGCTACAAACATTTTTGCACATGTGGGTCCTTTTTCCTCTTTTAGGATCTGTTTGGGATATAGATCCAGCTGGCTCAAACAAGGGACATGCACAGTTTTATAGCTCTTTGGGCACTGTTCCAAATTAGTGAGCATAATTTATTAGGTTAATGTTCCATAACGTCTAACATAAACATGCTCAAGATCAGGGTTGTGCTGTAGCCAGATCCTACCTCTGAATCAATGCTTAATTTTCAGCATGAGCATTTGCTCTTCAAAATCAGCAAACTTTACAAACCAGGGCTTGATTTATTATTTTGTTGCTTCTCTGGACTTAAGAAAGTGACAGATAACATATTGATAATGTAAATTAAATTTAAAAGTATGTCCTTTGTGAAGTTTTTTGAAGATCCAGTAATTAAATATTTACCAGCATATACCTCCCCAGGATAGTAGGAAGGACTCAGAAGGTTTTGTTAAGGACTGACTTTTGATGCAAATTCATCATTGCAGTCCTTTATGTATTATTCTGTACCTAAGATTTCAGACAACTTTTAGCACAGTCCAGTGCACAAGCCTTATCCCAGGGACACATTAACAGAGAAATGCTAACATACATTGACGAAAACACTCTAGGAATACTGGTCACCCAGAGCTGTACTGCTCCACCACCAAGAAGTTTCCCGTGATTTTCTGGCTACCACCTTTTCCAACTTAATTAGCCACAGGATCAGATCTAATTTTGGAGCACGAGGACACTTTCCTTGCTCTGTATTTAATTTACAGGTGCATAGAAGAAAAGCTGAAGTCTTTCCTTTAGTTATTGGCATCAGTTTTTGTCTTGTTCCTGCCAAGAGTCAAATGTCCAGCCTGCCTGTCTGCCCTAAAAATTATTTTTATATTATAATTATAATTATATATAATATATATAAATTACAATTATTTATATAATTATATATACTTATATTATAACTATATGTTTATATAGTTATAAAAAAGTTATAGATACTGAGCCTATGTCCAGATTAAAAGACTATTCCTGTTCACAATGGTGTCTAGAAATAGAAATAGAAAGGACTTCTTCCATAGACAGTGAACCAACCGTCTCTAAAGGTGATCAAGTGAAAACTAGATAATCTTTCATTCGGGATATTGAAAATGAGAATTAATGTTTCAGACTGGCATCATATATTTACTACTTGTGTTACTTTGGTTAGATGATTTAAACTTCTTGAATCTCAGTTTCCTCATTTGTAAAATGAAGTGGTTGGATTAGACTGCTTCACTGCTCTAAACCTATGGGTTTTGTAATGATTCTATGATTTTTATAGGGCTCAGTTTTCCTCACCTATAAATAGAGAATTGGAGGAACTCTTCATTTTTACCTTATCCAAGAGTTTCTCCTTGGAAATAAACCTGAAAATGACCTGAAAAAGGTAATGAACTTCTGACCTAGGATGCCATTTCTCTCTCTCTAGGAGGCAGCTCCTCATCATTGCTCAGTTGTTTCCATCTTTTTTTTTTTTTTTTTTTAGAAAGAGGACTTATTTTTTACTTCTTAGATGCTTTGAGATAGAAGTAGAAAGTCAGAAAGAGATGAGGATAATTGTTAATGCTGACTTCCCTGAAAAGTGGGAGGGCAGGACCTCCAGAGAATAGGGAACAGTGCCTACAGCCTACTCCATTTTAATTCTCCATAGCCAAAATTCAATCTTGATTGTTTTTGTTGTTGTTCAGTCATTTCAGTTTTAACTGACTCTTCATGACCACGTTTTCTTGGCAAGGATATTGGAGTGGTTTGCCATTATTTTCTCCAACTCATTTTCCAGAGACAGACACTGAGGCAAATGGGGTTAAATAGCTTGCCCTGAGCCACACAACTACCAACTGTATAGTCTTCTGGACTCTAGACTTGGCACTCTATCCACTGAGCAGATTGTCTAATCCACTGTGATGATTTTTCTTTTCCATTCATCAGATCCCTTCCTCTTAGCTTAACAGCACTTTCACTAGAAACTAGGCAGGGAAAGAAAAAGGAAGAAAAGTTTCATGCTTATTCTTGGCATAAAAGTTCATATGAAAAAGGGATTTTAAATGTCTGTCAAATAAAATGAAATTTTGTAGTCACCTAGTGGCTTTAAGCCACCTAATGGTTTATTTCTGTCAGATAAAATGAAGTTTTGGAGTCACCCAATGGTTTTGATCCACCTAAAGATTTATTTCTATTCTTTAGATTCAAAACCAAATACTCAGCTGAAACTATTGCTCAGGGGTCATAAGGCAGGTCACCCTTTGTCTCCTGTTCAATTGTAATGGGCAAATTATAGAGAATCTTTCAGTTGGTTGTCAATAATGGACATATAAGTGGAGGTAGCAGGTCTATTTTAAGGGCAACAACTGATGGATTAGAGCAGCAGGTGGTGAAATCAAGAGTGTTGGATCTGGATTTAGGAAGATTTGGGCTTAAATACCAACTGGGATGCTTCCTAGCTGTGTCACTTCATTTCTCTAAGCCTCAGTTTTCTCATCTTAAAACAAATGGGTTGGAATTGACTTTTTTAAGTAAAAAAAGCATGCTGCAATCTTATTCAGACACAATCAGCTCTTTCTCTGGGTATGGATAGCATTTTTTATCATAAGTACTTTAGAGTAGTCTTGGATCATTGTATTTCTGAGATTAGCCATGGACGGAACTACTAAGGCCCTTTCTAATACCATGTCTATGATTCTTATAATTTTTTAGAATTAGGTAGGCAATCAGAAATACTTACTATTTCTTTTTTCCCTCTTTTATTAATGCTTTCTTGGTTATAGATGTATATTAACTTTTAAAATACACATTTCTATGTGAATCATGTTGAAAAATAAAAATTAGATAAAGAGGAAAAATCACGAGATAAAAAAAAAAACAACAGAAAAAAGTGAACACGGCATATATTGATTTACATTAAATCTCCATAGTTCTCTTTCTGAATGCAGATGCCATTTTCTATTCAAGGTTTATTGGAATTGCCTTGGATCACTGAATTGCTGAGAAGAATCAAGTCTTTCCTAGTTAATCCTCGCACAATCTTGCTGTTCTGTGTATAATGCATTCCTGGTTCTGCATGTTTCACTCAGCATCAGTTCATATAAATCTTTCTAGGCCTTTTAAAATCAGCTTGTTCATAATTTTTTAAAGCAATAATATTCCATTACTTTTACATACCATAACTTATTCAGCCACTCTCCAATTGATGGGCATCTATTCCTTTTCCAATTCTTTGACACCATAAAAGGAGATGCTACACACATTTTTGTACATATGGGCCCTTTTCCCTCCTTTATGATTTTCTTGTGGTTCAGACCTAGTAGAGACACTGCTGGATCAAAAGATATGCACAGTTTGATAGTTCTTTGGGCACTTGCTTTTCAGAATGATTGGATCATTTCACAACTCTACCAATAATGCATTAGTGTCCAGTTTTCCCAAATCCCCTCCAATATTTACCATTATCTTTTCCTTTGATCTTAGCCAATCTAAAAGATATGAGGTAGTACCTCAGAATTGTTTTAATTTGCATTTTCCTAATGAATAGTGATTTAGAGAATTTTTTCATATGACTATAAATGGCTTTAATTTCATCATCTGAAAATGGTCTATTCATATTCTTTAACCATTTATCAATTGGAGAATGTCTTGTATTCTTATAAATTTGTCACAGTTCTTTACATATTTTAGAAAGGAGGCCTTTATCAGAAAAATCAACTGTAATTTTTCCCCCAGCTTCGTACTTTCCTTTTAATCTTGTTGTGTTGATTTTGTTTGTGCACAAAACTTTTAATTTAATGTAATTAAAATTGTCCATTTTTCATAATGTTCTCTAGTTCTTTTTTGGTCATAAATTCCTCAAAAATCTGATAAGTAAACTATCCCTTGCTCTCCTAATTTGCTTATGGTATCACTTTTCATGCCCAAATCATGTACTCATTTTGACCTTATTTTGGTATGGGGTGTGAGATGTAGGTCTATGCTGAGTTTCCGACATATTGTTTTCTAGTTTTCCCAGCAATTTTTGTAAAATAGTGAGTTTTTATCCCAGAAACAGGAGTTTGAGGGTTTATCAAATATTAGATTTCTAAATATTTATTGTGTTATGTATATTTAACTTATTCCACTGGCCCAATACTCTATTTCTTAGCTGGTACAAATGGTTTTGATGTCTGCTGCTTTATAATGGAGTTTTAGGTCTGATACTGCAAGGCCATTATCCTTTGTGGGGTTTTTTCATCAATTCCCTTGATATTCTTAACCTTTTGTTCTTCCAGATGAATTTTGTTGTTATTTTTTCCTAGTTCTATAAAATAATCTTTTGGCAGTTTGATTGATATGGCACTGAACAAACAGACCACTTTAAGTGGAATTGTCATTTTTCTTGTATTAGCTTAATCTACCCATGAGCAATTGATATTCTTCCCATTGTTTAGATCTGACTTTATTTGTGTGAGAAGTATTTTGTAATTGTGTTCATATAATTCCTGGGTTTGTATATAATATAATATAATATAATATAATATAATTCCTGGGTTTGTCCATATAATTCCTGCAGGTAGACACCCAAATATTTTGTCTACAGTTATTTTAAATGGGATTTCTCTTTCTGTCTCTTGCTGCTGGGCTTTTTTGGTCATATAAAGGAATCTGATTATTTGCGTGGGTAATATCTACTATTTCTAGATTTTTTTCCTCCCTAGCAGAATGCCATGGCAAGCATACAACACACACACACACACACACACACACACACACACACACACACGCTACATCCTTTTCACCTCAAAAATTTCATGGATTTAAAAGCTCCAAGAACAATAGTACAGAGCAACATCAGCTTAAGCCAGAAGATAAAGAAATAACCAAGTCAGAGGTTAGAGTTCTTGCTTTCTAATTTGTCTTCATAAGAAAGAAGAGTGAATCAAATGAAAAATTGGCATATAGCAAAGTAAAAATGTCAGAAACATTTAAAATTATCAAGTTTTTAAAATGCATGCTATTTTGCCCAATGTCAGAGGAAATTGGGAATATTTTTATAAGTACAATCAGCTCAGGCAGATGGGGGAAAATTCTCTTACAATTGAGAAAATTACAGACTAGCCATTTGACATTAGTTGGAGAAAAACAACAAACCTCAAAAGTTATTCTGGGAGTTCACACAAGAGAACTACTGAAAATCCAGGCTCGAGGCTGGGAGGCCCATCTTAGGACTTAGGACTTTAGAAGCTCTCAGAAGATGACTAGAATTCTTTTTGGATGTCACTACCAAGCACAAAAAGGACATAACATACTCCAACATTTTGCAGAATAGTTTTTAAATGTATACATATTGATCTGCATGTGAAAGGAAGAACATATTGAGCCAGGTACTTTGGGATCCTGGGTCCTGGGAAAAATCTCTGAGCTGATAAGAGATGGAATAGCTCCTTTTAGAGATGGGCAAACTCTATTATATGCTCAACATCTTCTGTTGTAATGGAATTTAGTGATAATGTATTTTAGTCCTCCTAATGAAAGCATCCATCCCTGTTAGACTCCTAAGGCAGGTAGTAACTTCATGCTTTCTATTATGGACTTGCCCAATTCACACTACTAGTTAAATTTCTAAGGCTAAATTTGAATTTAAATTTTCTTGACTCCAGACCCAGAACTTTAGCCAATGGGCCACCAGTGAGTTATTTTGGAGGGGGAAAGGGAAAAGCAATGCATGAGAATAATAAACCTGAAAGGGGTTTGTGTATGTCAAAGTCCTCTATTTCTACCCAAATAATGCATCATTTTCTTAAGAAATGTGTGCAATTTAGAGGAGGTTGGAAGGTGTTTTAAGTCCTCCGAATATGGTAAGATTTCTGTTTTCTTGATCACCTTTTCCCCTGTCTCTAAACCATTACTGTCATCTCTAGGGTCCCCTGGAGCACTGAATGCTCCCATATTTTGTCCTACTAGCTATTGGTAAGAGCAGTGCTCAGATGCCCTGACTCAATTGTATTTTATAAGACCCTACTAAGTGCAGCGAGGTGGTGCAGTGGATAGAGTGCAGGGCCTGGAAGACCTGAGCTCAAATATGGCTTCAGCTGTGTGACCTTGGCAAGTCATCTAATCCTATTTGCCTCAGTTTCTCCTCTCCTCAGAAACCATTCAGAGTAAAAATGAGAGGCAGGAAGTATGGGATTGGTCTGAAGAAGGAAATGGCAAACGACTTCCATATCTATGCCAAGAAAACATCAAACAGGTCAGGAAGAGCTGGACATGACTGAAACACTCAGCAACAACAGCATTATGGGTCCCATGTTCTGGGCATAGTACAAGATTCAGAAGAAGTTTATGGCTCTTATACTCAAGGAAGGAGTTTATCATCTTGCTGAGGAGATAAAGTTTGTGTATCAGAAATGATTCAAAAACTGCACAAATTATATCATATTGTAATTTTTATATGTAATAATATAACAATATAATTAGGGGATGGGACCTGTGATTTCAGTAAGTTCCCAGGTAACTTTATTTATTGGTGAGGAAACTCTAGCAATGTAAGGCAGTTCCATCTCTGCAACTGATAGTCTTAGTTGCCCAGAGCACTGAGGATCAAAGTGACTTGTGGTCTCTTGTGGTCAGTGGTCAGTGAGGGAGGATGTGTCAGAGGTGGGCTTTGAATCTTGGCCCTTCATTGTGAGGGCAGCTCCTTCTCTCCTATGTTACCTGTCTGTTATACATGCGAAATCAGAATGGCTCTGGCCCACTCTGGAGTATGACGATAATCTGAGGAAGACTCTAAATCAGCTTTATTCCTATTTTCTAGAAGGCTGTGCAGTTTTCTGAATCAGTCGTGGGACTCTGTCCCTTAGAATTGTTGTTTAGTTATTGGGGATAAGGTTTAGGCTTCTTTAATATAGAGTTGAACATTTATTCATTGGCTTTTGCTTAACCTGAGGTAAGTCCAGAGAAAGAAGGGAATAGTAATGACCTGTTATTTTTGAAAACTTTGACTGGTACTTTTCAAAAGTTAAATGAAACTAAGTTAAAATCATTAGTAATTTGGAGTGTTTTTAGAAACCTAAAAACACTCCAAATTACTAATGATTTTAAAACATTGTTCATTGTTTCAATTTTGCTCAACTCTTCATGATCTCATTTGGGGTTTTTCCTGATGTCATGGTCCTCTTTGAAAGGGAAGAATAAATACCAATAGCCAACATAAGATCCACATCCCAAATACATGAAAGAAAGAAGCATATGACTCCTAGGTACAAAAATATTTACAGCAGATCTTTTTGTAGTGGCAAAGAAATAGAAAGTAAGGAGATAGCCATCAACTGAGAAAAGGCTGAACAAATCCTAGTCTATGAATGTGATAGAATACTATCGTGCAGAAGAAATAATGAAAGGGTAGTATCAGAGAAACTTACGAAGATCTGTAAAACTTAAACAAAGTAAAGTGAGCAGGACCAGGTTTAGAATCACTTATTGTAACAACAATATTGTAAGAACAATCAAGAACTATGTCTGAGAGTTTGATTCCAGACATCAGGTAGTGAAGCATTTTCCTTCCTCCCAATTGATAGGTGATAAATGTAGGATACAAAACAAGAATATAATTTTTGGACATGACCAATGTGGGAATTTGTTTTGTTGACTATTTATGTTTATTAAAAGGGTTTTTTTCTTTCTTTCTTTAATGAAGGGAAGGAAGTGGAAGAAAGAGAAAATAGATTTTGGTCAATTGAATTTTAACTAAAAAAGAAGCCTGTCTGATGGCTTAACACCATTCAAATTTGTCTATCCTGCTTTGTGAAGGGTTTATATAACCCTGAGGGATAGAATTTCATGTTGTAAAAATTTTGTTCCATGAACTCAGCACACTATCAGAAACCATTCAGAGTAAAAATGAGAGGCAGGAAATATTGGATTGAGAGGAACGAACAATATAGTTTAGAAGAAAAGACCCTGAATAAAGAGTTGAAGACTCCAATTCTTATCTGAGTTGAGCCACAAATTGAGTAGGAAGGTTTTGGATTGCTTTTTATTCTTCTTGAGCTTTTGTTTCCTTATTTGAAGAGAAGAGATTTGGACTAAATAAACCAGTGGGAGAGTAAGAGGTCAACTCTGGAGTAATGATTTAACTATTGTTTTGGTATTGCCAAAGGCTGGATTCCTTGGAAAGGATCCTTTGTTTAATGGTATTCCCTAGTACCATCTTTGATGTTAATTATAGGTTTATCCATCTAGATTTGAAAGAAACCTGGTAAGCTATTTAGTGCAAGTCCCTAGTTTTACAGATGAAAAAACTACTTGGGGATTCAGCAAATTACAAGTGAGGTTGGTGACTTTGCACAGTCTCCATCACTTAAATACAATTCAATCGCATGTCACAGTATCACCTCTCTAATGTCTGAGGACAAACAACAAAAACATGATCCCCAGGAATTAATCAAGAAAGAGAAAAATTACAAATCCAGATCTTCCACTCCTTCTACCTACTGTACCATGATGGCTCAAGACTACTGATAGGTCAGAAGGAAATGATCTTGCCTTCTCACCCTTTATCCAGATCATAAAACTCATCCACAATTGTGATTTTGTCCTTTAGAGTATCAATCAAAGACACAGTAAATCAAACAGCCATTTGTCCCCAAAAGTGGTCCCAGCTCCCCTGGATCAGCATGGGTGTATTATAGCAGACTTGCATGAGGATATTTGTCTTGTCAGGGCTCAAGATAACTTTGACCTACACATAAACAGGAAGTCTTTAGGTTGCAGGCTGCACCTTCCACAAGTAATAATGTACTTAAAAGTCACACATTGAAAGACACGGAAGAAGAAGAGTAAGCTCCATTCAGTATTATTCATGGAGCTGGCCAGTCATCAAGACCAAGCCTCAAACTTTAATGATTTGTACAGATGACTTAGACAGGAAAAATAAAAACAACCTTTCCAAAGTGCTGCAGATGGTAGTAATCCAGGAAGTGGAGCAAACAAGAAGGGAACTCCCAGTCATCATTGAAAAAGATGTAAAAGAGAAATCAGAGGATTTCATTAAGACACCAGGAGCAGCTGAAAACAAACACTGTGCTGAAGGATAAATATATGCCCAAGAGGAAAAAATGAACAAAAGTTCAGGAAAAAAACCCAACAAAACTTCTCATGCTATTGGAAAGGATGATGTTCATATAGCTCCGGAAGGATATATGAGTATTATTAGCAGATTAATTTTTCAATATCAAAACTCAATAAACAACTTTACACTTCACCCTTGTGGGTGAAAAAAAGCTGCAAACAGGATGCTAGAGTGAATTGGAAGATAAAACAATATCATAGGAAGTGGTGTTATTGTTATAGGAGGTTAGATTAAAATCTTATTTAAGCATACTGTTTTATTAGTTGGAGGAAAACTGACAAATTTTTGGCATGTCTCCCATTCAGAAAACTCACCAAATATCCTTTTAAAAATCTGAAAGGCCTTTTAAATTATAAATCTAAATCATTTTCATATAATTATAATTATTTTCTTTTAAATGTCTGAAACACAGAATTATATTTGCTGTGATTATCAAAGTCTCTCTCAAATAATAAATAAAGAGGGAGGAAGGCATATAAACTCTTCAATATCATGAAAACACCATTTATCACAGTGAAGTGTTAATGTTGGGCATGAGAAAATATGACTCATTGGGTTCATACTTGTCTTAGCTGTTGAGTGGTCAGCTAGATTGTAACACTGCAGTTTGATTTTCATTTTGGAGGCTTCCAAATAAAGTGTTATGAAACCAAAATGGCTAGTCTTTTTTATAATAATAATAGCTTTTTATTTTTCAAAATACATGCAAAGATAGTTTTCAACATTCACCCTTGCAAAATATTATGTTCCAAACTTTTCTTCCTCACCCATCCCCTAAACAGCAAGTAATCTCATGTAGGTTAAACTTGTACAATTCTTTTTTTTTTTTTAATCCCATTCAAATGTAATATTCTTCTCTAAAATATAATGTTCTCTGGGAGCAGGTTTCTCTGGGGGCTTCTGGAGGCAGCCTTAGTTTCAATTCAGTATAATCATCCCAAATGCAGCCAGGAGTTAAAGTCCAAATCCTTTATTGTCGCCTTCAAACTCTTATCTCCTTCACTTGGGGCTCGGTTAGTTTTTCTTAGAGGCCTTCTGTAATCTTGGTTCTGAGAGCTTAAGTTGCCTTCTCTGGCTTCTGAATCTCCTCAACTGAATCCTGGCTGAGGCTCTGAGAGCTTCTAGTGGGCTTGTCCTCTCTGGTCCTGAGAGCTTCTCCTTATATGCCCCACACTGAATATACACCAATCATTATATCACTAGGAAACCATTATTTGGTGTAGGATTAAATCAATGCTCAAACTAGATTTAACCATTATCTCCTCAATTCCACTTACTTAGCACCTTGTAAGAATCCTAATACCATTTTCTTTTTCTTTTTCTTTTTAAGTTTATTTATAAGTCTTTTATTTTTAAAATATATGCATGGATAATTTTTCTTTTTCTTTTTCTTTTTTTTATCATAGCTTTTTTATTGACAGAACATTTGCATGGGTAATTTTTCAACAATGACCCTTGTAAACATTTCTGTTCCAACTTTCCCTTCCTTCCTTCCACTCCCTCCCCTAGATGGCAGGCAGCTTCATACATGTTAAACATGTTAAAGTATATATTAAATACAATATATGTTTACATATTTATACAGTTCTCTTGTTGCACAAGAAAAATCCGATTTACGGAACAGAAGTGAATGCAAGGGATAATGCTGTAAAAAATTACCCTGGCATGGGTTCTATCAATAAAAAGTTATTAAAAAAATAAAAAATAAAAAAATAAGAAAAATCAGATTTAGAAAGGTAAAAATAACTTGGGAAGAAAAACAAAAATACAAGCAGTCCACATTCATTTCTCAGTGTTCTTTTGTTGGGTTGCATAGATAATTTTTCAACATTGACCCTTACAAAACTTGTGCTGCAATTATCCCCCTCCTTTCTTCCACGTCTCTCCTAGATGTCAAATAATCCAAAATTCATTAAATATGTTAAAATATATGTTAAATCCAATATGTGTATACATATCTATACAAAAATCTTGCTGGACAAGAAAAAATCAAATCAAAAAGGAAAAAAAGATGAGAAAGAAAATAAAATGTAAGCAAAGAACAACAAAAAGTGAAAATCCTATGTTGTGGTCTACACCCAGTTCTCACAGTTCTCTCTCTGGGTGTAAATAGCTTTCTTCATCGCAAGATCACTGGAACTAGACTCAATCATCTCATTTTGGGAGTCATGTCCATCAGAACTGATCATAGTATAATCTTATTGTTGCCATGTATAATGATCTCCTGGTTTTGCTTATTTCACTCAGCATCAGTTCATGTAACTCTCTTCAGTCCTCTCTGAAATCATCCTGTTGATTGTATCTTATAGTACAATAATATTCCATAATATTCATATACCATAACTTATTCAACCATTCTCCAATTCATGGGCATCCATTCAGTTTCCAGTTTCTTGCCACTATGAAAAGAGCTATCATTAAAAAAATTTTGTGCAATTCTTCTAAACATATTGTCATATTTGTCATGCAGCACAAGAAAAATCAGACCAAAAAGAGGAAAATGAGAAAGAAAAAAAACAAGGAAGCAAACAGTAAGAACAACAACAAAAAGATGAAAATACTCTGTTATGATCCATATTCAATTTCCACAGTCCTCTCTCTGGGTGCAGATGGTTCTCTCCATCATAAATCTATTGGAACTGGCC
This sequence comes from Antechinus flavipes, assembly GCF_016432865.1. Taxonomy (NCBI): domain Eukaryota; kingdom Metazoa; phylum Chordata; class Mammalia; order Dasyuromorphia; family Dasyuridae; genus Antechinus; species Antechinus flavipes. The sequence goes on along the minus strand of NC_067398.1, from coordinate 156,166,069 downwards.
TGAATTACTTCATTGTTGAAAAGAGCAATGTCCATTACAGTTGATCATCACATAATTTTGTTATTGCTGTGTTCTACTTCACTCAGCATCAGTTTGATCAGGTCTCCAGGCCTCTCTGAAATCAGCCTACTGATCGTTTCTTATAGAATAATTATATTCGATTACATTATGCCATAATTTATTCATATCATACCATACCGTACCATCAACTGATGGGCATCCATTCAATTTCCAGTTCCTTGTCACTACAAAAAGAGCTGCCACAAACACTTTTGTACATGTGGGTCCTTTTTGCCTTTTTATAATCTCTTTGAGATACAGACCCAGCAGTGGTGCTGCTGGATCAAAGGAAATGCACAGTTTTATAGCCCTTTGGTCATGGTTCCAAATTGCTCTCTAAAATGATTAGATTAGTTCACAACACAGACAACAATGCATAAATGACCCAGTTTTCCCATATCACCTCCATCATTTATTATTATCTTAATCCTGTCATTTTAGTCAATCTGAGAGGTGTGAAGTGGAGCCTCAGAGTTGTCTTAATTTGCATTTCTCTAATCAATAGTGATTTAGAGCACTTTTTCAAACGATTAGAAATGGCTTTAATTTCTTCTTTTGAAGAAGGGAGAGGGAGAGCAGTTCAGTTGTTAACATATCAGCTGTGGCTAGTAGTATATGCAACATTGTACCTTCATAGTTCCCTACCTCTGCAAAGAAGACCAAGCTTAATCTTAATGACCAAGCTTGATCTTTTTAAGTACACATTCTTCCCATTTATATCGCTATAGTCACAATGTATGTGTTATGCAGCTAGATGTTGTAACCCTGAATTAAAATCTGGTGTCAGATACTCCCTAACTACATGACCTTAGGCAATATCTCCCATTCAGAAAATTCACAAATATCCTTTTAAAAAATGTGAAAATGCTTTATAAATTATAAATCTAAATAATTTCATTATAATTATTTTCTTTTAAATGCCTGAAATACAGAATTATATTTGCTCTGATTATCAAAGTCTCTTTCAAATAATAAATAAAAAAGGAAGGAAGGTATATAAACTCTTCAATATCATGAAAACACTATTTATCACACTGAAGTGTTATAAAGTTGAGCATGAGAGAATATGGCTCATTGGGTTCATATTTGTCTTGGCTATTGAGTGGTCAACTAGATAGTGCTTAGTGTTTAACCTCTTTCAGCCTCATTTTCCTCATCTGCAAAATGGAGATGATAATGACACCTATCTCCCAAAGTCACTGTGAGGAAAATATTGAGATAATATTTATAAAGTACTTTGCAAACCTTAATGTACTATACAAAACATGCTATCATCATCATCATCATCATCATGTTGTTTTCCCAATGATGCATGATATATTTCAGTAGGAATTAAAAAATTCAGTAGAAGATAGATGCCTGTCAGATGAACGTTCCAAATAAGAAATAGTAAGAAATTGGAGGAGCTCTCAGACAAGAGATCTCCAAAAGAGAAGAGAGCTCTCTTTGTGCACGCCTAGAAACTCAAAATGATTACTTAAAAGAAAAGTTCATGGTAAGCTTTTACTTGTCCAGGAGAGTTTGAGAAGTGAATTTCTAGACTTTGAGCTTTCTTCCGCTTTTCTGTTTCTTTTTCTTACTATAGGTCATAGATGGGATAATGTTATTTCCAACCGTGAGGGTGGCCTTATGTTTCTGAATTTGAAAATTCTCAACTGGCCTCTAAGAAGCATTTTTCCTCAGAAAATCAATCAATCAATCAATCAATAAACAAATATTTCTTTAGTGTTGTTCCAATTTTTTTTTTTTTAGTATATACTATGTACCAAGTATTTGACTAGATGATGAGAAGATAAAGGAATGGATTCTTCACAGTATGCTTTCCTATGCTAAAAGACTAAAGGCATGTCAGGAGGGTCTAGGAAATTTAGATGGACCTCATGAGTTGTTAAGATGGTTAAGATCTCTTCCCTGTCCACCTGAAAATTCTCAAGATGAGGTTTATCCTAGAAGCTGACTCACCAAGGGGTTTATTATTTCTCTGACTTGTCTCCTCCACCACAAAGTAAAACTCTTATATGAAGTTTTATCTTTAAAAAAAATTGTACCTCTAGCTCATTTTTAAGTTTACTTAAATGTGGGTAACAGTGTATTTGTAGGATCACTAAATAAATAGAACCCATTTACCTAGGGACCACACTGTCCATGCAATTTACAGCAAAATCATGAGGGGTTGGAAAGTTCCAGATCTTCTGATCCATTATAGCATGGTCTATAATCTTGAATAATGAATTTTACTCTAATGATAAGGTTAAGATTTTTGTTTTTGGGAAAGCAAGGGGAAATGATAACCCTACTTTTTATTTACAATGAGACAAGTGATAAGCTCTTCTTTGGAGATTATCAGAATAATTGAAAACAATAGGATTCAGTTCTGGGTTTCACTTTTTAGGAAATATATTCAGAAGTTGGTTCACTTGCAGGGAAGAACAATCAAGATGGTGAAAGGATTAGAAATCATTAGAGAAGAGATTGAAGTAACCCAGAAAAAAGGGTAAAATGTCCCCCCATTTAACTTCAGCTAAGATAGAAAGTATGTAGTAATGAAAAGCCAATCCCTGAAAATGGGGATCCAACCTAGTGGAAGTTAAGGGGTTGAACCTGGAAATATTCTAAAAGATATGGGGAATATAATTGTTTTCAAGCATTTGAATAGCTGTTGTGTAGGAAGGGGATTAAATTTGTTCTGTTTGCCTCAAAAAACAGAACTGAAGTTGTATATGTAAGACTAACAAGAAAAAATGAGCTACTAATGCCTTTTGCTGTACTTGTCATCTGCTGCTTGGGATTTTTCTTTTACAAAGGGAGTAATATTGTTTTTTGTTATGATAAGCAAATTCTTTTCAATCCCCAGCATGGGGCTAGGCATATAAAGTATGACCAAGATCATGAAATTCCTTGATTCTTTGAGACCCCTAAGGAGCTACTTAGCAACTGACCAGAGGTGATGGGGAAGAGATAGTAACTTTTGTTCTTCACTCTGGGAGCTAAGCCCAGATCCTTTACACTTCTTAATTATTAGAGCTGTTCCAAAATGGAATGAGTTGCCTTGGAAAGTAAGAGTTTTTCATCACTAGAGGAGACTGAATGACTCCTTGTTAGGGAAGTTACAATGGCTATTTTAACTTAGTTAACAATTGGACCAGATAGACTCTAAGGTTCCTTTCAACTCTGAGATTCTAGTACTCAATGATTCTAAGCTACATAGTTACATAATCACAAATATGACTCAGAATTATTGTATCTATCTCCTGGACCCTAAGTTTTCTAGGTAATTATAGTAGTTTTGTGAACTTATTGCCACTACTTTCCAGTAGGTAAGTTGTCAAAAGATGTGCAGAAGTGGTTTTCAAAAAAAACACGAGTAAGCTATCAATAATCATATGAAAAAAATGTTCCAAATTTCTAATAATATGAGAAATGAAAATTAAAACCCTGAGGGTTCACTTCACACCCAATAAAACTGGCAAAATTGATCAAAGGAAGAAATAGAGTAGAGATCCTGCAGAAAGACAAGCATATTAATTCACTGTTGGTGATATAGTATAATGTTTAGCCATTCTGAAAAATAATTTTAAAATTATGCAAAAAAGTTACTAAATTATTTATATGTAATGTGGCAATACTAATACTAGAAGGGATGGAAAATAAGGAGAAAAAAGGAAGGTTCTTAGAGACATAGGCATCATTTGTGTGTGTGTTCTAAGCAAAAACTTAGAGAATAATTGCTTATTCACTGGGGACTTGCTAAACAAATTATGTAATATAAATGCAACAGAATACTACTATCACAAGAAATAACAAATGAGAGGAATTCAGAGAAACATGGGAAGACCATGCAAATAAAAGAAAGCAAAATTACAACAATGTAAATTAAACAACATTACAAGATTAAAGACAATGACAAATATTGAATTGGGAGTACAGATAAAACACAATTATTTCCTCTTGGTAGAGAAGTGAAGGAACACGGTTGCTGAATGTTGCATGCAGGCAGATTTATTTGTTGGGAACTGTTGGTTTTGCTTATCTTTTTTTATGGAAAGGGGAAGAAGGATATTAGCAAATGTTTGTATAAACAAACAGGATCAATAAAACATTAAAATAATCTATTTAATATTTTATTTCCTTCCCAAATTAATGTAAAAACAATTTCTAACAATTATTTTTAAAATTTTGAGTTCCAAATTCTCTCCCTCTCTCCTCTTCCCCTTTTTTGAGAAGGTGAGTGAGTTGATATAGATTATACATATGCAGTCAAGCAAAACATTTTGTAAAAGAAAATACATACCAGGGTGGGGGGGGGGCAAGAAAAATAAAGTAAAACAAATGGCTTCAATTTTCATTCAGACTCCATTGGTTCTTTCTTTGGAGATGGATGTGTTTTTTTTATTATATATCCTTCAGACCTGTCTTGGATCATTGTGTTGTTGATAATAGCTAAGTCATTTACAGCTGATCATCGTATGATATTATTAGCACTGTGTATACAGTTCTTCTAGTTCTGCTCACTTCATTTTGCATCAGTTCACATAAATAGTTCAGATTTTTCTGAGAATAGCCTCCTGATTATTTCTTATAACAATCATATACCACAACTTGTTCAGTCATTCCCTAATTAATGGATAACCCCACATTTTCCAATTCTTTGCTACAACAAAAAGGCTACTATAATTATTTTTGTGAAATGGGTCCTTTTCTCTCTTTTTAAGAATCACTTTGGGATATAGATCTAGTAGGTATTGTTGAGTCAAGGATATGTATAATTTTATATCCCTTTGGGCATAGTTCCAAATTGTTCTATGAAGTAATCAAAATCAGTTCACAACTCCAGCAACAGTACATTAGTGTTTCAGTTTTCTTACATCCCTTCCAACATTTGCAAATTTTCTTTCTGACATGTTAGTGAATCTAAAAGGTGTGAGGTGATTTGCATTTCTAATAAAACATTTTAAAAACTTATTTCCAAGAGTTCTAGAAATTATCTATTAAGATGGAATATTTAATTGGATTTTTTTGTTTATTAAATGTTGCATTTAACTTTCCCAGAAATCCTCTCCCATTGTCTTTTCTCTCTCTCTTCTGTTCATGCTTGAGTAGATTTTAAAATAACAGAAAAGCAGTAAAATGGATTTTTTATTTGGCAGCTTAACTTCTGTACTCCCACACCACACGGGCTCCAATAAGGATATGATATTTAATTGCCAAAGTTGAAAAAGTAAGAGAAGTAATTCTGGAAAATAAGGTTTAAAAGTTTTCTTCTTTACTGATGGCCAATATTTTCTGGCCAGGGTTCCTCATGTAATTGGATAGAAACTCTCTCTTGAGAGAAGTGGGAGACACTGAACAAAATCACTAAGGAAATTAAGTGCCTAAAAGAGTTTGGCTGAAAAGACCTATGGGTCATCAGGCTGATGGAAATGTTTGCTTTCCCATTTAAAAGTGTGTCTCTTTGACCTAAAGAGGAGAGGAGGATGATAAGGAGGATGAGGAGGATGAATTTTGGAGTCATGTTTATCCCAAACTTCCCACATGGAGGTTGGGAGAAAGGCAAAGATTCTTTTGAGGGCACATGTATAAGTTAGGGTTTCATGGTATGGGACATGGAGCACATTAGGGACACAAGACTAGCTCTCTATTGATTACGCCCTTACAATCTCACATGAAGAGAATTAAACCCTTAACATCTGAGGCTAGATATCAGTCAAGAGGTGATCACTGTAGCTCATCCCCTTTTAGAGAAAAGAGATATTTTGGTCAATAACAACTTCAGAAAGATTAAGGGAAGTTGAATTAAATAATTTAGGAAGGAATGCATATCTCTTTATCTAAAGCAAGACTACTACTTATGTATTCAAGTCCAGTTTCCTTTGCCATTCTTTTTGAATATATCAGTGCTCTATAGGCACTTTTCAAATACCATTTTCTTCAGCCCTAAAATGGCATGATTAGATTTCATAGATTTGGGGAGTGTGATGGAAAATCCCTTAAAATATATGTGTGATGAAAAGAGTAATACTTGCCAGCCTACAGGATGATTTCTCGTAATGTGATTCCCATAGGGCTGTGTGTGGTTGGACATGTCCTCTTCATCATTCACAGCAAAAAAACCCCACCAAAAACAAAAAAAAACTTGTATGAAAATATGGAAAACCAGTCAATAAAAAGTTATTTAAAAAAAGAAAATATGGAAAATAAATTCACTAAATTACCTCATTCAATTTTTTTTAAAGCAAGTAAACAACAACAAAAAAGTAAAAATACTATATTGTGATCCCACATTCAGTCTCCATGGTGCTCTTTCTAGATGCTGATGGCTCTCTCCTTCACAATACAAAGGATGGCCAAAAAAATAATTCTGAGAAGTATGTCTCAGGATCAAGAAATAAAAGAAGCCAAAATCCTATAGAAAACATAGAAATCTTATGCCATATATCATGAATGTTTCCTTGAAGGAGATAATCATGAGATACTAGACATGGAAAATCCTAAGTAATCTCAGGAAAATATGAAATTGAGTATATCTTAATATACAAGATGTAATTCATTACAGATGCAGGATCCAGTTCTCAATCAGTGATCTATAAGCAATTATTGACTTGTTATAATATGGATAAACAAAAACATCAGATTAGAAGAATTAAAATGAGAAGATATTATGCATAATTAAAATTGGTTCAATCTTATCATTAGAAAAACCCTCAATTTTATCAATGCTGTAAAATGTAAAAAGATTTTAACATAGATAGTAACCATATTCTAAGGACACAACTCATTTTAGTCAATCACCACAATAAGGGGGTCAAAAGAGCTCAAAAAACATGACAATAGAAAATATTTGGTCTCCTTGCCAAGAAAAGATACATAGCAGCAGGGGCAATAGTAGTTTAGAATACCAAGTTATTTTGAAATTTTTATGGAAAAGGAATATGGAAGATTATGAGTATAATGACTAAATAAAACAGTAAGAAATGGGGAAAAAACAGATTTATATAGTCAATTAAGCTAGGTTACCTTATGAACTTTTAAAGATAAAACTATTAAGATGAAAACAGACAGAAAATGGGAAAGATCTGTGAAGAAGAATTCTATAACAAATAATTTCTTTCATCAGGATCATAAGAACCAACCTGCTTGGATTCTAAAACCATAGTCACCCTCAAGCATCCCCTCAGAACTTGATAAGTCCAATTAAAAAATAAACAAGAAAGGAACTAAGGAGATAAATAGGATATGAGACACCATAAATAAATTAGAAGAACAAGGAGTAGTCTACTTATAGGATCTATTGAGAAGGGGAAAAATTCAAGATCAAACAAGAGATAGAGAATATTATATAATACAAAATTGATAATTTTGATTATATTAAATTTAAAAGTTCTTGTATGAACAAAATCAATGTCACCAAGATTAAAAAGAAAGCAGAAATCTGGTAAACAATCTTTACAGCAAATATTTCTAAAAAAGGTCTCATTTCTCAAATATATAGAGAGCAGAGTCAAATTTATAAGAATATGAGCCATTCCCCACCTGATAAATGGTCAAAGAATATGATGAGGCAGTTTTCAGATAAGGAAATCAAAGCTATCTATAGGCATACGAAGATGTGCTTTTAATCACTTTTGATTAGAGAAATTCAAAGTAAAACAACTCTGAGCTACTACCTCACAACTATATTATTTTTCTATTTACATACCTATTACCTAGCACAATGCTTTGCCCTTAAGCATTAGGTAAATATTTAATTCATTCAATCCTTCCAGCATAAATGTGCCTAAGTACATATGTGTGCCATGTGTACATGCAATAGTAAACAAGTTGGTTTAAAAGCAACTATTTTGCATTTTTCAAAATAATCTAAAGACATTTCATTGTTTTGCTCAAGGTCTCCCAGCCTGGGAATTGTTCATGAATGCCCTACAGGAAACTCTTAAAGGTCACTCAGAGCCATACTAGCAATTCTCAGAGCAAATGTTATTAAAGATTTACCTTTAAAAATAGCTGAAGTGAGTAAAGAAGGTGATAAGGATGAAAAGACATTAGTAAATTAAAAAATTGGTTTCTGCAGTTTTTTTTTCCCACAAAATAGAAATATACATGTACACATATATCTAAATATACAGACAGAAAACTATTAATTTATGTGAGCATATGTTTTGGTAATCAGGAATCAAATTCTGTACCACAGTGATTAAATTACATACACTGCAATCCAGGCATGTGTCTGCAAGCCTTGCTGTCAGCTAGAGTAAAAGGCAAATGAAGCATCTCTGAAATAGCTCTCATTTATGTTTTAACAAAATGAAGAGTTGGAAATCACTCCAACTTTTCCTCCAAAATACTCAATATTTTCAAATGGATCCATGACCTTGTTAACTTAGATATTACCTCTGACACAGTAGATTAAAACCCATCACAGAAAAAACAGAACCAGTAATAGTATTTGATATTCATGTAGCACTTTACAGTTTTCAAGGGCTTTATAGATATTAGCTCCTTCAATTCTCAAAACAACCTAAGATAGAAGTGCTAGTCATCCTTCTGCAGGTGAAGAAAAAGAGAGAGGTAAAACTGATTTGTATCACTATCTGAGCCAGATGCTTAAAGCTAGATATTTCTGTCCTCAGGTCCAGTGTTCTCTTCAATTAGCTGTGTTATCTCTAACACCACAATGGAAAGTCAGCTTTATTGACAAAAAGCAATTTTCATATGCACGTAAATTTTTTTTTTCCAGAGCTATCGTAAGTCTGAAATCCATTTGACATGGAATCTTATTAGAGTTTGAAGTTTTTTCTGATTTTTCATTCTGTGAGGAATTGACTGCATTAAAAAGAACTATGAACATTTTTGCTGTGAAATATGACAAAGATCTCAGGGCTTCAGTATTCTGATCTTGAGTGTATCAAACATAAGTCTACTATCCAAACAGAATTAGCCATCCATTAAACGGTAACAACAACTTTGTTCAAAATGTAGCATGTCTTCCTTCCTTGGGGTATATGCTCAGCTGGCACTCTAGCAAAAAGCATGAAAATTTGGGGCAGGCTTTTTTCTGCATGTATAATGGAGGGATGTCTTCCTTACCCCAACTTGAGAAGATACATAGATAGCCTCTGACTGCTTTCTACAGGCCATGATGACTCAAGGTTTTGTGTTGTTTCTTGAAAAACTCTTTTGCTTGGTTGTTGAGCTAGAAGTCCAAGGCTATGCTAAAGGAGAGAGCCTTATCTCTCTGGTTTCTGTTGATGTTGAAGGTCAAGGACAACTCTCTGAGCTTTCTGGAGGTTTGGATCGGGTGTGCATTTCCTCCCAACTTGGCCACAAGCCATGAGTTCCTGGTTTCCAGAGCAAGGCTGGTCCTAGGATAAGGCTTTCTCTTGTTTATGTCTTTTAAAAATTTTCTTTGGATATAGGGAATTATGGTATCTTGAAAAGCAGCTAATATCTCTCCCTTTCTGAGCACTTGAGCAATAGGGTAGCAACTACCAAAGCAGTTGTGGTGGCAACAGCAGGAAAAAAATATAGTACAGAGGGAAAAAAAGTTGTTTTGAAAAAGAGAGGAGGGGAAATAGGAGGAATGGAGGAGAAAGGAAGGAAGGAAGGAAGGAAGGAAGGAAGGAAGGAAGGAAGGAAGGAAGGAAGGAAGGAAGAAAGGAAGGAAGGAAGGAAGGAAATCAAAGGGAGGAATGGAAGGAGGGAGGAAAGGGGGAAAGAAGGATGAAAAGAAGGAAGAAAGCCTTAGGAAAAGAGAAAGAAGGGAAGGAGGAAGGAAGATCACAAAGGAGAGAGGGAAAGATAGTTGAAAGAAAGAACCTATTTGGTATTGATTGGAGTAGGTGCAGTGAAGGTGAAAATGTAAGATGACTAGTTAGCAGTCCTCACAAAGAAATTGCTTACAAATTTACCAATGAAGTCTGACAACTGATTATATTAGTAAGGATAGATTACTGAATTCTGTTCTAACCATTTTTATAATTTTTTACTGCTTACCATTCCCTTTTCTCTATTAGAATAAAACTATCTGTTCTGGCTTATACTCTGAATATTTAAATGATATTCTCCCTTGCTAGGGAGAGTCACTAGACTAGAGCCAAATATAAAATGGTCCCCAGAGGGACTGGGATAGTTCCTATTGTCTAGTTGTAGAGTGTCATAACCCAGTTTGCAAATGTATCTGCATATAAAAGTAACCACCAAGAAATGGAAAACAAATTGGAGCTCTACAACGAAGCAATTTGGGGTATCAAAAAACAAAGCAAAACCAACCAAACCTGAGAACATGAATAATGATATCTTGTATTTATATGGCACTTTAATGTTTGGAAAGTATTTAACATATATAGGAGGTGTGTGTGTGTGTGTGTGTAATGCTGTTGGGTTGGGAGTTTCTTTTTTGCTCTGCAGGTCACATATATATATATGCATGGGATTGTCTAAAGGTTTGCAGAGAAGAACAGCAGTTTCTAACATCTCTTCCTGCTCCCCCAGCTTCTATAAGTAAGACTTTCATCTCTGCTAGGAGTGAAAATAAGAGATTAGGGCTCTCCTCAGATAGAGAGGGTATCGCTAGAATTATATCAATCTTTTCCCTGAAAATATTGTTAATCTAGGAGATATAATTTTTCAAGTCCAAGATACACTTCTGAGGACTATTTCATAATGAGAAATAAGTGCTCCAGGTTCTATGCTGAAGACTTGGTCCCTTTTTCACTAGGTGCCTGTTTCTCAATGAAAAGAAATAGCCAAGAAACACATTTATCCAGTTTTGTAGGAAAACAGAAAATAGAGAAAATATACATATGAGAATATGTATCAGATAATAGTTTGAAGGAGATCTCCCACCAGGAGCAAGACAGTTCAGCTCAACTGAGAATTCCAGATCTCACTCAAAGGAAAATTCTCTGAAATTTTTAGTCTAGCAAGCTCAGAATAGGGACATGATTGAAGTTATGGCTTCTTCCCTTTCTCCTTTCAAAGCTCCAGAAAGAAGTTGGAATAGTGATCTTTTCCCCCAAAGCTGAAAGCCAGAAAAGGCAAGGTCTTTCTTTTCTTGAGCTCTCACCAATTCTAAACCACCTCTCATGCAGGCATAGAGCATTGAATAATCAGTCTTTGTCTATGAGGAGAAAATTCTATGCAATTAACCCTTTGTGCCAGTGGTTATATATTATTATCCTATTTAATCCTCACAATCATTATTTGAGCTAGGTATTGATATTATTCCCATTTTAGAGATAAGGAAACTGAGGGTAAAACCTCAGAACTGCCCCAGAATTATTTAAGTAGCAGAGGGAAAATCTGAAGTCAGATCTTCCTGACACTCCTCTATCTAGTATCTTCCTGTACACTCCTCTAGTATACTACCCAAATATCTTAGTTGATACAAAAAGAACCTAACTGATACTGAGCATGTGACTTGGTTTGGTCCATTTTGGATGGCTCTGAAACTCAGCATTGGGCAGCTATGTGGCCAACATACATATTGTCTGCTATTGATACAGAATGAGCGGCATCCTGCTCTGGTTTTTAGGAAGAGCTGGAGCTTTCTTTGTGATCTCAGATCCAGCTGCATGTGCTGTTCTGGTTGAGTTGAATTTGGAGGATATGTCACTCCAAACCCACTACTAAGCAGCAGCCTAAGGGCTTGCCTGACCTGACTTATTTTGGAAACCCTGGAAAGCACCCACAGGAGTGACATCCATTGACCTGTGCCAAATGGAGGGAACTCTTCATCTCTAATTCAGATCTTTTAGTGAACCACAAATAGCACATCCTGAAAAAACACTTTCTGCAAAACAATTTCCTCTGTTTAAAACAAGGCTTTAAAAACAAAGCTTTCAGGGAAAAGAATGCAGGATATAATGGAAACAGCACTGAATCTGGGATGAGAATGTTTAAGTTTCAATTCTGGCTCTTCTACTTTTTTAACTGCTACCAAGAGCAAATTATTCACTTTTCTGGCCCCTGTAAAATGAGGAAGATGAATGAGATTCTTTTGTACCTTTTGATGATTTATGGCCCTACAATCCCTAATCCGTTTTTCCATAGTTTTCATTTAAAAAGAGTGTTGGACCTTTGAAAAATTCAACTGATTCTATGATTTGGTCATGTCAGACTCTTCATAACTCTATTTAGGGTTTTCTTGGCAAAAAAAAAAAAAAACTAGAGTGGTTTGCCATTTCCTTCTCCAATTTATTCTATAGATGAGGAAACTGAGGAAGGCGGTTAAATGACTTCTTCAGGATCCCACAGACAGGAAATGTATCAGATTTGAACTCAGGAAGATAATTCTTCCTGACATTCAGACCTAGCTGTCCCTGATCCTATGATGATTAGCAGGAACCATCCCATCCTTCCTTCTATTCACTTTCACATGGTTGCCATGTTTGGGGACCCAGTAGAGTCCAAGTTCCATGTTTGCTCTTTCTTACAGAGGGTTCCACGCCTCTTTATTCCTGGGCTAGTCCTTCCACACTTCCACCCAACTGGCCCTCTCTTCACTCCAACACTTTCTTGCTCTGTCCTCAGTTCTGCTCCACTGCTCCAACTCCCTGTATCCTGGCCTCTTTCTCCTATTGGAACCCTCTTACTTTTGCAGTTTCTGTTGTCACCTCTGCCTCTATTGATTTCATCACCCATCTCAGTCTGCCTTATCACATTGGCTGCTTCCTGCTGCTCTCTATCTTTCCCAAGTGATAGGACCAGCTCTTGAGCAGCCGGACCCTGAAGGGACAGCAATGAAAATAAATTCAATATCAATGGTACTTTCAGAATGAAATGAACCAGGACTACTTGAAATTTTCTCATTCTTTCAGGAAAGTCCAAAGTGAAAGTAGGGCCACAGACCCTCTCAAGCAGCTGTGGGAACCTACTTGTTCATTCTGATCAAAAAATTCCCCCTTACTAGTTTTTGTTATTGTTATTATTTTCAATCATATCTGACTCTTGGTGACTCCATTTGGAGATCTTGTTCTATTTCTTTTTCTAAAATGGTACTATTTAAGTAATTTATTTCTTCTTCTTATAATATGGGCAATCTATATATTTGTAGGTAATCCTCCATTTCATTTAGATTATCAAATTTATTGACATATTAGGCAAAATAAATCCTAATTATTACTCTAATTTCCTCTTCATTGTTGGAAAGTTCTTTCTTTTCATTTTTGAGACTGAGAACTTGATTTTCTTTTTTCCTTTTTCTAATCAAATTAACTAAAGGTTTATCTATTTTGTTAGTTTTTTCATAAAACCAAGTCTTAGTTTTATTTTTTAATTCAATAATTTTCTTGCTTTCAATCTCATTGATCTCCCTTTTAAAAATTTCAGTATTTCAAATTTGGTATTTAATTGGAAGTTTTTAATTTGTTCTTTTTCTAGCTTTTTTTTTTAGTTGCAAGCCCAATTCATTGATCTTCTCTTTCTCTATTTTTATGCAAGTAAGCATCTAGAGTTATAAAATTTCCCCTAAAAACCGCTTTAGCTTCATCTTGGAGATCTTCTTGGCAAAGAATACTGAATGATTAGCCATTTCCTTCTCCAGTTCACTTTACAGAGGAGGAAACTGAGGCAAACAGGGATTCATAAATTGCTTAGGGGCACACAGCTACAAATGTCTGAGGCCAGATTTGAATTCAGGAAAATGAGACTTCCTGACTCCAGGACTGGCACTCTATCCACTGCATCATTCCTAGGACAAATCAGTCTAATTTATTTTATCCTTTAGTTCTAGGGGAGAGAGCATATCTTAGTTGGGTTTCTTTTGGATTTTGAATGGGAGATAGCTAAGTGGTACAGTGGATAGAACTCTGAATCTGGAGTCCCAAAGAATGGAGCCTAAGGTACTTGCTAATTGTGTAACCTTTATGAAGTCACCAGAAAACAGCAAAAAAAAAAAAAAAAAAAAAAAAAAAAAAGAGAGAGAGAGAGAGAACCAAACAAACAAAAAAACAAACAAACAAATACACAAAAACCCCACACCTTACTTTTCCCATCTGCAAAATGGTGGCAAAAGTCATAAGGATAAAATGAAATGTTTGCAAAATGCTTTGCAAAGTTTAAAGTGTTACAGTGATACTACAACATATTCACTTTCCAATTTTCAGCTGGTAGTTGATCCAGAATATGCAAATAAAAGGAGAAAAGATAGAGTGTGGGGAAGGGTGGGGTCTATAGGTATACGAGCATCTTTTTACTAAATCCTAAGACAGTCTCCCTTCTTGGTGAAATCAAGGCCTTAATTTTATACAGACAGAGCAGGAACGTTGGAAAAATGAAAGAAAAGAGAAATTCAGTTCAGGGAAAGGCTCTTCATCTCTAAAATATACACCTCCTCCTAAGACACTCAGAACATTTTCTAAAACTCTATACCTGGTAATACATTTCTTTGTGTTAATAGGTTGCTTCCTTGAAACTTTTTAAAAAATACTAATTCCTCTGAGAGAGTTGATGTGTTTTAAACTGTTCACCTACCCATGAATTAATTTATGTGAATCAGACCCCTGAGACAATACAGCTCTGATGGAAGATAATTTTGAAATGTCAAGGCTGTCTGGGGAAATTGTCACTGGACCGGGCACTTCAGTGGACAGTAAATACACCGGGGACTTTAAGATGGCCCTGTGAGCACAGACAAAGAGGGACACAGAAGAAAGATGGCAACCAGGGTTCCTAGTTAAAGGCCAGTTCTTTCTGGACCACAGCTCTGACCCCCTGATGAAATCAACTCATTTCCTCCCTAGTGACCTTGGCCAAGAATAATGAAGTTCTTGTCTGAATGAAGCCAGTCCATTCCAGACTAGCTTAGGTTCCTTGAATGCTGGGATGGGATATATGAGTTCCAAATCCAAGATTGCCTCCCAAGGAACTTCATTAAAAGGCAACACTTCAAGCCAAACTCTATGTGACCTCATTCATCCTATCCCAACTTTGGCCCAAATGCCTGATTGTTCCATAACAGTCTTCTCCCTAATGGATGGGTGGTTCCAATCAGTCTGGTCTTCCTGGCCCCCATTCCAACATGGAGCATTCCCTACATTCACTTACCAAATGAGCCCACTGGGGATAGATGATGAAGAGAAATGTCAATTACTTTAAGATTTCTTCCATAACTGGCCTGGGAATTAAGTCATTCTGGTCCTCTTGTTCTTGTATTCATTGCCTAAAAGGGCTTGACTTTTCTACTTCACTTAATTTTCTGTTTCTCCCTCAATAAAACCCAGACATTTAGAGACAAGATATTCAAGAAGGATAGTAAAATTTTCTGCAAACACAAAGCATTCTCCAAATTTTTGTAGAAATGGAGTCACCCATGTAGCCTCCCTCTCTCCCAGGAGGGCCAGGAATGAACAACAGTGAACTGTCTTTGATCTCTTTAGTTAGAAAGACTCAATAACAGCCAAATATCCATTGAATTAATATTATTGTACATGAATGAAAACATAAAAAAATTGAGCCTTTAGAATCCTGAAAACTGAAGCAAAGTGAAACAAATTCTCCAAACATTGATTTCAGTCATTTGAATGAGAGATAGTAAATTTTTTAGAGGTGGGGATTAAAAGAGAGAGAGAGAAATATTCAGTAAACTCCCAATTAACATAACTAACTGGGATTTTAGGTGCTTTTGGGAACTCAGTGAACTCTAGAAAGGAATTCATTAAAATAAAAGAAGAGCTCTTCAGGGTTTACAGGGTCAGGGTTTCATTTAGCCTAATCCTTTACACTTTCTCTGTCTGCAGTCCTGGATGCACAGGGAGGAGAGATGTTCAGACAAGGACCCAGAGTCAGGCGCTGCAGAATCTTCAGTCATCTAAGAATGATTCAATTATGCTCCAGATACTGGACTTAATGAGGCAAGAAAATGGACTAATATGTTTAGAAAGATTTTCAACAAGGGCTGAAATGAAAGGGGGGTTTGCTTGCTGACCTTAGTGGCACAGAGATACAAATGTGTTGGCTCTAGGGAAGTAGTGGGGGACAGCAGAAAGGGTGATGAATGCAACATCCCTGACAAGTGGGCACTCAGCCTCTGCTTGAAGAACTCCAATGATGAGGATGTCATAACCTCCCAAAATTGCCCATTCTTGAGCAACATAAGAAATTCTGGGAATATTTGTACTTTCAAAAAGGGAAGGAGCCAATAGAAAGGGAGAAACTAAAGAATTATGAGAGAGAACAGGATTATTTGAATTTAATTTTATTCTCAACTTATGAACACACAAACACAAAGAGATAGAGACAGAGAAAAATTTCCATGGACAATGTAGAACAGAAAAAGAGGATTATATGTGAAACTGTGACTCTCTTTTTAAAAGATAGATTATAAATTCAACATGATATTTTTTTAAAATAAAGCTAGAAAGGAAGGAAAAAAATTCTCTAGAATTAAGTGTACTTAGCTCTAAAATTACCAAGTTGGGTGAGATGTGTTCTGGGATTCCTTCAATCTCTAAATCTGTGATCTCATGAAACAGAAAAATTGAGTTCAAATGCTATATCTGTGATTTAACCAACTGTATGATGTTGGGCAAGTCTTTCATCTCTCTGAATCTCAGTTTCACCCTCTGTAAAATGAGGAGTTTGGACAAAACGATCTCTGAGATTCCTTTCAGTTCTCCATCTTTGGTCTTAAAAAATATGAATCAGCTAGAATACCTTATTCTTCCCCCAAACATTCTGATTAAACAGAGGTTTCTCTACACCCTCTCCTAGGGGATCATATACTTTTAAGTTTACAGGTAGAAGGAATTCTTAATCTAACCCAGCTCTATCATTTTACAAATGAAGAACTGAAGGCAAAGATAGCTCATGTAAATTGCTCAGGGCCATGTAGGTCATAAATGATAAACATGAGATTCAAATCTAAGTCTCCTTATTCTAAATTCTTTTGAGAGTAGTCCATAACAGAGCAAAGTCCCAACATACCTGGCTTGGGACAGAGCTTAGCAATTGAATTTGCTCTCCTTTGGAGCCTATGACAAGTGAAAAAGTCAAGGAAGGAAGTTTGTGTGTGTGTGTGTGTGTGTGTGTGTGTGTGTGTGTGTGTGTGTGTGTGTTGCTTCCATTTTTATATCTATTCAAAAATAAAAAGCTTCAATAGGGAAGAAAGAAAAGATTGCTTTGCAAGTTGAGCATTCTTCTTTACAATCAAATTAAAAAGTAAAGAGAACTAATCTAATTTGCCTATAAGTGAATGAAATTCTATTTGAAACATTAGCTTTTCCTGCTCTAATAAGATAATGGTAAATAACTCTCCCCTATTATCATCTTTAAAGCAACTTAGGCCCATGATTGGATTATTCCACAGTCCAAGTCAAGCAAATGTTCATAGTTGCAGGATTCTTGGCCTTTGCTCCTTTCTTCCTAAGGGGAGGTAGGGATGTAATGGATAGCACATTAGGTTTAGAATTAGAAAGATCTGGCCTCAGACACTTACTAGCTGTGTGACTCTAGCCAAGTCACTTATCCCAATTTGCCTCAGTTTCCTCATCTGTAAAATGAGCTGGAGAAGGAAATGGTAAATCACTGCAGTATCTTAGCCAAGAAAACCACAAATAGGGTCACAAAAAATTGGATGTGACTGAACAACAATAACAAACAATATCATACATAAACATTCCCAGGGACTACATATTGACTTAGAAAGCTACATATTAATTTTTTATGTTCTATTGTATTTTAAATTATTTTGTTGAAGATTTCCAATTACACTTTTTAATATACTATTTATTTTTAAGCAGGCTTTTCTTTCTTCTCCTACCTGCAAAGTGAATTGCCCAGGATCACTCAGCTAGAAAGTGTTAAGTGTCTGAAATCTCATTTGAACTCAGCTCCTCCTGACATCAGGCTGGTGCTCTTTTCAGTGTGCCACTTAGCGGCTCCTCCAATTATATTTTACACTGGTTCAAGAAGAGTTTAGGAACACAAACCTTTGGCCAAAAAAACCAGTTGTCATTAGGCAGGTCATCTAAGCTCTTCTTGTAAATTATTTAAAATTTATTATTAAAAAATTTCCTATCTGGAAAGGCTTACATAAATTGATACTGAGTGAAGTGAGCAGAATAAGAAGAATATTATAATAGCAAAATTATGTGATGATCAAGTATTACAGACTTAGCTCTTCTCAACAATTCAGTGATCCAAAGCAATTCCAATAAACTTAGGATGGAAAATTCTATCCACATCCAGAGGGAGAGCTATGGAGATTGGATTAAAACACACTATTTTCACCTTTTGTTTGTTTTGTTTTGTTTTTCCTCATGGTTTTCCCCTTTTGTTCTGATTTTTTTTTCCCAACATGACTCATACGGAAATACATTTAAAAGAAATTCCCTGGAATCATTTTAAGGAAGATCCTTTTGTTCTAGTCTAAGAAAAGTTATGGAGGATGCCATGGAATCCCCAACTCAGATATAAGGTATTCCTGAATCAGAGTGATATTGAGAAATAACTAAGGAAGATAATATAAAAAAGAAATTATTTGCTCTGGACTGGTTGATGATTACATCGATGCTCAATAATTAATATAGTTGAAGATGGTTTTCCTGCTGATGAAGATGGAAGACCCAAGAACTCAACCACCCAGATCATCCCCTGCCCATTACTCTTGTCATTGAGACCACTGAGAATATTTCCACCTATAGTAAACACTCACTGTAAAGCCATCTTTAAACTTGCTAAGAAACTGAGCAAGCTAAAAGAGGCAATAGTAAGAGATTGGCACCTGAAAAGCAATAACAATTATGTCAAGGAATGTAGGAGGCTTAAAATAGCAATTTATGTTTGAAATCTTTTCAGTGTAACTACTCTATCAGAGAACAATGACTCTTAGATTTGTGGTTATACTGCCCCCCAAAATGTTGCAATTTTATTTTACTGGATTCTTTATGGAGCTAGAGAAAAGCAGTTATAACATCACTGATTTGAATCTGGAAGTGACTTTAGAGGCCACCTAATCCAACCTCCTCATTGTTACAGATGAAAAACCAAGAACAAAGATGTGATGAAAAACAACCATTATTAGGGATCTGAGAGGGAGACGGGAATGTGTGCTTATGCGATTTTCTGGCAGTTTTGAGTTGATTCAACTGTGCTAAGAAACAATATGGAATTGTAATGACCGCGTATTTAAAATCAGCCGGAGTCAGGAATTCAGGTTAAGGGGAAAATCTTCAATATTTATTGAAGTGAAGAGGTGAATAAAGATTGCAATAGCAAATATAGGCAAGAAAGATTGTGATAGCAAATATAGGCAGTTGCGACAGGAAGCCAGCTAAGAAAGAGAGTGACGCGAGCCGAGCCAACCGTGGCAATGGCAATCCCAAAAGCCTCTCCTCCCCTTCCTTTTCCACTCCCCTGCCTCCACTCACCAAAATCGTCATTTCCTATACAACACATCAGGACTTGCACAAAGAGTGGGTGGGGGCCATTCTTTCTCCAAGCTTATATATTAATAGAGTATGGTCCAATTACTATTTAGCCTCATGTGCTTGGGACCTCAGTGCATCAACTCAAGCCTCAACCCATTACATGGAATTATGTGAGCAAACATCCTAAACTGTTCATACCCTTTGACCCCATAATCCCATAATTAGCCATGTGCCCCACATAGATCAATGACAGAAAATTCTTATATGTAAAAAATATTTCTCATACCAGGAAACCACTCATAAACTTAAACTTCCACAGGGGCTGGAATCCTATCCTGCTCACTGTTCTACAGCGAGGCATTTGATTCCTAGACTGGATTTAATCCTGGGGAAGTCTGGGCTCTAATAATTCCACCTCAGAATTCTAGGCATAATGCTAATTATAGTTATGGATTACAAGTTTAAGAGTTTCCCCAAAGGGAAGAATAAAAGAGGTCCCCAGAGTATGAATCAAGAATGGAACAGGTAGCTAATTCCTATACAGAAAAAAATGTTAAACATGGAAGAATCACAGCATCCATGAAGAATTAATAGGATTAAAAGGTTTCAATAACAACTTATAACTGTGGTTACAGCCAGCTAGGAGGCAAATATTTAAACTTCATTAGTACATAAAATAGTTTGTAGGATGGCTAATTATAGAGATGACATTTCATCTCCATAAGACCCTAATTGATCAAATGCCAAGTTTGGATCGATCTTCTTTCCATTGGCAGCCCTCTCAGATTCAGAAGCTTTCCTTGCTGCCAGTTATTCTGCTCCATGGATCCCATAGTGGCCACCTTGAAAGCTTCCTAGGACCATTGGACATTTGAGCATTCATAAATTCACTACTAGTCCTGGATACATTTACTATGGGATACTCATTGATTTAAGATTAAGAAAGAGCCATCACAAAATAACAAAGGCAGTGTGAAACTAGAAAAGAAAGCTCACCTAGTTGAATACATGTTCTTCATAAGGGAATGGCAATGGAGATACCATAATAATTGGAGTCAAGAAGAACTGTCCTTCTTCAGTCCTCACTGGAATCAGGACTGAGGAAAGACAGTTTTTGACAGAAAAGTCAGAAAATCAAAAGCTATCAGCTCTGAGTTATTGACCTTTCCAACTAGGCAGCCAATTAGAGAATTCCAATTTTGAGTAGCCTTATGTCTCATAAGGACAGAAGCTAGTCTCAAAGCCCTCACCATTGGCTAGAACCACCAAATATGCACAAATACACCAAGAGATGTTACCTATAGGATCATGAAACCTTTCACTCTTTGTTGGAAACAAAAGGGTACATATACATTGGAGAGTACTTAAACAAATTCTATTACATGAACCTAGTAAAATATTATTGTACCATAAGAAATTACAAATTTGAAAAATGGAGAACATGGGGAAACATCAAATGTGCAATAGCAAACAAAATGGAACCAAGAAAAAATATATACATGGAGTAAAATAATATAAATGAAAATAATACTAAAAGACAGCTAAATTTCAATACAATAAATCTTGCTTCAAGAAAAGCAAATATATGAGCCTTGCTGTACTAGACCTAAAACTATATTATAAAGCAGCGATCATCAAAACCATTTACTACTGGCTAAGAAATAGAATGGTTAATCAGTGGAACAGATTAGGTTTATAAGACACAATAGCCAATTACTATAGTGATCTAGTGTTTGATAAACTCAAATACCCCAGCTCCTGCAATAAGAACTTACTATTTGACAAAAATTGTTGGGAAAATTGGAAATTAGTATGGAAGAAACTAAGTATTGACTCACACCTGATATCCTATACCAAGATAAGGCTGAAATGGATTCATGGTTTAGACATAAAGAGTGATACTAAGAACAAATCAGAAGAATAAAAGATAATTTACCTTTCAGATTTGTGGAGAAGAAAGGAATATGTGGTCAAAGAAGAACTAGAATACAAAATGAATAATTTTGATTATATTAAGTTAAAAAGTTTTTATACAAATAAAATCAATGCAGTCAAGATTAGAAGGGGAGCAATAAACTGGGAAAAAAAAGTTTTACATCTAAGGGTTCTGATAAAGGCCTTATTTCTAAAATATGTAGAGAATTGACTCAAATTTATAAGAATATAAGCATTCATACCCTTTGATCCAGCAGTGTTTCTATTGGGCTTATATCCTAAGGAAATACTAAAGAAGGGAAAGGGGCCTGTATGTGTCAAAATATTTGTGGCAGCCCTTTTGTAGTGGCTAGAAACTGGAAAATGAATGGATGCCCATCAATTGGAGAATGGTTGGGTAAATTATGGTATATGAATGTTATGGAATATTATTGTTCTGTAAGAAATGGCGAGCAGGATGATTTCAGAAAGGTTTGGAGAGACTTTCATGAACTGATGCTAAATGAAATGAGTAGAACCAGGAGATCATTGTACATAACAACATGAATATGATGATCAGTTCTGATGGACATGGCTTTCTTCAACATTGGGATGATTCAGACCAGTTCCACTTGTGCAGTGATTAAGAGAAGCATCTACACCCAGAGAGAAAACCATGGGAACAGAGGGTGGAACACAACATAGCATTCTCACTCTCTCTGTTATTATTTGCTTGCATTATGTTTCTTTTTTCTCAGTTTTTCTTGATCTTCTTGATCTGATTTTTCTTGTGCAACCAGATGGCTGTGTGAATATCTATACACATATTGGATCTGGCATGTATTTCAGAATATTTGGCATGTATTGGACTGCCTGCCAGGTGGGAGAGGGGATGGGGAGGAAAAAGGGGAAAATTTGCAGCAGGAGGTTATGCAGGGATCAATGTTGAAAAAATTACCCATTTGTGAATAAAAAGCTTTAATTTAAAAAACGACAAAAAAAAAAAAAAAAGAATACAGGCATTCTCCAAATAACAATGGTCAAAGTATATGAACAGACAATTTTTAGATGAAGAAATTGAAGCTATTTCAAATAACATGAAAAATGCTCTAAACCACTATTGATCAGAGAAATGAAAGTTAAGACAGCTGTGAGGTACTATTACATACCTCTCAGATTAGCTGAGATGACAGGAAAAGATGGATGTTGGAGGGGATGTGGGAAAACTGGGACACTAATGCATTATTGGTGGAATTGTAAATGGATCCCACCATTCTGGAGAGCAATATGGGACTATACTCAAAGGGTTATCAAACTGCATATCCTTTGATCCAGCAGTATCTCTACTGGGTCTATATCCTAAAGAGATCATATAAAAGGGAAAAGGACCCACATGTGCAAAAATGTTTATAGCTGCCCTTTTTATAATAGCAAGGAACTTGAAACTGAGTGAATGCCATGTTGAGGAATGATCGAATTAGTTATAGTATATGAATGTTAGGGATTTTATTGTTCTATAAGAAAGGATCAGCAGGAGGATTTCAGAGAGGTCTGGAGAGACTTACATGAATTAATGCAGAGTGAAGTGAGTAAAACCAGGAGATCATTGTACATGGCAACAACATTATGTGATAAGCAACTCTGATGGATTTGGCACTTTTCTTATTTTTTAGTCTTTATTTTTATTTTATTTTTTTTAAACAATTATAACTTTTTTATTGATAGTACATATGCATAGGTAATTTTTTACATTATCCTTGCACTCACTTTTGTTCCGATTTTTCCCTTCCCTCCCTCCACCCCCTTCCCTAGATGGCAGGCAGACTTATACATGTTAAATATGTTATAGTATATCCTAGATACAATATATGTGTGCAGATCTGTACAGTTCTCTTGTTGCACAGTAAGAATTGGATTCAGAAGGTAAAAATAACCCGGGAAGAAAAACAAAAATGCAAACAGTTTACACCAACTTCCAAGTGTTCCTTCTCTGGGTTGTAGCTGCTTCTGTCCATCGTTGATCAAGTGAAATTGAGTTAGATCTTCTCTTTGTCAAAGATATCCATTTCCATCAGAATACATCCTCACACAGTATTGTTGTTGAAGTGTATAATGATCTCCTGGTTCTGCTCATTTCACTTAGCATCAGTTCGTGTAAGTCTCTCCAAGCCTCTCTGTATTCATCCTGCTGGTCATTCCTTACGAGCAATAATATTCCAAAACATTCATATATCATAATTTACCCAGCCATTCTCCAATAGATGGGCATCCATTCATTTTCCAGTTTCTAGCCACTACAAAAAGGGCTGCCACAAAAATTTTGGCACATACAGGTCCCTTTCCCTTCTTTAGTATTTCTTTGGGGTATAAGCCCAGTAGTAGCACTGCAGGATCAAAGGGTATGCACAGTTTGATAACTTTTTGCGAATAGTTCCAGATTGCTCTCCAGAATGGTTGGATTCATTCACAACTCCACCAACAATGCATCAGTGTCCCAGTTTTCCCGCATTTCTCCAACATTTGTCATTATTTTTTCCTTTTATCTTAGCCAATCTGACAGGTGTGTAGTGGCATCTCAGAATTGTCTTAATTTGCATTTCCCTGATCAATAGTGATTTGGAACACTCATTTGAGTGGAAATAATTTCAATTTCATCATCTGAAAATTGTCTGTTCATATCTTTTGACCATTTATCAATTGGAGAATGGCTTGATTTCCTATAAATTAGAGTCAATTCTCTATATATTTTGGAAATGAGGCCTTTATCAGAACCTTTGACTGTAAAAATGTTTTTCCAGTTTGTTGCTTCCCTTCTAATTTTGTTTGCCTTAGTTTTGTTTGTGCAAAGGCTTTTTAATTTGATGTAATCAAAATTTTCTATTTTGTGATCAATGATGATCACTAGTTCTTCTCTGGTCACAAATTCCTTCCTCCTCCACAAGTCTGAAAGGTAAACTATCCTACGTTCCTCCAATTTATTTATGATCTCATTCTTTATGCCTAAATCATGGATCCATTTTTATCTTATCTTGATATATGGTGTTAAGTGTGAGTCCATGCCTAATTTTTGCCATACTAATTTCTAGTTTTTGTCAAATAATGAATTCTTATCCCCAAAGTTGGTATCTTTGGGTTTGTCAAACACTAGATTGCTATAGTTATTGACTATTTTGTCTTGTGAACCTAACTTATTCCACTGATCAACTAATCTATTTCTTAGCCAATACCAAATGGTTTTGGTGACTGTTGCTTTATAATATGGTTTTAGATCAGGAACAGCTAGGTCACCTTCATTTGATTTTTTTTTCATTAATTCCCTTGAAATTCTTGACCTTTTGTTCTTCCATATGAATTTTGTTGTTATTTTTTTCTAGGTCATTAAAATAGTTTTTTGGGAGTCTAATTGGCACAGCACTAAATAAATAGATTAGTTTAGGGAGTATTGTCATCTTTATTATATTTGCTTGACCTATCCAAGAGCAGTTAATATTTTTCCAATTATTTAAATCTGACTTTATTTGTGTGGAAAGTGTTGTAATTTTGCTCATATAATTCCTAACTTTCTTTTGGTAGATAGATTCCCAAATATTTTATGCTATCGACAGTTATTTTGAATGGAATTTCTCTTTGTATCTCTTGCTGTTGGATTTTGTTGGTGATGTATAAAAATGCTGAGGATTTATATTGATTTATTTTGTATCCTGCAACTTTGATAAAGTTATAACTTATTTCTAATAGCTTTTTAGTAGAATCTCTGGGGTTCTCTTAGTATATTATCATATCATCTACAAAGAGTGATAATTTGGTGTCCTCATTACCTACTCTAATTCCTTTAATCTCTTTCTTGACTCTTATTGCCAAGGCTAGCATTTCTAATACAATATTAATGGTGATAGTGGGCAACCTTGTTTTGCTCCTGATGTTACTGGGGAACTTGGCTCTTTTCAACAATGAGGTGATTCAGGCCAGTTCCAAAGGACTTGTGAGGAAGAGAGCCATTTTCTACCAGAGAGAGGACTGTGGAAACTGAGTGTGGATAACAACATAGTATTTGTATTTTTAAAATTGATGTTTGCTTATATTTTCTTTTTTTTCTCAGTTTTTTCCTTTTTGATCTGATTTTTCTCATGTGTAATGGGCTGAGGCTTGAGTTGATGCACTGAGGTCCCAAGCACGTGAGGCTAAATAGTAATTGGACCATACTCTATTAATATATATGCTTGGAGAAAGAATGGCCCCCACCCACTCTTTATGCAAGTCCTTATGTGTTGTATAAGAAATGACGATTTTGGTGGGTGGAGGCAAGGGAGTGAAAAGGGAAGAGGAAAGAGAGACTGCTGGCTGGTGTCTTGACACAGCTGCTCGCATTGCTATCACGACAGCCCTTCACTTCCAATCCCCCTCTGCTAGCTGGCTTCCTGTCTGCCCATATTGCTATCGCAATCCTTCTTCACCTTTACTGAGAATAAAGATTGAAGATTTTTCCCTTAACCTGAATTCCTGACTCTGGCTGATTTTAAATACGTGGTCATCACATTTGGCGCCCAACGTGGGGCTGTGTTTCATTCCCTGCCTCCATGCGGTCATCACATTCATGCAGTATGATAATTGTGGAAATACGTATAGAAGAACTGCACATGTTTAACATATATTGGATTACTTGTTGTCTAAGGGAGGAAGTGGGAAGAAGTGAGGGGAAGTGAGGGGAAAAAATTTGGAACACAAAGTTTTGCAAGGGTGAATGTTGAAAACTATCTTTGCATATATTTTGAAAATAAAAAGCTTTAAAAAATAAAACTAGCTATAAGAGGTGAGCCATAGTATTTTATAACTGAAAATATTCAGTAGACTACAAATTCTATAGATATTCCTGTGAATGACTTATATGCTCCACCCCCATTTAGCTGGGAAAACTTATGGATTCAACTGGACTAAAATCAATGTTTCCCTGGAGACATATATGAGAGATGTATAGCAGCCATTTGTGAATGGATTCTGTAAAGAATTTTATGCCTAATTTACCATTTTCTTAAATGTCTTTTCTTTGAATTTGTGGTCATCTGGTTTGATTTAGTTAAAGCTGAATAATTTGGCCCCCAGAGCAGTGGTATTTCAATAGGCAACAACACTAATAGATTTGTGGTCCTTGCAGTAGCTGAGAAAAAGACACTTTGAGGGGGAACAGGGCTAAATATAGGTGAACATGTTTATGTGGTTTATATATTGTTTTACTAAACCCTGCAGTTATATCAGCTTAATATGAGGCTTTGTTTGTGCTCCCTAAAATCGGGGGGGGGGGAAGAGAGGGGCAATTAGGTACTGTAGTGAATAGAGGCCTGAAGTCAGGGAAACACCTTTGGAGTTCAAATCTGGTCTCAGACACTTACTAGTTGTGTGAACCTCGACAAATCATTTAATACTATTTGCCTCAGTTTCCTTATCTGTAAAATGAGTTGGAGAAAATGGCAAACTACTCCATTATCTTTGCCAAGAACAAATGGGGTTATGAAGAATCAGACATGGTTGAAACCATTGAACAATAACAACATTCTGTTATCATCTAAGTTACCCAATTAAATACACATATATTATATGTATATATGTATTATTTGTATGTGTATGTACAAGTACACACATATACACATACACAAAGGATTTTAATAAGTAGCTTTAATGTTAGGAATATTAGACACCAGGATAATATGTGGGAAAAATCTTTCATCAGCTTTTCTATAACCTTCAAATCTAGAGATTTATCTATCAATATTTAGAGTAAGACTTGCCCAGGATAAGGAAAGGAAGAAAAATAATCATTAGGTGATTTTGATTATGTATAATTATGTAAATTTTACCTTTCTTTGGGATAAGCTAGCCTGCTTCTCAGATCTGTTATAAACTATTGAGTCTGAAACTTACTTTTTCAGATTGGGAATTAATGCCATGTGTTTCCATATGTATCATACCTGTGTTGATAGTAGTTGAAAGAGCATTAAACTGGGCAGCAAGAGACAAAATTTAGCCCCAGTTCTGTTTCTTGATAGCTAGGCTGACTTTTGATGTAGCAATTCAGATTATAGGATCTAGACTAGATTTCTATAACCTGTGTAACAGCGACCATTTCAAGCATCAATCATGGGGACAGATCTGTGCCCTGGGTCTTTCTTCCTGCCTTCCCAAACTTATGTAGAATTTTATTTTTAGTACTATTTATTTTTTCCAATTTTATATAAAGACAATTTTTTACTTGATTTAAAAAAATACTTGGAATTATTTCCCCTTCCTCCTACACCACCTCTTCCCTAAGATATTTAAACCATTTCATATAGGTTCTATATGTGCAATCATGTAAAACACATTTCCAGATTAATCAGGCTGCAAACTAAGAAACAGGACAAAAGAAAAGAAACATGAAAAAAAAGTGAAATTAGTGTGCTTCAATCTGCATTCAGAGACCCTAATCAGTTCTTTCTCTGGATGTAGATAGCATTTTTCCTCATGAGTTCTTTGGAACTGTCTTGAATCTTTATATTGCTGAGAAGAGATAAGGCCTTCATAATTGATCATTGCACAATGTTGGTGATACTATGTACAATGTTCCTATGGTTCTGCTCACTTCACTTTGCATCAGTTCATGTAAGCTTTTCACCCTGGTGGGTCCCTTGGTAGGGGTCATGTAAAAGCAGAAGATTCTGGTGTTTCTCCAGATGTCTCCTCCTTCCATGACTGAGAGCTACCACTGACCTGGAAAGCTTCTATCCAATTCCTTTAAAGTGAGAGATAACTTCCATTCTCACTCTTATTCCTCTCTTCCAAATATGAACATTTGGAATACTGAAAGCTTTCTTTAGAATTCCAGTAAAGAGGATTTCTCTGCCTTCTCCTTCTAGTAACCATGGTGGCTACTGGTAAATATCAGCAAAGACATGTATTTATTTAAATGAGCCTAGGACTAGATTTCAAGTCTCTGGCTACCTCTTTTGTTTTGTGTTTTTTCCTGAGCATAAGTGAAGTAACCTCAATTCTAAAATGGGTATTTATAACCTTGATAGCAATCTTGTTAATTATACAGATAGGAACTCTTGACTCATGTTGCTGGTTGTTCAGGAGGAAACGACGTATGAAGCAACTTCTCAAAAGAAAAGATGACCTTTGCAATGAATTTGTCAAAAGATATGGACCATAAATG
This sequence comes from Antechinus flavipes, assembly GCF_016432865.1. Taxonomy (NCBI): domain Eukaryota; kingdom Metazoa; phylum Chordata; class Mammalia; order Dasyuromorphia; family Dasyuridae; genus Antechinus; species Antechinus flavipes. The sequence continues at coordinate 156,137,545 of NC_067398.1, read as the reverse complement.
ACTTGCTCTGACAGTAGAGAGATGAGATGAAGGTAAAATGACTACATAGCACCACAATGTATGTTATTATCATGTTTTAAGGATCAGCCTCCTGGGAGAGTATAATAGGAACGATGACTTGTTATATGCTTTAAGTATTTGAAAATAAATCTTTATAATTTTTGTGCTAATTATTTCTTTTGTGGTAGAAGAAATAAATAGCTGCCCTATATCTGATCTGTTTTGCATTGTTATTGCTGTTCAGTCACATCTGACTCTTTGTAACCCCATTTGAGATTTCTTGAAAAAAGATAATAGAATGGTTTTCCAGTTCCTTCTCCAGCTCATTTTAGAGATGAGGAAACTAAGGCAAATAGGATTAAGTGATTTGCCTAGGGTCACATAGATTTGAACTTGGAAAGATGAATCTTCTTGCATGCGGACCTGGTATTCTACCCACTAATCCACATACTGCTCTTTACTTTCCATATTGAATACCTTTCTAGAAGAGATCCAGTTCATCCTTTTTGGGGGAAACCCTAGACATGCTCCAAACCAAAGTTTTAGGATATTTTCCTCAGAGTATGGGTTAGGAATGTAATGATCCAGAGAATGGGAGAAGATCTTGAAACTTCTATCTGGAGCTAGATCTCTCGAGACTTCAATTCAAACCATTTGAAGTCAGTACTGGGACCTCTTAATAGGAGAGAGAGACCCTAGCCTATGAGTCTTTATACCTATGTCCCTGATACTTTTATAACTTCAAGATAGCAATGCTTTATATTCAACATAGGGTATTAAAGAAGGTATTTCTAGATCCTTATATTTTTCTATAAGCTAAAGGTTTACATACTAGGCCTGTTGCACTTAAATTCTACTGGTATAATTTTCCTTCTGAGCCTTTTTAGAAAAAAATGCTTTATTTGTAAAAGTAAATAGATCTTTTTTTTTTTTTAAAGTAAATAGATCTTAATGAGACATCAATTTAGCAAAGATTTTTTAAGCATCTACTATGTCTTAGGGTCTGCTAAAACAAGCTAATATTCTTTTCCTGATTGTTATTTTCAGTGTGAGCATTTGCGCTCCAGAAACCAGTCAATTTACTCATCAGGGCCTGCTTTAATGTTCTGTCTAAACTTAAGAAAGCGGTGGAGAAAACATTAATAAAGCAGATTAAACTTAACATGTGTACTATATACATTTATTTTATATTTCACTGTTGTTCAGTTGTTTTAGTCATGTCTGATTTTTTGTGTCTTTTCCCCCATTTTTTCAGTTGAAGCAGAAAGTATTGCTATAGATATTGTTATTCATGTGGGTCCATTCCCTCTTTCTTTAGTATTTTTAGGGCATATGCCTACTATTGGCATTTACTGGGTCAAAAGATGTAAGTAGTTTGGTGGCTTTTGGGGATATTTCTATCCCCAAATTGCTTTCTAAATGGAAGCAGTTGGGAATATGAAGCAGGGCTTTATAGTACCAGAATCTAGGAAATCAATCTATTAACCCACAAAGACTCATTGACCATCTACTATATGAACAGTGATATTTTTTGGCAGTGTGGGTATTCAAAAGTAATATAGAAAATATTCTCTTCATGAAATGATTCAAGGCAATTCTAATAGACTTGCGATAGAAAGAGTCATCCACATCCAGAGAGAAAACTATGGAAACTGAATGTTGGGTAAAGCATAGTATTTTCACCTTTTGTTGCTATTTGTTTACTTGTTTTTTTCCCTTTCTTCTGTTTTTTTCCTTTTGATCTGATTTTTTTTTTGCCCATCATGATGAATATAGAAAGTGTTTAGAAGATTTGCACATGTTTAAACTATAACATATTGCTTGCTTTCTTGAAGAGGAGCTAAGGGAGAGGAAAGAGAGAAACAAGGTTTTTCAAAGATGAACGTTGAAAACTATTTTTGCATATATTTGGGAAAATAAAATACTATTAAAATTTAAAAAAAGAAAGTATTCTTTTCTTTGATGTTGATAATTCTTTAAGTTTATATATCTTTTTTTTTTTTGCTATGGGAGTAGTCTTACCATTCATTCAGATAGCATTCCTCTATGATTTGATAGACTGAAAGATTCTCTGGTTGAGAAATTTAATAGTCATTGGACAATCTACTGATGAACCTTTCTAACTATTGTTCTCTTTGAGCCTTTATCTGAAGCCTTTTCAGTTTGGTGGAATATGAAAGAGAAAAGCACTTAATTTCTAAGATCATTTTTAGTGCTAGAATGCTGAGATAAAAGTTACCTTAAAATGTAGTATAGAACATGGAGCACAGTATCTGCCATACAGTAAGCACTTAATAAATACTTATTAATGGATTGTTGATTGGTGCAAGGAAATTAAGAGGTTGCATTAGATGACCTTTGAGGTCTTTATTAGTTCAAGAGCTCTTCAAATAGTCATAGTTTGTGTCAGTTTGTTCCTCTGTTTACCATTTTTCTTTACCAATAGGTTGTTTAAAGAGGTTTGATTGGAGCTGGTTTCCTCATCACATCACTTCATTTTTATTCTTTCTTTTAATTTGATTTTTCTTTGTTCCAATAATTTGATGATATGACTTTACATAAATATATTAAAAATTAATCCCTTTCCAAAATTAGTCTTTCCCTACTAGGTAAATATAATAAGTTTCATTTTTGTGATGTCATTTGGTATGTTTAAAGTCTTATTCTTCCTAATTCTAGTTTTGAAGAAAGTATTCATCATACATAGATAATGAAATTTCTATGTAGGCTATGAGCTCAAAAGCCTCTTTTATCTCACAATCCTGAGTCATATTTTCCAAGATTTAAAAAATTTCAGTTAAATATTTATCAAGCACTTTATAATATATAAATTAGGTTTTGCAAATACAAAGATAAATTAGTGCCTACCTTCAAGAACTTTACAATCTGTTGAAGCCTCCTTCAGACATAAGGAGACATAAGCCTTCCTTAAGACATAAAAATAAGTAAATAAAAGACAAAACTAACATCCAAATGGCCAGGAAATCTTCTTATAAGAGATGCATTTGGGTTGAACCCTTTGCCAATATTTACTTTGTCATCTTGAATTTATCTATTAAAGTATGTGTTAATTTTTTGGAGGGTAGGTAAGTGGATTTTATCTAATCTTTATAGAACTTTTCTACCTCCTTATTCTCCGTAACAATTATCTGAACATAACTCCAATTACCTTCATACTAATGTTTTTCTAAATGCTTGTCATTATCACTGCAATATGAGATAACCAGTATTCTTTCTTGTTGCTCTTTTGTATGGACAATAAAAGTTATTTTGTTTCATTTTTATTTGCTTCTCCAAGGAGATCCCCTAAGGCATCCTTCCTTTTAACTGCAGCTTTATTTTCTCTTCTTTTTGCTCTATCCCCTGTTTAGTCACAGTTACTTCAAAAGTGGACAGGTACATTTTGCAATTTTTTTTTTGCTTTATGGGTCATAGGAACATAATTCTAGGGTTGGAAGGTATTTTAAAAGTTATCTGTTCCAACCCTCTCATTTTATAGAAGAGAAAACTGAGGGTTAGAGAGGTTGAGAGACACATAGCTCTTAAGTGTCTGAAGTAAAATTCAAATCCAGATCTTCACTACTCAAAGTTCAGCTCTGTCTACTATACTGCACTACCATTACAGTCAAAATTTCATCACTGAATGATCTGTCTGTTGATAGACTGAGTTAGATTCTTCTTTGACACAATCTGGTATTGGAACCTTCTTAAAGAGCAGACCCCTATAAAACTTGCACTCCAGAAGCATAGTTTTCATGAATCCAAGGTCACCTTAGCATCCTCAGCACTCATCCCAATGGCTGGCACATAGTATATGCATAAAAATGTTTGTGGATGGATTGACTTCCATGGCACAGTAAAGTATCAGAGCAGGACCTCTGGAGTCCCTTGTACATAGTGTGTGTTTAATAACTATCTGTTGAGTGGAATTAAATCAAAACTAAAGAATGGAAATAAATACTGGTGAAAAAACAATGAAAAAAATCCTGAAATTATTGTAAAGATGGAAAATGGACCTTTCTTCCCAACCTAGAAGAACCACTAGACCGATCCATACAACTCTACGTACTGTTGTTTGTTCTTCATTCTCAAAGAGAACCATGACATTAGGATGACATGACATGCAAGGGAATTGGATTTAAGTGAGGGAGGGCTATACATGGCCACCAGCCTCACTTTCCCCTCCAGAGCCATCTGGGTCCAGTGGCCAGATACAGATCAAGAGGACTGGAGGTGGCTTTAGATGAAATGGGAGACCTTGGCCTTTTGAAGCTAGTGCAAGAGAAAATTCTTTGGCTCAAATGTTGCCTAGTCTTAATCACTGAGTGGGTGTAGTCTCAATCAAACTGAGACCTGTTAAAACTTTTAAGTATTATATATATATATACATACATATGTATACAACATGAGGGAAAACAAGAAAGTGTTGCAAGCTAGTGAGAGAAAACAAGAAAGTGTTGCAAACTAGTGAGAGAAAACAAGAAAGTGTTGCAAACTAGAATGAATTCCTAGTTAGTCTAGTGTTTTTTAAGCTTTTAATGGCTTGATGGTTTCATGAATGTCAATGTTTCCTCCAGACATGCTGATCACAATTTTTCCATACCTCATATGGGATATGTTCTTCATTTATGTCCCACCATATATCACCCATGGAATATCCACACTAAGAAGTCTTTTAGCATTCCATACATACCAATGAAACACTGTTTTTTCTCAGTCTTGCTATATGCTGACCCACCTCCTTTTCTAATCCCATATTTAATGAACAGCCCATTTTATGCATCTTGTATTTAAAGTACCACTAGTAATACCACAGTATTTCGATTATATATCTTTCCATTGCTTTTTGGATCAATTAATCAATCAGTAAACACTTATGAAGGGTTTGCTATATTGCTAAGCAATAGGAATACAAAAATAAGGCTAAAACTGTTCTGCCCTCAAGAAACTTATATTCTAATGAAAAAAAAAACATTTTTTTACTAATTAGGTATAGAGAAGATTCACCCAGAGAAGTATGAAGAAGTCCTTTGAAGGGTGTACTGAGAAAGGTTTCCATTAGAAGGTGACATTTGAGTTGAATGTTAAAGTAAGCCGGGATGCTTTAAGCGGAAGATTTAGGAATTTCAAAAGGCACAAATAAAGTAGAAAAACAATCCTAGTAAGGCAGATAGCTCAGTGCAAAGGCATGGGAATGGGAGACAGAGCATTGTGTGTGAGGAATAAGTAAGTCAGTATAATTGAGTCATAGCATGAAGGGGAGCAAAAGACAAGAAGACCAGAAAGACAGAACGTATTCTGTTTGCTAAAAACCTTTAAATGACTAGAAGATATTATATTTTATACTAAAGGTAATAGGGAACCAGTGAAGTTTATTGAGTGGGGGGAGGAGGAAAAGATGCAGAGGGGAACATTTAGAGAAATAATGGACAGTTATATGAGAGGTGGATTGGGGCAAAAGAGACTTGAGGGAGGAAGGCCAATTAGAAAGCTATTACAATAGCTCAGGTAAGAGGTAGTGAGATCCTATATTAAGATGGAAGCTGGATAAGGGGAAAGGAAGAAGGTCTTATATGAGAGATGCCATGGAGAAAAAAAATTAAAAGATTTGGCAGCTGATTGGATAGATATGATGCCACCTACAATTTTAATTTTGTAATTCACAGCCTCATCGTATATTGCATAGCTCCTGAAAAAATATTGCCAGCATGTTATATTTTTACACCAATGAGAAACTTCAAGTTAGGACCTTGAAAGCTATCTAACTAGATTGTAACATTCTAGACAGGAGCCTAGCTTCTTAAATTGTGGATCAAGACCTCCTTTGGGGTCTCATAACTGAATGCAGAGGTCACAAAATTATGATTTCAATAAATCATAATGCTCAATTTATATAAACAATTTCTCAGGCAAAAATCCTGAGAAGCAGAAGATATTATATGAGTAGAAAAAGTTTAAGAAGCTCTGTTTTAAAGGAACCAAAGGAAAAAGCAACTGATATTTTAGTTCATTTTCTTCTTAGAATCTGAGACAGAACAAGAGAAAGCACCTGCATATTTTAAAACTAATAAATCACTCTGGCACTTACAAATACATTTTTAATCCCAATGGCAAAATGATGTCATGTAATTAAATAGACTCAGAACTAATTTTTAAAAATCATCATGAAGTGGGTTGTGTAGCCAATAGCCCCAAAGCAAATCCATTCCCAGGACTTGCTTGTTAATTTTAAAATCACACTAAGCTCTGTAGCTATCAAACCAGAAAAAGCCATGGAAAGGATGACTCCACTTTAGTTAGTTGAAAGTTTCAGTCTTTGGTCTTGTTCAATCTTCATTTTTTTTCTCCTATCTTTGCCTCCTTTGTCTTTTTTTTTTAATATGTAAGCATATTTATACAATTATCATGCTGCACAAGAAAAATCAGATCAAAAAGGAAAAAAAATGAGAAAGAAAGCAAAATGCAAGTGAACAATAACAAAAAGAGTGAAAACTATGTTGTTGTCCACACTCAGTCTCCACATCCCTCTCTCTGGGTCTCTTCATCACAAGATCATTGGAACTGCTCTGAATCATCTCATTGTTGGAAAGAGTCACGTTCTTTAGAATTGATCATCATATAATCTTCTTATTGCTGTGCACAATGATCTCCTGGTTCTGCTCATTTCACTTAGCATCAGTTCATGTCAGTCTCTGCAGGCCTCTCTGAAATCATCCTGCTAAACATTTCTTACAGAACAATAATATTCCATAACATTCATCTACCATAATTTATGCAGCCATTCTTCAACTAATGGGCATCCACTTAGTTTCCAGTTTCTTGCCACTACAAAAAGGGCTGCCACAAACATTTTTGCACATGTCTTTGTGTAGAGAGCTGGAACTATGCACTGAGATGGGGACTGCCGAGCGCTTGAGGCTAACTTCTGATTGGACAATACTCTATGGACATATGCTTGGAAAATGGTCCTTTCCACTATCCGTACTGGCTCAATGATTGGTGTATAGAGGATTGTAGAAGGGATTAGGGAGTAGAGTAAAGCTAGCCAGAGACACGCTCTCAGCAGTAGACGAGGGAAGGTGGTCGTGAAGATTCTGCTTCCATCCTGTTCAATTCTGAGTCTGGGGACCAAGAATAAAGATTGAGCACTTTTGCTCATCCTGACTCCGGCTGATTCTGGAGTGTCCTGGGTGCTAGCACGGTCATTACATCTTTGCCTTCTTTGTGAATGTAAGATGTCACAGAATCTGAAAAATGTAGGTATAGCTCCCAGGGTGAGATTTTTTCTGAGTTCTTTGAAATTACAGAAGGAAGGAAGCATCTCCATCCAGTGCACAGAGACATCTATAGATCTGGGAGAAGGAGCAGAAGCAGTAGCTGTAATAAATACAAATGTCAAAGTGCCATTCTGCTTATTCTGGAAAATTGTGGAGAGGGAGGGTAAGAATGCATTAGTTGATGAAATCTCTCAGTGATTTTATTTGGAGCCACAAAATGGGATCTTAGCAATCATCAAGAATTAAATCTTTATTTTACAGAGAAACTAAAAAAGGGAATCATTGCCCACATTATAAAGCTAGTATATGTCAATCCATGTTTCGTCCTAGTTTTCTTCCTACTTGTATGAGCAATCTTTCTCTTTTTCCTTTGTAGGATCATCAATCGTGTCTATGCCCTATTCATGATCATTTTGTTGTTGGGCTATTTTTTCAGTCATGTCTAGCTTTTCATGACTCCACATGGGGTTTTCTTGGCAAGGATGCTGAAATGCTTTGTCATTTCCTTCTCTAGATCATCTTACAGATATGGAAACTGAAGCAAACAGGGTCAAGAGACTTGCCCATTGTCACACAGCTAGGAAATGGCCCAATGTGAATGCAGAGGAGTTTTTCAGACTCCAAGCCCAGGACTCTGTTTACTAATTATACCCCAGAACTAAATCCTGAGCTATCTGTTCTTTCTTTATGATCTCATCAGCTACTAACATCTATAATCAGAAAACTTTCAAGTCTACATTTTACCCTCTCCTCTCTTCTGAACTACAGTCTCATGTGCCCAATTGCCTCTTCAACATCTTCCTAGACATAGACATCTCAAAGTTAACACATCCAAAACAACTGATGAACTTTATCCCCAAATCCAGCCCATTTCCCACCTTACCTATCAAATACATTACTATGAAAACACTCAGGTTTGAAGTCAGAATCATCCAGGAATCTTTATTTTTCATTCAATCTCCATATATAAGATATATGTATATATATATACATACATACAAGGGGTCTTCTATATGTCTAATAGTCAATGGGACCGTTTAGTTGGAATGTGGAGTGCCTAAAGCAAGGGTGGGGAACATCCAGCCTGCAGGCTGTGTGAGGCCTGCAAAATCATTTGTTAGGGTAACCACAGGCAAAGATGAACTAAAAGCTAAGCACTATAACCTCCTACTGCTTGAGTTCTGTAAAGTGATAATTTTGTATGGCCTACAAATGATGTTTAAATATTCAAATGGCCCTTGGCAGAAAAAAAGTTCCCCACTCCTGATAGAGAGGAAAATAACAAGAAGTCAGTTAGAAAAACTCTGATAGAACCAAATTAGGAAGAGCTTTAAATGCCATTCAAATTTGTATTTTATCCTAGAGATGGCAAAACTTCTTGAGCAGGAAAGTAACATGATTAGATCCATGCTTTACAAATATTAATTTGCAAAGGTATAAAAACTAATGAGGATTCCTTTTTAATAGACCTTGTAAGACATGATAAGGGTTTCAATAAGTCCTAGCAGTGTATGGAGAAAAGGGGAAATCCTAGCAGTTGAGTGGAGAAGTGTGAGTAAACTATAGAGCTAAAACTGGCAAGACTTGGTAAATGCTTATATGGGGAGGAGTTCTTGAAATATATGTTCTTGAAAGAATAGAGGAGTTAGGAGATGGTAGGTATCTGAGCTGTACTATGAAGGGAGCTAGGGATTCTAAGAGGGAGTAATAAGGAAGGAGAACATTCCAGGCATAAAGGGAGATAGCAATAGCAAGAGATACCATGTCATATATGGAAAAACACTAAATAAGTCAATTTGGTTAGCAAGTAAGGTGTGCAAGGGGAAGTAATATACAATCATTTTGGAAAAATAAGGTAGAACCAGTTTAGGAAGGGTGTGAGTAAAGGGCTTTGGTTTTTTTTTTTTTAAGGGCTTAAAGAATGCTGTAGATATAATCCATGATTCCAGCATACTTTGGGTTTTCATTTTTCTCTTACTTGAATAAAATAGATTTCCATGAGCCAGATGGAATCAGGCCACCACTTAGAATACTACTTCTATGGGAAAATATGTTCTGAATTTCAAACAATTGACTTACAAATGAACTTTGAAGAGTCAACCCTTTTATAAGGTGAATATTGCCAATAGAAATGATGATGTTTTTTCTCACGGCAGTGGGAAATTAATTAAACTTAGCTAAAAAAAAGTTAACTAAATTCTTCAGGTCAAGATCACAGCTCTTGAGCTAGATGGGAACTTTGTGACCATCTAATCCAACCATTTTCATTTTACAAATGAGGAAATATGACTTGTACAATTTGTAAATGGCAGAGTTGAGATTTGAAATTAGATTCTTCTCTTTCAAATTCAGTGCTGTTTTCATGACCTCACTGGGAGATTTCCCAAGAATCATAAGACTATAGATTTAGAACTGGAAAAAAATTATTTTGCCTCCTCATTTTACAGAAGAGGAAACTGAGGTCCAGAGATACTTGAGATTTGCACTCATTCTCTGAATGCTGAGGCCGCTAAGTATTGTGGAGAACAGAGCATCAGACCTGGAGTCAAGAAGACCTGAGTTCAAATGCAGCCTCAGACACTTATTAGCCGAGTGAGCCTATACAAGTCACTTAACCCTATTTGTCTCAGGTTCCCATTTGTAAAATGGGGACTTACTGGCAAAAGAAATGGTAAAGCACTCCACTATTTTTACCAAGATAACCTATGGATTGTCCATGGAGTAATGTAAAGTGGGTCAGGACTGAACAACAATTTCTGAATACTATTGGCACTATTCTTTCTCCCCAAAATCATCATCTTCCTCTATCCCAGATGCAGAGACATATGCTTTCTTTTTATATTTTATTTGGACCCTACCATTATGCTTCATTCTATTTGTCATGTGCTTGCTCCTTTCATACCCTCTGCAATCAGATGGTGCTTTACCTTTACTTATTTTGCTGAGTTTTCTTGCTCTGAAAGCTCCATCCCAACTTAAATGAGAGAAACTAGCTTTTGATCAAAGGTTAAAAATCATGTTGACATAAGCTACTTTCTATTTCTGATGTATTTTCCAGATTCTTCCCTGAGACTCTCAATCTACCAAATAGATCCTAGGGAAAAAAGCCACAAGTAACTCTCTGCTCTTACTGTGAGAAGCTGCGATCTAAGAGCATTTCTTAGCTCCTCTTTTTTTTTTTTTCTCTTCTTCTAGAGAGTCCCAGCCCTGAGCTAAAGCTAGATCACCACTTAGGTGAGAGAACTGTTCCCACAGCCATGGCCTTTCAGAGTTCTGAAATGTATCTGGGAATGGTTCCCTTTCCCTTTTACTGGAAATCCAGGACAGAGACCATCTGGTTTGGAAGCCTGGGTTTTCTTGTGCTTTAGCACTTTCTTAGTCACCTGTTCCAACATGACTGACATTTTCCTTCAGAGGTTTAAATGCAGAGTTAGTAGGCTCCAGATTCCCAAGGACTGAGGCTCTTAATTCTGGGAGGCTTAATTCAACCCCTCTTCACCTTAACAGGAGGCTGCAAGCTGAAAAGGCTAGCAGGTTACTGGGAGAGCCAGAAAAAAAAAGGTTACTGAAGATGGACTGTTTGTGGAAGGGTTTGTTGAAAGCCCTTAATGAGTTGCAATATTACTTAATGGATAAAGTCAGAAAGTTGTGGTTCATATGCCCAAAGAGCTATAAAACTGTGCATATCCTTTGATCTAGCAGATTCACTACTGGGCTTGTATCCCAAAGAGATCATGAAAGAAGGAAAAGTACCCACATGTGCAAAAATGTTTGAGGCACCCTTTTTGTAATGGCAAGGAACTGGAAATTGAGTAGATTCTCATGTTGGGGAATGACTGAATAAGTTATGGTATATGAATGTTAGGGAATATTATTGTTTTATAATTAACAATCAGAAGGATCATTTAAAAAACACCTGGAAAGACTTACATGAACTGATGCTAAGTGAAGGAATAAAACTAGGAGAACATTAAACACAGCAACAACAAGATTATGTGATGATCAACTATGACAGACAGCTCTTCTCAGCAAAAGAGTGATCCAAGACAATTCCAAAAGACGTGGGATGGAAAAAGGCATTTTCATCCAGAAAAAGAACTATGGAGACTGAAGGAAGATTGAACCATACTATTTTCACTTTTTTTGTTTGCTTTTTCTTTCTCTTGGTGTTTTCCTTTTGTTCTGATTTTTCTTTCACAACTTGACAAATATGGAAATATGTTTAAAATGGTTATACATGTATAATCTATATCAGATTGCTATCTTGGTACCAGGGAGAAAATTTGGAACTCAAAAATCTTATGAAAAATAAAGTGCCATTGAGAATTTTTAAAAAAAGTTGTGTCCAATCTTCAATGCTTTCCCAGCTGTGCTTTTAAACTTTCCCAAGTTCACTAACATGACTTTTTTTTAATAGTTTTTTTTTATAAGTTATATGCATGGGTAATTTCACAGCATTGACAATTGCCAAACCTTTTGTTCCAATTTTTCCCTTCCTTCCCCCCATCCCCTCCTCCAGATGGCAGGTTGACGAATACATGTTAAATATGTTAAAGTATAAATTAAATACATATGTATACATATGACCAGTATTCTTTCCAGCACCTTCATATGTTATCTTCCCTCATTAGAATGTAAACCCCATTGAGAGCAGGGATTGTCATTCATTCTGTTTGTACTTGTATTACTAGCATTTTAGAATAGGATCTGACATATAGTGATTATTGTTGTTTTTCAATCATTTCAGTCACATTCAACATTTTATGACCTCATTGAGGATTTTCTTGGCAAAGAGACTGTATCCATTTGCCATTTCCTTCTCCAGCTCATTTTACAGATAAGGAAACTGAGGCGAACATGGTTAAGTGACTTGCCCAGAGTCACACAGTTGGTAAGTATCTGAGGCTAAATTTGAATTCAGGAAAATGAATCTTCCTGACTCCAGGCCCAGATCACTTTGCCCCACAGCTGTCTTAGAATTAGACCTGGGTTTAATAAAAATCCACCTCTAAGACAGATTAGTTGTATGACCCTGGTGCATACTCAAATTCAGTGTCTTAAACAATATAAGTTACTTAAACTATAAGTTGCAGAAATATTGGCAACTTGCATTGGTAGAGGGAGTTATATTATGGAGAGTTTCTCATACCAATTAAATCAGTGGTAAAGTAAAGATTACACAAATGTGAGCTGTTATTATCCTGAGAAAAGTAAACTCTGTATAAATTGAATGGACATAAGAAGGAGAAAAATCTTGGAACCAAAATAACAGGAATTTTGCTTCAATAATCCAGACACTTCAGGTGAAAGGATTCCATATTTGACTGACTTAGGTAATGGCTTCATTTTTCAATTTTGCTACATATATATACATATACATACATACATACACATAGCCTTAGATGTATACATATATGTATATATATGTAAATCAAGACTGTGAGTAATAATAACTAAGGTGCAAAATATAGCAGGACATTAGAGAATATCCAAGAAACAACTCTAGCAAACCTTTGTACCCACCTGAAAAAGATGAGTTTTCCTTGGCCCAAAAGGGTTTCTCTGTAAGGATACTCCATCTTTCCTCCTGGGGCCTTGTAGGCAAAAAATTAATTATATAATCTCATAAAAACCCTGTTTAATATCTAAGCACAGCTGGATAATGAGCAGAATGGAAGAGACCTCCCTCACCTTCTCAACTCAGCTCATTGGTGAACCTGCTGAAGAAAATGGCTTGTCAGGGGTGTCCAAGGTGGGCTGTTAAGGAGCCCGTAATGGTTGCCCAGGAGCTGGGCCCAGGTGGATGGAGGGTTGACTGTGATTTGGTTGTTGTGCCTGAATGAAACTGGGGAGAAGTGTGGGTGAGGACAGTAAGAAGGCAACAGGGGATTCAATTTCCTTGGCAGGCTGTTGGCTGAGGTCATGAAACAACTCCCACTACTCTCTCCTTGTGATCAGGCCGCTTGTGTGGTCTCTCACACTTGTTGAGCTGTGTAATACAGCCCACCCTGAGCCTATGGTCTCTGCCAATAAATAATAATTGGAAATCCCAGCTCCACCAAATACTAAAGAGTTGGGGCTTTGTAATTAAAGGCTGCATTAACTTCCTGTTGCAAACTTCCAAGGGCTAGCAGGATTTAGGCCAGGATTATTCAAAACAGCGACAGCTGATAGATAATCAGCCTGGATCCTCCATTTGCACACTCAAGAGCATATAATCCTGGAACTAATTCACATTTAATAGGTAAATTGTCAGCAGAATGGGAAAGGTTCTGTGCTTTTTAAGGGACCCAGAAAGATTTTCCTAGGTCCACTAGAGTGGTTTGTACCTGAAAGCCCAGGAATTTGGCCAGAACATGAGCACCCTTTTAAATATCACTTCTTACAACTACAAAATGGGAATAATGCTTACCTCATAAGTTTGTTATAAAGAAAAAATTAAAAAATATATAAAACAATACAATAAAACTTTATCTTGTAAGTGCTTATAACTGTGAACTATCAAAATAATGATAAATATTATATACCTATGTCATTTATAAATACATATATTATATATGTAAAAATAAGACTTTATCTTATACATGCTTATAATGGGGAGCTATTAAAATAAGAATATAAATGATATATATATAAAATACATATATTATTTACATATATATGTAAAATAAGACTTTAAGTAATAAATAATAACTAAGGTGCAAAATGTAGCAGGACATTAACATATGTGTACAAAGAGGTATACTTTATTCTTGCTTCATCCTGTATAGAAAAGGTACCAGCATAAATTGACATTGAACTCTCAGAGTTTTATTTCACAGTGTTTTTCTAAGCCTTAAATCTAGAGGGAAATCCCAGTGGTGACTTGGGCTAGGGGAGAGAAGGCATGCAGGGAGTTGGGACTGAGAAGTATGCACTTAGCTGCCAAGGAAAGCTGGCCAAGTTAAACCATAAATTACTGAGCTTTTTCTAGAAAGAATCATTTGTAGACAAGTTTGTGGAGATAATGATATTTCTATGGTCTCTCTCATAATAATAATAATAGTTAACATTTATGTAATGCTTATTATGTGTCAGGCTCTGTGCTAAACACTTTACAATTATTTTTTCATTTGATCATCACAACAACCTTGGGAGGTAGATACTGTTATTATTCCTGTTTTGTAGATAAGGAAACTGAGGCAGATGGAGGTTAAGTGACTTGCTTAGGATCACATGGTTAGTAAAGGTGTACAGCCAGAGTTGAACTTAGGTCTTTATGACTCTAGCCCTGGAGCTCTACCACTCAATTTAAGGTAGGAGTATCAATCAGCTCTATCTAGGACAGAGTCAAGAAAGAACTGGATCCAAATTCAAATTCTTATACTAGTTTTATTATTTTGGGTATTTAACTTTAATTCTTTAAGTCTCTTTTCCCATCTTTAAAGTAACGATAATAATAATTATAAACCTAGTTCACAAGATCATTGTAAGGCTAGTTCTCATAATCAAACATTTTGAAAGTGTGATTGGATACAGAAATGTTAACTAATAATGAGGGAAAATCAGATTTATTTTTGTTTGGTAGCATTGGTTTTATTGTTAAGTGATCTTGACTTTTTCTAGGTCTGGTTATACTGTCTGATTTTTATACAATGCAGAAAAACAGTTTGGTGAAAAGATCACTGGACTCCATTTTGTTAACATTGTCATTTTTAACATTTTAATTCATTCTATTTTTAATTTGTGAAATAACTACAAATATTATGTTGTGTAATGTACATTTTTTTTACTTTCTCCTACATATCTGACCACTTCTTTTGAGTCACTTTTGCTCATTCCTTATTCTCCTCTTACCCAAAAAATACAGGTTTTCCTAAAGGTCCCCATTCTGTGCTTTCTTTTTTTCCTATTCCTATACTGTTTCCTTTCAATGGCTTAATTTTTTACTGCTACAACTACAATCCTCCCAATTCTGTATCTTCATTCTCAATTTAGCAGCGTTCTAATCTCAAATTTACAATGCCTGCCAGATAACTCCACCTGAATATCTATTTTAATCTAATAAGCATTTATTTAGTATCTAAAATATATAAAGCACTGTGTTAGGTATTGGGGATACAAAGGCAGAATGATAAACAGTTCCTTTCCTCCAGAAGCTTACATTCTATTGGAACTATATAACTTATAAGCAAATAACTATATATACATGATTATTTAATGAAGGAGAAGGGACTATCAACTAGGAAGTTTCCTACAGGAGATGAATGAAGAGAAAGGGAAGTATGAGAGAGATATTATTGAAATGATGAGATTTAGTAACTGATTGGAAGTAGGGAAAGAGTAGAAAGAGTTGAAGATAACTTAGAAGTTGCTCAGCTGAATTCTAAGAATAATGGTGGGATACTTAGCAGAAATAGAGAAGTATGGAAGAGTTGAAGTGTTTAGGGAAAAGAATAAAAAGCTTTGTTTTGAGCATATTGAGTATGATACCTATGGGATATCCAGGTGGATATGTCTAATAGGCAGTTGGTAATGCAGAAGTTAGTCTCAGAGATGAGATTACTGAGAGAAAAGAATAGAGTCCTGATGAAGGGAGGAGGGATGAAACATGGATGATGTCCTAGTAAAGTGACTGAGGAAAAGCAGATAGATGGAGAAAAGAAATCAATAAAAGAGCAAGATCATGGCAAAACAGGGTCTCCTTCCCAAGAGGAGAGAGTATCTAGAAGGAAAGAGGGAGTCACTAGTATCAAATGATGAAGGACAAAGATTGGAGAAGATATCATGGGAACTAGAAGTTAAGAGATCATTGGTCACACTGGAGAGAACATTTTCAATGGAGTGATGAGGGTTGGAAACCAGAGTGGCAGAGGTCAAGAAGTTAATGAGAGAAGAGGAATGTCAACAATTTTTTTCTTGTAATTTTTCTGTGAACCAAAGAAGAGATAAGGGATGATACCCTGAGAGGACAGTAGGATAAGGTGAAGATTATTTATTTTTTTTAAATTTGGGGAGACTTAGATATATTTATAGACAGCAGAGCAAGGGTTATGAAGATTAAGGAGAAAAATGGGATGGTTATGGAAGAAATCCTTTAGGAGAAATGGGAAAGGAATGGTATCAAGTACTTGGAAAGGAGCTGGTCTTATTAAGAAAGGCCATCTTATGATTGGGAATTTGAGTAGAGTATAAGAAGATGAGGTGTGATGTCAGAGTTTTGAAATATAGAATAAAAAAAAAAGAGTGATTGGTTCCTATTTCTTCAGTGAAGTTTGAGATAGGGAACTCTACTGAGAGGGAAGAAGATGAATGATAAAGAATGAATACTTTTGGAAAAAGAAAAGATTTAGAGTAGAAGTTGCAAGTGAGTAAGATAGAAATCCCTGAGTAAAAAGAGAGAGGCTCATTTTACTCTAAGGAAGACCCAATTGAGATAAGGTAACATAATCTCTTTTTCCAGTTAGTTTAATATGTGATTTCTTTCATGAATTTGCAGATATATATATATAAAGCCATAGAAATAAAACAGTAGGTTCAAACCAGGTTTGAATTTTAGCATGAGTGGCAATAGGGCAAGGAATTTGGATATAGAGGATAGTGCATTAACTGGTATTGAGAAACTGGTTAACTATGGAGTCAAGACTGAGATGAGGCAGCTGGATGGCTCATGGATGGAGAGAGTGAGGAAGACTCATCTTCCTGAGTTTAAATCTGGCCTCAGAACTTTACTAGTTGTGTGATTCTGACCATGTCACTTCACTGTGTCTCAGTTTCCTCAGCTAGCAAATGATTTGGAGAAAGAAATGGCAAACCACTTTAGTATCTTTGCAAAAAAAAAAAAAAGCAAAACAAATGGGATCATAAAGAGATGGACATCACTGAAAACAACTAAAAATTAACAAGAAAAAAAAGGAAAATTTGAAACATAAAGTCTTACAAAAATAAATGTTGGAAACTATGTATTTGGAAAAATGACAAAACAATTGGAAAATAAAAAAGAAGATTCTAAGAAAATTCCAAGTGGGGTCACAGAAAGTCGGACATAACTGAACAATCACAATCTCTATTCTCAAGGAGCCAGCCTGATAAACGCCAGCCACCAGGAAGAGAAGAGGGTGATATGGATGGGCAGCCAGGGAGGGTCGGGGAGTAGCAGTGAAGAACAAGGGATATCCTCCTATGATTTAAAGCTTTCTGAGACATCAGAAACAGATCATCTACTATCAGGGGATGACCAGGATGCAGTGACTTTTGGGAAATGGTGTGCTGGTAAATGTTTATAACACCTGACTTTCCCTTCCCAAAATCAGTGCATTCAGGCCATATTTCTGTATTATTATTATTATTTTCTTCATCACTTTATTAAATCTAGACAATTAACAAAACACTGAATCAAACTCTGATTTGTGACAACCATAAATTCCCAAGTTATAAATGCTCATATTGAAAATTTAACAACTGGTTTCAATAATCCAGTTGTTAAATTTTGGCTCAAGCATGCCCCTACTTTGGGGAGGTAGGTCCTTATGGAGTATATAAAGATTGAAGGAATGCAGGAGGAAAGGGTGGGGGAAAAAGGGAAGTTTGTTAACAACAGAATAAGATTTCTAGAGGAAAAAATGGAAGGAAAGGACAGAGATGATTCTGGACTTAGGAAGGGTCTAGCTGAGGCAGATGGAAATGAGAAAACAAGGAATTTTTCCCTTCTCTAATGCATCCTCCATATGCTGTTCAAGTCATCAATCATTTCACATCTACCTGAAAGTCTTTGCCAACCAAATAAAGTTTAAATTCCTGATACTAACATTGCTGGATTGCCACGGCTTGAGCTCTACCTTACCTCAGACTATTAAGTGCCACAAGGACCATTGGACCATTCCATCTAGTTTGCTTCAGGGACCACTTCACTCCACTCACCCACTCCCTTTCTATACCCTAAGTTAGGAAGACTAGACCTTCCCAACTTTTTCAGCTCTTCATTTAAATCCTCCCATTTGTATTGTCTCTCTCTCCAAACAAGAAAATGAACTCCTTCAGAGCAGGGACTTACTTTTCTATTTGCATCCTTAGAGGCTAATATAGTGCTTTGCACAAGGTAAGCCCTTATAATTTGCTTTTTCTATTCACTCATTTGTTCATTCACATGCTAAGCCATCACCAGTCATGTTGACTTAAGTCTGCTCTTGGAATCCTGTGACTTTGGAGGAGAGAGTGAAGTTGATGACCTTGCACAGTTCTGTCTCACTTAAATCCAATTCACCTGCAAGTCAAGATATCACCCTCTTGATGTCATTGGTCAACAGCATTCATTAACATAGTCCCAGGTCCAATTTAACTGGAATATTCTCCATTCCTCATGATTGAAATGAACTGTCTTCTGCCCTACCTCCATTTATTGAGGTCTCTCTCCTTCATCGAAGCCTTCTCTGACAATCACCGGATCCCATCCAGTCCCTGCTGAAAGTTTTAGAAGATTGTAACCTTAGATTTTGAAGGAATCTCAGAGATCATCTATTTTAGAGATGTTATTCTCTAGTATTCTACTGCACCAGGCCTGGTATTTTACTGCACCACCTAGACACTAAACCCTATTTACTTCTTTATTCCCAGTACCAGTTCAGTACCTAACACATAAAATGTGCTTAATATACATTTGCTTAATTGAATGGAATTGAATTGGGATGGGTCCAACCACACAATCAATAGCTTCTACCACCTATAAAACCATCACTGGAAAACAAGCTCACAATAAATAAATAATAAAAAGTTTTATACAACTTCACTTTGATGACTTTTCTTTTTTGCATTTTCTGGACCTGAGAGGCTGCATGCTATAATTTGTCATCTTATTCAGGCTCTTTCCAGAGCATCCAAGCGGGTCCCAGTTAATTATAGCCCTCAGGGGCCCCTGGTTCCCAAATGAGCATGCCGTCATGTGTAGGAGGGCAACCCCAGGGAGACCAGAGTCCCTGAGAAATAATTACACAGATGTGCAGCACATCTGTGTGCTCTGGGGAAGGCTTAAGTTTACCCTTACTTATCTGCCTCTGGGATTTGGCTCCAGGAGTTACTCTCAATGGACCAAGATTCATTTCCATAACAATCCCTCACTGTGGAATGAATCATCCTGGCAAGTTTGAAGACTGGAGCCTGCTTTCCAGGGTTCTCCCAATGGTGGTAGGGGGTGGGAGGAAAGGGCTTTGGCTCTTTTTTTCCGTTGTTAAAATGCACTGTCAGTATAGGGCCAATTATGATGTATTCTGTGAATTTTATTCTATAAAGGATTGAGAGGAAAAAAATCACCCAACAACAACCTGAAACCATCCAGCTCTGCCTTGAAGAAAGAGCAATTCTCCATCTCTCCAGAATCTGAATTTCTGAGTTTATCTTCCCATCAGCCTCTATCTCTAGTGAGATCAATTTAATTTCTAGAGCTTCCAGTGAAATATTACAAAAAGTCCTGGTTTTCAGATTTAGCCACGCCTTGCTACCCAGTTTTATGTTAGAAGGAACTTTCCACTCTATTTGGGAATTAGTGGTTACCCAAGTGCTTGCTGGAGTTAACTTGGGCAATAAGGCTGCTTTATTCATTTTCATAAGCACCCACTCTTTGTGTTGGCTGAAATTTAAAAAAAATTAGTCCCTGCTCTTAGGGAGCTTATATTCTTCTGGATGGTTCCTTTTCTCAAATATATCAACTCTGAGAAGTTTTTCTTAATCTTCAAATAATAACCAGAGAAATTTACTAATGTCAGAATGCCTTCAGGAAGCAGAACTCATTAGAAGTATAGATAGGTCTTACTGAGAAATTAGCAATACAGTATTTGGGGGGAGTCTGGGGTTTTGTTTTATTTTTGTCAGTGAAAGAAGAAGAGGAAGGATAAAATAGTTTTGTCTTCTATTTTTTCTAGCTTTATCATCTATAATTACAAAGTTTTTTTTCTCTTTTTTTAGGTTATACATATTCATTCATTTTTTACATATTTACACATGAATCATGTTGGGAGAGAAAAATCAAAAGGAAAAAAACCATAAGAACAAAAAAAAAAAGGTGAAAATAATGTTTGATCCACATTCAGTCTCCATAGTTCTCTCTCTGGATGCAGATGACATTTTCCATCCAAAGTTTATTGGGATTGCCTTGAATTACTGAATTGCTGAGAAGAACTAAGTCTATCACAGTTGATCATCACACAATCTTGTTGTTGTGTATATTGTTTTCCTGGTTCTGTTTCAATCACTCAGCATCAGTTCAGTACATAGTATTTTAAGGTTTGAAAGCACTTTACAAATATTACTTCATTTTACCCTCACAATTATTATCAATGCCCCCATTTTGCAGTTGAGGAATCAGAGAGACAGATTTTAAGTAGCTTGCCGACCAGCTGGATTTGACTCAGAACTTCACTAGTATTTATCTGGTCAGATATAGACCAGATGGCTTTGAAGGGAAAAGTGAGACAGGTGACCTTGCCCAGTCCTCCCTCACTAAATCTAATTCACTTGATGTCATAGTATCATCTCCCTGAGGTCATGATCTTCTTCCAGAATTAAGGACAATAACCTAAAACTACTGGTCTATCTCTGTTACTTCTAATCTCTAGCCCAACTAGATCACAGGATAATTAATCTGGAGTTCAGGTATCTTAATGGACAAATAGCTCTTACAATGTCTAAAAGGAGATGGATCTTTTCATACCTCCCACTTTCTCACTGAGGGCAGCTTGATAGGCAGTGAATAGAGCACTGAGCTTTGAGTCAGAAGACTCATTTTCTTGATTTCAAATGTGGCCTCAGATACTTCCTAGTTGTGAGATCCTGGGTAAGTCACTTAGCCCTGTTTACCTTAGTATCCTCATCTATCATTGGAGAAAGAAATGGCAAACCATTTTGATATCTTTGCCAAGAAAACCCCCCAAAGGGGTCATAAAGAGACACAATTTAAAAAATAACTGAAATTCCTCACTACCTTTCCACAACTTACACTGGGTTCATATCCATCTTGAGCAATGTAGGAAGCAAAGATGACCTTGGAGATGTCCCTGACTTTTAGTGGCTTCCATTTCACAATGTTATTGATTAAAATGGCTTCCAGCTATAATTCCATGATTCCATTCACCTCTTTCCCATTTGCCTTTGCATCATGAATCTCCAAGTTCCTGTGTCTTCACTGGAGATGGTCCAGGTCTTAGACATGGATATTCCACACACACACACACACAAAAAAAAACCCCATATATATTACATGGAGTTACCTGAAGATATATGCAAAATTGGGATTCCTAGCCTGATTGGTGGAAGACTTTCTACCATTTAACCCTTTCTACCCAGTGATTCTCAAACTTTTTTTTCCTCAGTGTCTTTACACTATTAAAAATTATTGAGGATCTGTCTAAAGACTTTTTTGCTTATGTGAGTTGTATTTACCACATTAGAAATAAAAACTGATGTTGAATTAGAAATAAAAACTGATGTTGAATTTGTAGGCCTTTTGAAAGGATTTCAGAGACCCCCCAGGATTTTCACCAGAATTCCTTCTTACCTTATCGCAACTCGCACTAGTTTCACATCTATCTTGGGCAACATAGGAAGTAAAGATAAGACCTTGGAGATGTCCCTGGGCCACACGTTAAGAACACTGCTCTAAACTGTCCAGGGAATTCTGTGGTCTGAGAAAAACTAAAACACTTACTGAAATCACAGTAGAATTAGAAAACAGGATTCCTCCACAAGCTAGGGGAATAATGATTCTCTTTTACGTAGGGATCTGGGATATTCTATCAACTGTAATCCCAATTCTTCCTTCTCCCTTGAAGAAGTCAAGGCTTTCTATTTATCTAATGACAAGCTCCCTGGAGAGGAATGGGAGAAGCCTTGCCTTGGTGGATTAATTCTGCCTTCCCTGACCATGGTTTTCTTCTCTCCTTTCTTGCTCTCCACTTTTATAGAACATTGGACTAAGTCAGGTGTGGGCAATATGTACTTATGGAGTCCAGTCTTTGGGTTTTAAACTCATGCAATACCATCTCCCTTTCTTCTTACTTAAAATAAAACAAAACAGGCAGAAAAAAAAAAGGAGGAAGTTAAAAAAATCTAAAGAAATCACAAACAGGCTCAAAAAAATGAAAAAAGTTTTGATTGGAGGGCTGAACAAATGGCACTTGGCTAAGCCTGCGGGTCAGCAGAGGAGGTTCACATGACCCAGCCCCCACTGGGTAGTCAGCTTTGCCTGACAGCCCGAGATTAGGCTGATGATATCATCACCTTGCTGATTGGGAGCTGTGGGATTCCTGCTCTGGATTCCCACAGACCCTGAAGGCCCTGCAGGGGATTAGCACCAGTCTGATTGCAGAGCACACCAGAGGCATTGTTTAAGGTCCTGGGCATCAATCTAGGGACATTTAGGGGCTTTGAAGTTTCAGATGAATGACATACTGTAAGGGAAATCTGAGAGGTTAGGGTGGCTAAATTCCTCTCAACGATTTTTGTTTAAATTAAATTTAAGGTGGTAAAGAGTCCAGACAACTAAAAGTAAGCTTCTGGGTCTAAGTTTCTGTTTGTTTCTATCTTACATTTCTACTGAATTCATAAGTTGGATGTTAGCACTGAGGTAGTGTGAGATAATGACTTATGAAAACATTTGCAAGGGATATTAAACAGTTTTAAAACTCTTTAAAATGCTCTGTGTTGTCATGATTTTTCTGGATGGCAAGAAAACAATCAAACATTCAATATCCAGGACATCTGTCACTCAGGAGAGCAAAGGGAGGAGAAGGCCATCATACATCCCAAAGTTGAGTATTTTGTCCAACAGCAAATTATTTAAGGCTTACTGCAGGCTAGATTTCAAATGGCTGCAGCTTTAATGCATCCTGCAAAAGATGTAGGAGCTCAGATCTGCTCAGTGACAAAGATGGCAGACTTTCTAGAGGAGGGGATCATGGATGTAACACTTTTTTTCTTCATTGATTAGTTGGGCAGACTATTTTTTTTTTACTTTCCTTTTGTTAAGAGGGTTGTGGGAGGGGGGAGAAAGTAAGAGGAGAGATACACTGGGAAATATTGGAGTGGTATTTTCATTTCCTTCTCCAGATCATTTTACAGAAGAGGAAACTGAGGTAAATGGTGTTAAGTGACTTGACCAAAGTTTATAGGTAGTGTCTGAGGCCAGATTTAAATTCAGGAAGATGAATCTTCCTAATTCCCAGCCCAGAGCTCTACCTAATGTGACACCTAGCAGTCCAATAAGAAATATAGGTGACACAAAACAAACAAAAAATCAATAAATTTTATTTCAAAGAGAAAAAAAAGATTTAGTGGGGAAAGCACTGACTTTGGAATTGGAAAACAACTAGGTTTTCATTCTGACTCTAATATTATTGGATTCCATGACTTCTAAGTTGTCAACCAATTCTAGAACTAAGATTGACCTTTCTGAAGCTCATCTTCCTCATCTGTAAAACGGGAATAATGCTTATTATTACATTGCCTTTTCCCCTTAGTGTTGCTATTAACAATGGACTTTGTAAATAGTAAAGGTTCATGGAAATAGGCTTTGGAGGAGGAATTAAATATATGATTTAGAGCAAATTATTTTTGTTCTCTGCATTTTCCCTATCTGTATAATGAAGGGATTTGAGGATCTCTAAGGTCCCTTCCAGTTCAAAAAAGTCTATGAAATTCTGTGATTTAATTGCTGCATAACTTATTTTTATTTTTTTCATGGCTCAATCTCATACATTTGAAGAGAGAGGGGAAACAGGAATATTTTCTAGGTTGAAGGCAATCTGGCTTATTGTTGATTATCTGATCATACTATTCCATTTAGTCTTCAAAGAGGTGGTTAAGGTTGATTTACCTGAGGTATGTGAAGTCATGGGAGTAGGAGTGTGAGGCAGAGAGACGCAGAGCATAATAATAGTAGTTAATATAATCTGTTAAGGTTTGGAAAGTGCTTTACAAATAATTCTTTTTACTTTTCCAACAATCCCTGGGGATGCTGTTTTTATCCCCATTTTACAATTGAGAAAGCTGAGGAAGAAAGTGTTAAGTGACTTGCCCAGATTCATCCAACTAACAAGTATCTAAGACTAAATATGAATTCAAGTTTTCCTGTCTCTAGATCATGGCCCTATCCACAATACCATCTTGCTGCCTCAGATAGTTTTATGATATGGGAAAATGCTAAACACTCTGTATCATGTGATAAGGAAACCTATATTTGAGCCTTCACTCCATACACTTTCTCAATTCCAACACAATATGTTCTTAAGTATGAAACCAAAACATGCCATTTATGAAGGTCTTTCTTTTTATTCACTTTTTATCCATTCAGGGTAGAGGAAAATATTGCTGAAGAGAATAATTCCTTTTTAAAAATAAATCTAATAGCTTCTTTCTCTCAATTCTTTCAATTGTATATAAAATGCATATTCTGAGTGAGAAATTATGTTCTTCATTAAGAGTGTGTCAAAGAACACCTGTGATGGGATGTGTCTACTAGGTTCCTTTCTTCATCCCTTAAGCTCCATACTGCCCCCAGCCCCAACACATAGACTATGGATTAGAAAAAAGTGACAAAGCCAGCATTTGATTTGCTTGGGGAAAGAATTAGCCTCAACCTGTCCCTCCCTTGATGCACTTGATGTTAATGTTGCTTCATTGTTCAAAGTTCCAGCTTGGGATTGGGGTCCCTTTTATCTGAGACCGCTCCGGTCACCACCCCCTTTCCTACTGGATAGACAGGTTTCCATACCAATTCTTGAGTGCCACATAATCCACTTTACAGATATATTACAAAGACCTTGAGTGAACCTTGAGAACTTACTAACATTTCAAGGAAGTGTTTTAGATTTATTCCTGCTCTTTTGTTGTTATTCAGTCATTTTTCGGTCATATTTGACTCTTCATGACCCTATTAGGAGTTTTCTTGGCAGAAATACTGGAGTAGTTTGCTATTTCCAGCTCATTTTACAGATATCTGAGGCAAATTGGGTTGAGTGACTTGCTGGGGTCATAGACTAGCTAGTAAGTGTCTGAGGCTAGATTTGAATCATGAAAAGTCTTCCTGATTCAAACTTCGGTGTTCTATCCACTGCAATACCCAGCTGCCCCTTGCTCTGCTAGAGTTAAGTAAACTTTCCAAACGGGGTGACAAAGAATCGGTTGTGGCTGAAATGACTGGACAAAAGAAAACAAACAAAACAAAACAAAAAAAACCCTCCTTCTGTTTACTGTTCAATGACTTATGGGTGGCTTATTTTGTCCCAACATTGAACTTTTACCAGGATGTCAGTGTCAGGACCACTCTTAATAGCATCATCTCTTTAGAGAACAAAACAAAACCCCAAACTTTGTCTTATTAACTTACAATGACAGAGCTTTAGCTGTAGCTAATCTTATTAGTGATATCCACTTTGGGAAGGATAAATTTCTCTTTGGGAAGGATAAACTTCCCTTGAAATGCCAGTAAGGTCTAAGGTCTTTGTATTAGGTCTGTAAATGGGTTCCCTGAAATACCTCCTTTTTTCAATCCAGCATATATCAAAGGGCTTTTTAGTGGGGGAGGGGGAGAAGGGGGGTTTCCTGGTTTCTTCTAGATGAACATCCCATTTTCTAAACCAAGTCCTACTGTTTTCCTTGAGGGCCACTTGTTTTTAATGGATCATGTAAATGAGAAAAGCCACAGTTACCCAGATCTTATCCATCCACTTTCTTCCCATTTCATTCAAAGGAAACCCAAGTAGAAATGTTTTTAAAGTAAACTTTATTTGATCATATAAACTCTAGTATTTCAGGCAGCCAAAGACTATGAAAAAATCAGTTAGTTTACATTTTTTCAGGTTGAATTTGCTGAAAGAAAAAAAAACCATGAGGTCATTTTTGCCAAGGCTTCCCCCTTTTTCTGCCTAAACATTGTGAGGTTTAGCCAGAAGCTTTAAAAACACTGACTACATGACTGTGTTCTTACCCTACATGTTTTTCTTTTGTTCTAAACTTTAAAAAAATCCCCCAAGAACCTATAATCCTACAGTTTTTGCATAAGATTTCAGGAAAGAAGGCTTGAAGCTATACAGAAAGGGGATTGAAATGCATTCTCAGAATCAAGAATGGCAGGCTTTCCCACTTGGAAAGGATATCAATGACTATCTAGTTGAGCCCATGTTTCAAAATCCCCTGCAACACACTAGAGTAATCACCCAGTCCTTGCTTGAACACCTTTAATGAGGGGAAGCCATTTTCCCTCCACTATATCCTGAGGCAAAAAATTCCACTCTTGGGTAGCCCTAATTGCTAGGCATTTTTTAATGACTTCAAGCCTAAAATTTTCCTCTTTGCAACTTCTACTTATTACTCCTAGTTTTGCCTCTTATAACCACGTAGAACAAGTTTGAATCTCTCTCTCATATTAGCGACTTTCAAGTAGTAGTTTTCTAGAGTTAACTCTCCTGTAAGCCAGTTATTAAATTTTCACTTTAGAAATTTTAAGCACTTATATTTTAGAAATCATCAAACAGCTACAAAGCAGAGCTTGATTTATTGTTTTGTTTATTGTCTAAATTGAAAAAATGAATGGAGAAAATATTAATAATACAGGTTAAACAGAAAACTATGGATTATATTTTCAGAGAGCCAGTTGTTAAACATTTACCAGTGCATTCATGCCTACAAATACAGGATAACACAGATTGGGAGGAAATGAAGATAATATTGAAGTTAGTCATAGGGAGAAGTCTAAAGTATGCTCTACATGGAGGCAGAGGATTTGCATCCAGATTCTGGCTCTAACATAAACTATCTCTGTGACTTTGACTAGGTAGCTGAAGTTTTCTGAACCTCAGTTTACTCATCTATAAAATGAGAATCTTGGCCAAGGTGATCTTGAGATTTCTTCCTGCTCTAAATTTATGACCCTAGTCTTCATTTATTTCTCTGTAGTACTTTACACGTCAAGAAATCTCAGTGATTTAATAACATTGGTATTGTGTGCTAATAACTGTGCTTTTTAAAAATGGTGGAAATGGAAACCCAGGCAGGGGAGGCTTTTAGGAGAGCCAGTTGTTGAACATTTACCAGCATATCTTTTCTGGAGCTATGAAGCTGATGCTTCAGAGGTGGAGTAGAACCAAATGATGACAGAGAATAAATTTCTGGACACAAGAAGATTAGTATGAAGAAGTACAATGTCAGAAATTGAAAATATCCATCTATAATTGGGGAAAATGCTTTGTAAACTATAAAACACTATGTAGATATGAATTATTATGTAGAAATTTTGAATTTGTGTGACATACATATTATATATGCATCAATAAATATTATTTGAATACTCTAAAAGTATGATTTTTGTTTATGCATGCATTTTTCTAATACAGATTTTTTTAGTACAGTGTCAGGAAGACTTGAGTGTGAATTATATCTGATGCATAATAATTGTGTGAGCTGAGGCAAAACACTTAAGCTAGTCAACCATAGTTTCTTCATCTATAAAGAGGGAGATAGCAGTAGCATGTACCTCACAGATTTGTTGTGAAGATCAATTAAGTAATGAATTATAAAGTACTTTGCAAAACACTTTCCTTTCCTTTCCTTTCTCCTTTCCTTTTTCCTTTTCCTTTCTCCTTTCCTTTTTCTTTTCCTTTCTCCTTTCCTTTTTCTTTTCCTTTCTCCTTTCCTTTTTCTTTTCCTTTCTCCTTTCCTTTTTCCTTTCCTTTCTCCTTTCCTTTCTCCTTTCCTTTCTCCTTTCCTTTCCTTTCCTTTCCTTTCCTTTCCTTTTTCCTTTCCTTTCCTTTCCTTTCCTTTCCTTTTCCTTTCCTTTCCTTTCCTTTCCTTTCTCCTTTCCTTTCCTTTTTCCTTTCCTTTCTTTCCTTTCCTTTCCTTTCCTTTCTTTTCCTTTCCTTTCCTTTCCTTTCCTTTCTTTCCTTTCCTTTCCTTTCCTTCCTTTTCCTTTCCTTTCCTTTCCTTTCTTTCCTTTCCTTTCCTTTCCTTTCCTTTCCTTCCTTTTCCTTTCCTTTCTTTTCCTTTCCTTTCCTTTCCTTTCCTTTCCTTTCCTTTCCTTTCCTTTCCTTTCCTTTCTTTTCCTTTCCTTTCCTTTCCTTTCCTTTCCTTTCCTTTTTCCTTTCCTTTCTTTCCTTTCCTTTCCTTTCCTTTCCTTTCCTTTTCCTTTCCTTTCTTTTCCTTTCCTTTCCTTTCCTTTCCTTTCCTTTCCTTTCCTTTCCTTTCCTTTTTTCTTTTTCCTCCCTCCGTCCCTTACTTTCCTCTCTCCTTTTCCCTTCCTTCATTTTCTTCTTTTAGCTATATTTATGGCTAGTTATATTTTTGAGAAAATGAGACAACTAAGCTTGGCAACACATGTCCCTATTGTCCCTGTTGCTGGGGAGACCAAGGCTGGTGCATTGCTTGAGTTTAGAAGTTCTGAGCTAATGTTGGGTTAATGCATATTTGGGATCTGGCATTAAGAATTGGGGGGGGGGGGGAGTAAACTAGCCCAGGTCGGAAAAAAAAAATAGGCCAAAGTGTTCATGACAATGAGCAGTAGAAGGATCAAGCCTGTAAATGATCAGTTTGGTAGAGATAGGGATTCAGTCTCAAAAATAAATAGAGAAATGGATAAATAAATAGATAAATAAACAGAGGTTTAAATGAATGAAATGAATTCATAAAAAAAGAGAAAGAAAAGGTGATATAAATTCAAAATGATGTAAATCAAATCTAATTTTCTCATAGAATCAATGGTATGGTTTGTTGTTCAATTGTGACCCCATTTAAGGCTTTCTTGGCAAGGATACTAAAATAGCTTGCCATTTCCTTCTCCAATTCATTTTAGTGATGGGGAAACTAAGGCAAACAGGGTTAAGTTATTTGCCAAGGGACATGCAGCTGGTAAGTGTCTGAAGCTAGATTTGAATCCAGGAAGGAGAGTTTTCCTGACTCCAAGTCCATTGCTTTATCTACTGCACTGCTAGCAGTTGCCCTTAATGGTATTTTAGAAGGTTACATTTCTCCCAGCTTTTTAAACTGTGAGTTGCCAAATCATATAGAGTTTTGTGACTAAACGTGGGGATTGTGGGAAACTATGATTTATTATCAATAAATATTTGATTTGTAAACCTGTTTTATATGCCTATGTACTGGAGTCACATAAAAAATTCTTTGGCAAAAAAAAAAAAAAATCCTAAGTGGAAAAAAATTTAAGAGCCCTGGTGTAATTCACCAAGGGCCTGATGACCAATTTTTGTATATGCTGCCAGAAGCATAATATTTATTCCCTAACTATATTTGTAAAATATAAAATATTCACAAGCACATTTGAATCAACTAAACAAACTAATAGCAACTAATGACATAAAACTATACTTAATTTGATAAGGTTAATTTCCTGTGCAAAGTTTTTATGATGATTCTTCATCATTTCAGCCTTCTTTTGAATATAATAAACCAGAAGGCAAAAAAATCACCTTCCTCAGAGTCATAGAACTCAAGAGAATTTCTTTGAGCAATATTTTCTTTATTTTTTTTTTATTTTTTTATTTAATAATTACTTTATATTGACAGAATCCATGCCAGGGTATTTTTTTTTTTACAACATTATCCTTTGCACTCGTTTCTGTTCCAATTTTTTTCCCCTCCCTCCCTCCACCCCCTCCCCTAGATGGCAAGCAGTCCTTTATATGTTGGATATGTTGCAGTATATCCTAGATACAATATATGTTTGCAGAACCGACCAGTTCTCTTGTTGCACAAGGAGAATTGGATTCAGAAGGTATAAATAACCCGGGAAGAAAAACAAAAATGGAGATAGTTCACATTCGTTTCCCAGTGTTCTTTCTTTGGGTGTAGCTGCTTTTGTCCGTCATTTATCAATTGAAACTCAGTTAGGTCTCTTTGTCAAGAAATCCACTTCCATCAAAATACATCCTCATACAATATCGTTGTCGAAGTGTATAATGATCTCCTGGTTCTGCTCATTCACTTAGCATCAGTTCATGTAAATCTCTCCAAGCCTCTCTGTATTCATCCTGCTGGTCATTTCTTACAGAACAATAATATTCCATCACATTCATATGCCACAATTTACCCAGCCATTCTCCAATTGATGGGCATCTATTCATTTTCCAGTTTCTGGCCACTACAAACAGGGCTGCCACAAACATTTTGGCACATACAGGTCCCTTTCCCTTCTTTAGTATTTCTTTGGGATATAAGCCCAATAGAAACACTGCTGGATCAAAGGGTATGCACAATTTGATAATTTTTTGGGCATAATTCCAGATTGCTCTCCAGAATGGTTGGATTCGTTCACAACTCCACCAACAATGCATTAGTGTCCCCGTTTTCCCGCATCCCCTCCAACATTCATCATTATTTTTTCCTGTCATCTTAGCCAATCTGACAGGTGTGTAGTAGTATCTCAGAGTTGTCTTAATTTGCATTTCTCTGATCAATAATGATTTGGAACACTTTCATATGAGTGATAATAGTTTCAATTTCATCCTCTGAAAATTGTCTGTTCATATCCTTTGACCATTTATCAATTGGAGAATGGCTTGATTTCTTATAAATTTGTGTCAGTTCTCTATATATTTTGGAAATGAGGCCTTTATCAGAACCTTTAACTATGAAGATGTTTTCCCAGTTTGTTTTGAGCAATATTTTCAAAGGAGACAGCTTTGGGAGAGACAACGTCACTAGCATTTTTTGAGAAACCTATGCAGAAGTATCTACTGTTCTCTTTTGCTTTCTATAATTGCACAATCAGTGAGAAAAATTTGTTGGCTATGATTTATTTTTTAATTTCTTGAATTTCTGTCTCATTATTTGTAGCAGCAGTTCCTCCTCACACTCTGATGTTATACAAGGTATGTCTATCTTTAACATGCATGGGCCAACCTTATCTTTGGTGAATTCTTTATCCCTTTTATTTCTCATGAGTTCTTTGACAATGTGAAAATTGAAATGAGTGTGCCCAGATTCAAAGACACAGAGCTGAAGTTGTAAAATCAATTTCATATATAAAAATATACACATATTCACAGATCAATGAAATGAAATCTTTCATATAATACATATTTATATAGAACATTTATTATATTATTTGATTTTCTATAATATTCATACATACATACAAATATACATATATGGGAAAAGAATTGCTTTTGTGGATTCAGGATCAAATTCAGCTGTGTCTTTGAATCTAGCTTCACTGACATCAAATTGGACACATATACCCATATGTATAACTATGCTTATCTCCCTTATTAGATTGTAAACATTTTGAGGGCAGGAACTGTATTTTGCCTCTTTTTGTATCTTCAATGCTTAGCACAGTGTCTGGAACATAGTAGAAACTTAATGTTTATTGACTGATATCTAAAGTTATAGCTCTTTAATACAGCAAGTTACAGTCATTACTAGATTGAAAATTTCTAATTGTATCAGCAGGTTTTTTTTAAGGATGCTTCCATGATGGAAAATGCCATCTGCATCCAGAAAAATAACTATGGAGAGTAAATGTAGATGAAAACATAGTATTTTTGCTTTTGTTTATTTGTTTGCTTGTTTTTTTTTCTCATGGTTTTTCCCCTTTTGTTCTGATTTTTCTTGCACAACAGGTCCAATATGGAAATATATTTAAAAGTATTGAACATATATGACCTGTATCAGATTGCTTGCTGAATCAGGGAAGAGGGAGGGAAGAGAGGGAAGAAGAAGAAATCTGGAACTCAAAAATCTTACAAAAATAAATGTTGAAAACTCTCTTTACATCTATCTGGAACTCTCTTTTGTTTCTTTTTTCTCTTTTTTTCTGTGCTATTACTTATTCCCTTCTCTTCCTCAATTATCCCAAAATAAAAAGAGTAGACAATATCTTTAACAAATAAGCACAATTAAATCTACATAGTGAATAGGTCTGGGGTGGCACTTGAACCCTGATCTTCCTGACTCCAAGGTCAGTTATTATTCTAAAAAATGTCGTCTCTCATGCTAGGTTCAGGCATTCAGTTGTATCTGACTCTTCCTGATCCCGTGGGACACCACATGACAATGCTTGGGGTTTTCTTGGCAAAGGTACTGGAGTGGGTTAATATTTCCTTCTCCAGTAGATAAAGGTAAACAGAGACAAAGTGACTTACCCAATATAACAAGGTAATAGTTGTCTAAGGCTGAATTTGAACTCAGGTTTTCCTGCTTCCATGCCCATCTGAGCCACTTTGCTCTCTCCCTGTCAAGTTATGGACCCAGTAAATTTTAAACAAATATCTGTCAATGAAGAAGATTTTCCAACAGTCAGTTGCTAAGGGAAGGAGACAGGGTATGTTTCAGTCAATTATAGAATGATAAAGGTGAGTTCTACTTGGGAATATTGTTTACACAAATCTGCAAGCTCCCTATTCCTATCTTCATCAAGGTTGTCTCTGATTCATGCATAGATTATTATATAGCAGGCAAAATAAGTATATAAGTAAGGAGTTGTTCTTTCAGCAAACTTTTTTGGGGGAGTATTAATGTTTCAATGCCTTTGGTAACTTTCCTGCTTGATCCCATTTTTCACATATCAAATGGCTTAATATAGTAAATGTATGGGGATCAAAATGTTTCAGTCATAGAAATGCATAGGAATATTGCTTCTGATACGTTTTGAATTCTCTTTCAATGTTTACATCATTACATCATAAAGGCCCTCCTTTATGAATACTTGATATAATTTAGTTGCTTTCCCTGTCTTGCTCTTTTCTTTATTTTTTTAAAATATGCTTTTTCTATCTCTTTTAAAGTCACCTCCAGGACTATTATGATGGAATCTAAGTATCATGGCTCCATTTTCTTTGATGATGAATAGTTTGTTATGAAAATCTTTATAAATATTTTCAATTCTATTCCATTCAGAAAACATTTATTAAGTACATATTATATTCTAGGTCTCCCAGGGATTTCCCATCTATTAGAGGAGAGGAACAATATGTGCTTAGAAAAATAGAATTAGGGTTCAGATCTGTGATTTTAATGTTATAGAAAACTCCTAGAAAAGAAAAACACCTTCTCTGATGCAAGTCATCACCTTCTTTTAGACATATTCTTAAAGAATTGGTTGGGGCACCAGAAAACTAAATGACTTTTTCAGGATTATGTAAACTGATCTTTGAGGCAGGATCTGTACCCAAGTGAATCAGTGATGTATCTTTTCCCCATATCCTTCCCCTGCTATGACTAAGTAAACTTCTCTTTAATAACTGAAGGATAGTTTTGTAGTGTCTCATTTCATTCCAAATCCCATTAGTAATCAGTCTTTTCCTGTCTATTAAAAGAAAATCAATTTCATTTTTGTGATGTCACTTGGTTCTTGGTATTCCCAACTCCTTCCAATTTTTTTAACTGAAAATAAATTATGTAGAATCATGAAGTTTCTGTGTAGTCTGCAAATCTTTGGCTATTCTCATTTCTTATTCCTGATCCATATTTTCCCAACATAGTTCCTCCTATTCTCATTCCTACTGTTCCATGAAAGTCATTGAGGATCAAAGCATTATATTGATTTAATATGTACAGCCCAACCAAGTTCTTCCTAGAATTTTGCTCTTTCATCCTCTGCCAGAGATGTTGGCGCATATTTTCATAGAGATCTTTTGCCAATATTTACCATGAACACTATAACATGAGATGACCAAATCCCATGAAATGATATCTCTTGTTGCCTTTGGATGCACAGTAAAGTTAACCTTGCCAACTCCTTTATTTGCCTCTCCCTGGATAACTTGTGAGCTATTCTTCCATTTAGCTGTAACTTCCTTATGGCTTCTGGTTTTGTATTTATTGAGCATGTCAAAATATAATTCCTTTTCTTCAGTAGCATATCTGTTTATTGGTTACTGGACATAGAGCTCATTTAGCGTTCCAAGAACTAAGTGATGATTTATCAATAAAGTTTTGTAGTTCTGTAAAACCTCTGCTCCCTTTCTCATCACTGCCTACTTTATTCTAGATATGTAGGGGCTCAGGCAGTATCACAAGCCATTGTGTTTTTCATTGTTTCATAGGTTTCCTGGCCAAAGAATTTATCCCCATAGAGTCAGCCTATTGTTGATAAGCTTTTCCATACTTGTCTGGGTTGGTTCTTGGGAAGAAAATGTAGTTTACTACCTGAACTGTACTCAAAATCAATCTGGTTTCTGCCTTTGAAAACTCAGGGTCATCTTATGCCATGATGAAACTTTGGAGGAGAACTTTATGGTATTTTATAAGATCTTGAAAAATGCTACCTGAAATCTTTTCTCAATGCTCTGTCACATCCTGGCAGTGACCCAGGATTTTCCAAGGTTTTCCAATTCTATTCCAAGAATAGAATATATAGTAGATCCTACCAGGCTCTAAAAATTTGGAGAATGGTCTTGGGAATGAACCATAACCAACTTAGCTAAGTGGGAAAGGAACTCATTGATAGGTTCTTTGGTCAACATGACTAATTAAGGGGAAAAAAGAGGAAAAAGATAGAAAATGATCCCCATTTTCTCTGAAAGTGCCTTAGCTCTTTCAATGAAATGGATAAAAAAAGAGAAAGAAGATACTAGAGCTCACAATATTCTTTTCTTTTTTCTCAATAGTATTTTATTTCCCCAAATACATGTAAAGATAGTTTCAACATTCTTTTTTGTAAGACTTTGTGTTCTAAATTTTTTCCCTCCCTTTCTCTCTTCTCCCCTCCCCAAAGCAGCAAGCAATCAGATATAGGTTAAACATATGTAATCCTTTTAAACATTTAAAAGACATTCTTAATGCATATCATAAATGTGATAAAATCATCAAAATGTTTTGGGAATCAGCAAACATCACTTCATTGAACATCATTAACAGTTAATAATATGCACATGGCTACTGAATTTGTAGAATGTAAAAATTTCTATGAATGGAGCCTATTAAGAAACTAAGATCTAAGAGTGAAATCAAAAGGCCATATATGGAAGACATCTACATGAATTCAACAAATTATTCAAAAAACACCCAAGAATTGAATGTTTGAATTTAAACAAAGGGTTTTAAGATGACAAATCAAGACAAACTTACTGTCACTAACAACTATAAAGGAGTATTCTTTAAAATCCTAGATTTGGACTCACAATGTTCTTAAGACTATTTCTGTATATACTAATTTAATTGTTGGTACTCTGTGAGTTATTCTTTTCTTGCTATTGTCCAGTCTTCACCCCGCCCCCAGCTATGGGGGTTTTCTTGGCAGAGATGCTGAATTTGTTTGTCATGTCATTCTCTAGCTCATTTTATAGATAAGGAAACTGAGGTAAACAGGGTTAAGTGCCTTGCCCACGGTCAGGCCTAACTGATTCCAGGCTGGTACTTTTTGCACTACCAATATGTCCTTTATACTTTTTTTGACCAACTACAACTTGGTTTTCTCAGAGGCTGTATTTTACCAAGATTCACAAGCATAGAACATCTATGAAAGAATATATATGTTGAAAAGATGAGTCCTTATGTGATGATCAACTGTAATAGACTTGGTTCTTTTCAACAATGCAGTGATTCAAGGAAATTTCAATAGACTTTGGAAGGAAACTGCCATTCAGATCCAGAGAGAGAACAAAATGTGGATTAAAGTATAGTATTTTTATCTTATTTTTTGTTTGTTTTTTTCTTTCTCATGGTTTTCCCCCTTTTCATCTGATTTTTCTTACACAACATGGCAAATATGTTTAAAAGAATTGTACATGATTAACTATTATTATATTGTTTGCTATCTTGGGGAGGGAGGACAGGCAAAAATTTTGAAACACGAAGTCTTAGAAAAAATAATGTTGAAAAGTATCTTAACATGTATTTGGAAAAATAAAATTTTATTGAAAAATATTTTTAAAAGATGGGTCCTTGTGTAGGGGAACAGCTTGCTATTGTTAAAAGTACTACACAGTTTTCAGAGTGCAATCCATTCTGTTCTCTTCCAGCTAATCAATTCTGTTTAAATATTAGTTGTGAGCTCCTTGAAGTCAGGTATTGTCTTTGTCTCTTTTTGTATCTCCAGTCCTTAGCACAGTGCCTGGCACATAGCAGGTGCTTAATAAAATGTTAATAAAATAAAATATAGGTTAATTAAAATGTTAATCAAAAGGTACTTTTTTAAATGACTAATTGACATGCTAGAAATAACAGAACAACATCTTCCAAGGGGGAAGAGAAGACATGAATTAGATTGAATTTGGTTCAGGGAGGAAAAACCCACTTAGATGAGCTTATATATTCATTGAAGTATCGAAGAAGAGGGCTCTTTTTGTGCCTACTTCTTGTAGCTCAACTTAAGTTAAAAGCATCTTAGAAAAGGATTTCTTTAATGACCAGCAGGATGAATACAGAGAGGACTGGCAAGACTTACATGAACTGATGCTAAGTGAAATGAGCAGAACCAGGAGATCATTATATACCTCAAAAACGATCCTGTTTGAGGATGTATTCTAATGGAAGTGGATCTCTTTGATAAAGAGAGCTAATTCAGTTTCAATTGATCAAGGATGGACAGAAGCAGCTACACCCAAAGAAAGAACACTGGGAAACGAATGTGAACTATCTGCATTTTTGTTTTTCTTCCCGGGTTATTTATACCTTCTGAATCCAATTCTCCTTGTGCAACAAGAGAACTGTTCGGTTCTGCACACATATATTGTATCTAGGATATACTGTAACCTATTTAACATGTAAAGGACTGCTTGCCATCCGGGGGAGGGGGTGGAGGGAGGGAGGAAAAAAATCGAAACAGAAGTGAGTGCAGGGGATAATGTTGTAAAAAATTACCCTGGCATGGGTTCTGTCAATAAAAAGTTATTTAAAAAATAATAATAATAAAAGGATTTCTTTGAACTTATTGGATTTCCTTCAGCCTACAAAATTTTTTATCAGTCTTGTCAACATTCATCAACATTGTTATGATAATATGGTAGATAATAATCAGCTTGCAAAATATTTTTAGTAGTTTGGGCCATATTTACAATTTTAATTTTAAAAAATTGGGGATTTCCAAAGACAAATTATTTTCTTCTTTGCTCAGCTTTACATCTATGGTACTTTATGTCTGAGTATTAGGTTTCAGATGACTTTTTGAGTTCTAGTCATAAGCTAATAGAGAACTATGGAAAAGGAAACCTTGTGTATATGCAATGCCAGTTTTAAGTTTGGGGAGTTTTGAAAGTCTCAGTTTAAATGTGACTCCTAATTTGATGGGAAAAATGCTAAGACAATGATGCAAGGCTGTGTAAGGAATGCAATTGATGTA
Source organism: Antechinus flavipes (assembly GCF_016432865.1). Classification (NCBI taxonomy): domain Eukaryota; kingdom Metazoa; phylum Chordata; class Mammalia; order Dasyuromorphia; family Dasyuridae; genus Antechinus; species Antechinus flavipes. The sequence continues at coordinate 156,100,015 of NC_067398.1, read as the reverse complement.
GAAAAGACATTTTTCAGACTCTCTCAGATTCTCCAGAGTTATTCCAGGATCAACTCCAAGGAAGAAAAAGTGAAAAACACTAATAGATAGATGTAGGGGAAGCTGGCCTTTCCACATATACCTGATTTTAAGATTTTTTTCTTGTTTGAGCAAAATCTCATTGAAAGAGCCCCTTCATTCTTGTATTTTCTAGTATATTTTAATCTGTAGAATTTACATAATTTCTGTTGATATTTGCTTGGGTAAATTATTTTATTTAGTCTTCATTATTTGTGTTCTTTTGTGTAACTGGCATTTGGTGGGAAGAGGCCTAATGGAACTCTCCCTTTAAGAGGCAGTAGTTAGGAAAAGTAGCTTGGACTTTAAAATTATGCTCCTAGACCAACAATATTTAGGTACTTTAGAGAAGTACACCTTCTCAGAGAAGAATGAAATGGCTCTCATGCCCATGTTTCCCCTCTCCAGGCAGAAATTAAAATCTCCCTTGGGAACGGATGGGCAAGTTTCCAGAGATATCTATCCATGGCTGCTCTTTTTTTTGGTTTTAGATATCCCTTGTCAACATAAACATAATCTGGTTGTATATGTGTTTCACCAATCAGAAATGGCAACTCTGTGTGGAAACATCCAAAGATATCTCCTTTATAACTAAACCTGAAACACCACCTTTAGAAATTGATTATTCCTTTGGGTCTTAAAGGTTTGGTGGTCTTTAGAATATCCTATTAAAACATCAATATCCCAGAAAGCAATACCTTAAATCCTTATCAGCTAATTCTTTGGAGGAGATTAGTTAAAAATGTGGGAAGCTCTGAAGAATGAAACAAAGAAAAAATATCTGACATTGAGTTTGAATTCAATGAAACCTGGAATCTGGAGAGGTTTCCTTGGGGAGACCACCCAGGAAAGGAAAGTCTAGAACACAAATTCATCTTCTGGACAATTTCACCTTGCTTGAAAGCACTAGAAAAGTGTATTCACAAATTAGTAGATTTTCTGAATCTTTACAGGGTTGAATAGAAACTACCCTCATAGACTCATTCAACTTATTAAGGGATGCTTTCACACACACACACACACACACACACACACACACACACACGTAACACTATTCTAGGTGCTAGAAGTGTAAAGACAAGACATAGAATTGGCTCCTGGAAGTTGTATAATATAATTCAGGGATAAGACAAATTATAAATAACGATAAGCAATATTTTTTTTCTTTCTTGTGTTTTTTGTTATTTTTGGTCTGATTTTTCTTGTGTAGTATAATGAATATGGAAATATGTTTAGAAGAACTGAACATATTTAAACTATAATGTATTGCTTGCTGTCTTGAGAAGAGGGAGAAAAATTTGGAACATACAGTCTTGCAAAGGTGAATGTCGAAGACTATCTTTGCATGTATTTGAAAAAATAAAATACTAGGAAAGTAAAAAAAAACTAACAAAAAATTATAAATAGAAAACATCCTCTTTTTTCAAGATCCAGTTCAACTACCACAACTTCATGAAGCCCTGGCATCTCCATTCACCAATGCCTCCACTCTCCCTTCTCTGCCCTACTCCATTACTGAAAGTAATCATTCCCTCTTCAAATGTACTTACAGTATATTCTTTGGACCTTTCCTTTGTTCTTATACAATTCTATCCTGTATTATCTCTTTCTAGGCAGATGAACATTTTAGTCTACTGATGAAATGCTGAATTCTTGGAAGGCAGAGAAAGGTGGTTGTTTATCTTTGAATATCTTCATATCCCTATTGCCTAACATTAATGTGCTTGAATTAAGTTGAATAATATAAGTACATAGGATGCAGAGGAGATAGTATGATGTTGTAGTGAGAATCTTGGAGTCATGGTTAACAGGGTTCAAGTCCCATCTGCTTGGACCAGTCATTTAAACTCTCAGAATTTTAAGCCAGAAAGGTCATACTCTAGATCAGTAAAACTCACAGTGGAGTCCGAATCAGATTAAAATGTAATTTTATGACAATACTTAACAAAATAAATAAAAATACAATGCAACATAGATAATGTGGATCTAAGGTTTTCTAAGCTAAACCGCAGCCCTACAGAGAAAGATCTTTTTTTTTGTTTGTTTGTTTGTTTGACATCACTACAAATCTAGGTGATGCTCAAACTTTGAGCTGTAAAGAAGTTGCTAATTTGTTCTTCAAGGAATTTATTCCTCCTAGAGTTCTGTATACAAATGAGGTCACAGGTCCAGTTCTTATCCCTAAGTGTGCTCAAGAAAGGAGAAATACCTAGAGGTTTAGAGAAGTTTCCATTGAAGAGAATATACCTGAGATGGACCTTGAAGGAATGCAAAGATTTCAACAGGGAAAAGGAGAGATGGGGCAGGAATGTACTGCTGAATATTTAAAAATCATAGAGGAGGAACATATACACAGATTTTTAATATCTATATTATCAATAATCATTTAATATTTGCATTGCCAATACTTTTTAAGTCTAGACAGTCAACAAAATAATAAATTAAGCTCTGACTTGTAGTGATTTCCACTTTCTGAAGTATAAATGGCCACACTGAAAATTTAATAATCAATTTTCTAGTCCTTAGGGCGTTTAGGAGTCACTGTAGATGAAGTGCTGAGCCTGAAGTCAGGAAGACATTTTTCTGAGCTCAAATCTGTCCTCAGACACTTATTAGCTGTGTGACTTTGGGCAAGTCACTTCATCTTGTTTGCTTCAATTTCCTCATTTGTAAAATAAACTAGAGAAGGAAATGGCCATTACAGTATTCTGCCAAAAGAATCCTAAATGGCGTCACACAGAATCAAACGTGACTGAAAAATGACTGAACAGCAATCTCTAGCCCTTAGAGTTGGCTCTAATATAGTCTGATACAAGTATAGACAAAAAAGAGAAGATGGTGGAAAGGGACAGAAGAATAGTGTTTTGGGGCTAGAATGTAGAGTGCTAAGGGAAATAATATGTGTTAAAGCAGAAAAGTAGGTTATTATTGAGCCACACCATGAGGGAATTGAATAAGAAGCAAGTATTTTATTTAAGAAATAATGGTGAGCCATTGAAAATTTATAAGCAGGGAAGCAATTCCAGCCAGACCTCTAGATTAGGAAGATTTCTTTAGCAAATGTGGGAATGAGGAGCTAAAGAGGAGGAAGACTGGAATCAGGGAATATAAATGGGAAATTTCAACAGTTCCTAGCAGAAGTAATAAAGATCTGAAATATGTTGGTATCTGTTGAAGGGTAAATGATAGCAGTCTACTTTTTGTTGTATGTTCAAATTCTGGGACTCAAAGTTTGTCCATGGGTCATCTCTTTCCCATCCACCTCGTCAACCCATGTATATCAGAAATATCTCCCTCACAGACCCCTTGTACTTTAGGAACTTCTTGGACAGTAGCTATGCTCTCATCGACACAATTTTGATCCTTCTTTCAACCAGGACCTTTCATTGTCCTTCATTCCCAGTATCCAATCATTTGCCAAATCCTCTTGATTATATCTCTTTTTTATAAAGCTTTTTATTTTTAAAACATATGCATGGATAATTTGACAATACTGACCTTTGCATAGCCTTGTGTTTCAGATTTCTCCTCCTTCCCCTCATCCCCTCTCCTCGATGGCAAGCAAGATAATATATATTGATCATATTAAAATATATGTTAAATCCAATATGTATAAACATTTATACAATTCTCTTGCTGCACAAAAAAAATCAGATTAAAAAAAAAGAAAGTAAATGAGTAAAAAAACAAAATGCAAATGAACAATAATAAAAAGAATGAGAACGTTATGTTGTGATCCACATTCAGTTCATACAGTGCTCTCTCTGGGTGTAGATGGCTCTCTCCATCACAAGCTCTTGATTATATCTACAACATTCTTTGCAAATACCACTTTTTTTCCAATAATACATTTGTCATCCTAGTTCAGGACCTTATATCCTCTCATTTAGGCTATTGCAATAGCCTCCTAATTAGTTTCCTTTCCTACAGCGTTTCTCCTTTCCAGTCCATTTTCTGTAAAAGGGAACAAAGACATTCTTAAAGCACCATTTCAAACAGGTCCCTCCCCTGCTTAAGAAGCTCCAGTGGCTTCCTATTGTTTCTAAGATAAAATATAAACTCCTCTGTCTGACATGTAAAACCCACCACAATGTGTCTACAATCTATTTTTTCAGATTGATCACACTCCCTTTCAAACTCTACATTCCTATCCAACTAGTCTATTTACTCTTCCCTAGAAGACCATTTTATCTTCAACCTTTGGGACTTTGTTTGGCCTTTGTTTCTCTCATCTATACCTCAACAGAATCCCTAGCTTCCTTCAAAGCACAATTCAGAGGTGGCTACCCATCCTGATTGTGCCTTCTCCTTATCTATTTAGTATTTGTATCTATTGGGTAGATGTGTCTGGGTATGTATTATTTGCCCCCAGTAGAATGTATGGTCTTTGAAGACAGAGACTTATTAATTTATTGTTTTTGCATCTTTAGCATGCTGTACAATATCTGGCACATGATAGGCCAATAGATGAAAATAATTGACTAATATAAATGCTTAGGAGATGTTTGGAAAAAAGAGCTTCTAAAAATGGGGAGGTTATTATCTCTTATTTAGCCTTTGAAATTTTAAAATATATATTTTACTAACTGCATTTCAATATCATTTATTTCCTTTGTAATCCTACATATTTCATGTTATGTATTTTAAAACATTATTTTTTTAAAAAGGAAGGTGGGGTGGGAAGTTTCCATGGGTTTCACCAGACTATCAAGAGGGGTCTGTGAAATAAAAGAGCAAAAAAGTTTAAGAACATTTTTCTAGAAGGAAAAGATCCCTCATAATTGAGGGTTCAGTTACAGCTTGAAAACAAGTCAAAAAAAGTTTGTTGAATTGAATTGAATTACATCCAGTCCAAAGAAGAAAAATCTCTTGAGGTCAGAAACTGTTTTTGTCTGGGTCAGTACTTATTGAACTGCATTGAAATAGTTCATAAGCTTCTTAAGGACAGACAGATTTTTCGGTTTTGCATCTTTCCCAGTTGTTTAATCATTTCAATCATGTTTGACTCATTTTGACTTCTTTTGGGTTTTTCTTTGTAAAGATGTTGCAATGGTTTGCCAATTTCCTTCTCTGGTGCATTTTACAGATGAAGAAACTGAGGCAAACAGAATTAAATGACTTGCTCAGGGTCACATACGTAGTAAGTGTCTGAGGCCAGATTTGAACTCACGAAGATGAATTTTCCTGACTTCAGGCCTGGTGTTGTACCTGTATCCGGCCACTGGACCCAAGTGGCTCTGGAGAGGAAAGTGAGGCAGGAGACCTTGCCCAGCCCTCCCTCACGTATGTCCAATTCCCTTATATGTCATGGCATCTCCTCCCTGATGTCATGAACTTCTTCAAAATGAAGGGCAAACAACAACAACATTTTCCCCCAGTACTTAGCTTAGTGCCTTAACTATAATTAAATTAAATTATGGACTTGCCCCTTTCTTAAAAGCTTCCACCACTAGACAACCTATGTTGACTGGATATCTAAGCCAAAATCCCATTGCTGAAATCTAGGGTGTTTCTTTCTGCCATATTTGATCCTAAAGAATATCTAAAGAAGCTGGTCACTTTGGGAAATGGTATGTTCTAATTGGGGTGGAGTAGTGCACAGAGAAAAGGCAGTTTTCTTTTTCATTTCTGAGTCCTGCTGAGGGAAGATAGGACCTCTGAAACTAAGAACTACCTTGATGGCTCTAACATATGTGTCTGACTCATTTCCCTTGCCACATCCTCAGACCACGCAAAGTGTATGCTGCACTATCATTACTGAATACTAGATTCATCTGTGACTGGGTGACTGAACCAGCATCCCCATTACTCCTTGTTTGTCAAGCATTTTTTTCCCCGTAAGGGAAAATTCCAGTTAATCTACCAATTTAAGGAAAAAGGTAAACACTCATTTTTGGAGTCTCTATGGACTTAGGTCTGTGATTAAATAATACCAGGAAAGTATGGATTCTTTCCCTTCCCCCACCTCACTATTATTCCAAATATTTATAAGAATCATCCCATTATACAAGACTCAACTTTATACAGGAAAATTACACATGGAAAATCATTTCTAATAAGGATTTGAAAAAATGAAGAGAGGAAAAAAGGGAACAATTGGAAGATGGAGGGGGAAAAACTGAGTCTATTCAAATCTGGAGACCATAAAAGTGTTTGAAGCTATGAGACGATATCTTGGAGGAGATCCCAGGGTAAACAGAACTGGTCTGAGTTGTCTGGATAGTGTAACATTCACCATGATTCAGTGAAGGAGGTTGGGGTCCTTCCAGTGGATGCAGACTCATTCTTTTGAAGAAGGCCAAAGCCTAGGATGCAAGTCTCATTAGATAAGGCAGAATAATGGCAGCACCATCAAGGTTGTGTAAATAGAATTGGAAACTTGAAAGCAGAATAAAATTTAAAGTTTGAAACAAGGGATAAACTGAGAAGCCAATGGGTGGGAAGATCATCATAGACCCCAAATAGGTCATGCATAAAGAGGAGGAACTTTAAAGCAACTGAGATAATTCGTCTTGGAGAAGGAAAAGTGGAGAGATAAATTAAGGAAGTGTTGTATGCTGGAAAGAGCATAGGTTTGTTGTTAAGAGACATGTTTTGACTTGGTTTTTCTAGTGACTGACCTTAGAGTTATTTAACCTTTTGGACTTTCAGATTCTTTATCTGTAAGATGTTCCAAGCTAAATTTTAATGTTTATTTTAAATTTTTATGTTTTCTTTTATTTTACATCTAAATTTTATTCAAAGACTATGGATCTGTACAAAGACACAATGGTCTGAATAATATGACTGAGGTGGGGTGGGGAGGAAGGTTCAGAATGATGGGCTAGATTAAATCCAAAGCTACTTTTTGTTCTACAATTACAAAGATATGAAATACCTATAGAAAATGGGGATCAATTATGTACAAATAAGCAATGACATTTGCTAGTAAACAAGAAAGGGCAGCTAAGTGATGCAGTAGATAGAGTACTGGACCTAGAGTCAGTAGTCTCATCTTTCTGAATTCAAATTTGACTTCAGATACTTATTCTCTTTGTGGTTCTGGGCAAGTCCTTTAACCCTGTTTGCCTCAGTTTCCTCATCAAGCAAGTGAGCTGGAGAAAAAATGACAAACTACTTCAGTGTCTTAGTCAAGACAACCTCAAACGAGGTCAGAAAGAGTTGGACATGTTCAATGACAACCCAGAAGGAAATTAAATTAAAATGCAACACAAAGAATATAGGTTACAATAATACCTTATTTATTCAGCATTCTTGATCAATGAACCATTCTATGTGAGTAGTAGATTATAATTGCATTCTAATAGAATGTAAGCTCCCTGAGGTCAGGTACTATTTTTTTTTTTTCATTTGTTTTGTCTTTGTATTTCCAGAGCCTAGTAAGATGTTTTGCATTATTGGAAATAATACATTTCCAATAATGGACAAAATGTAGTATATACTTCTAAGGTATATATACTTCGAGTGTTACAAGCTTTCTAAAGCATATTAACATGCTTTCAGGCTTCTACAATGTCATCTATGGAAGATAATCTCTCACATCATCAAAATTTTTTGATAATGATTCAGTCTCATGCATATGAATATTTTAAACTGATCTGTGTTGTGTGTTTCAATGGTACTTTAAGAGCTATTTGGTTTTGAAACATTTCTCTAGTAGGAACCTAGATGCCGATACTTGAATTCCTCTGTGTATTTTGCACAGCTTTTCTCTTTCTCTCTTTTTCATTTCAATAATAAGGCTGTCCTAGACGGAATCTTAGAGCTCATTTTGGAGATTGAAAAGCTGAAATCCTGAGATTGCAAAGGTAATACAAATTATTGTTACTGCTGTAGTTTAATCATTATAGTTGTGTTTGATTCTTCATGACCCCATGTGGGGTTTTCTTGGTAAAGAGACTGGAGTACTTTGCCATTTCCTTCTCCAGTCATACAAATAGTAAGAAATAGAATCAAAATTTGAACTTAAATATTTTGACAGCAAATATACTTTTCCTCTCTTCCTGCTTCTAATCACTCCCATGAATTTTTAAAGACCTTTAGCTTATGATATGCTGAGACACTAGATAACCAATCTTATTAAAACATTGGACTTTGGAACATCCATTTTGGAAGGAACAAAAGTATCCTAATAATTAGAAATGTCCTCAAGTCAAACAGTGTGCTTCTGGAGGTAGTGAGTCCCTGCTCACTACAGGTTTTCAAATAGATATTGGGTGACCAATTCTTATGGAGATATCAGAGAGAATTCTTTATCAAGTTAGACTAAATGGCTTCTGAAGTTCTAAACAGCTCTAAGATCCTGTTTTTCTGTTCTATGTGTTGAACTTGAAATCTTGCTCAATTTTAGAAGAGGATTTTACAAATATCTACAATGAAATCAGCAATCTTTACTAGATTGTAAGTTCTTTGAGGGAAGGGCCTGTGTCTTAACTTTACTTCAAAATTATTTTACATTTGTAGTGTTTATATCTCGCATTTACTTCTATGTGTATATTTTAGATTTCCCTAGTAGACTATACTACTAGAGAACTATTTTCTATTATCTCAATATATTTCTCCAAGTGCTTAATATAAGGACCTATACACAGAGGGAATTCAATAAGTTTAATTGATTTTTTTTCATTGAACCCAGACGATGGGCCTGTATCCAATTTTGTACTAAAGAGTTACATTCCTACTCTGTTAGTGGAGTCTAGTATAGTGCCTGATATAGAAAAGGTGTTTAATAAATGCTTATTGAATTGAGTTGAATTTGAATGTATTTCTCCAAATGCTTAATACAATGGCCCATGCATAGTGGGCATTCATTAAATAAAAGTTTGTTAACTGATTTTTTGCATTGAATGCAAACTAGGGCTTGTACCCAATTCTGTACTAAAGAGTCACATTTCTACTCTGCATTTAGGACTTTAAGATTTATTTTGGCATTTGGCACTTCAGAGCAGCCAGCAGAAATGGACCATCTGGTGAAGTAAGAGGTTTTTCAATGGTCCTTCCTAGTTTATAATGAAGAAATGATGTCTTTAATCATAAAATAGCATCCTTGGCTTCTCAAAGAAAAAAAAATCTGTCCATTTTCTTACTCTTAGGCAGGACTGTCCTTAAACTGGTTACACATGGATAAGAATCAAATCTATTTTGCAAGATCTTTGAAAAAGATATATTCTAGAGCCTCGTTTAGGATCTCCATCCCAGTGTACAATAAGCCAGGCAGGAGACTTTCCCCTAACTAGCCTCAATCCCTCAGGCTGTAAGTGTTAGGTTGGTTATTCATTGTGAGGGAAGAACAGCTGGTCACCATCTCTATGAGAGCCCTTAAGATTCAGTTCTTGAAAAGTATTATTAAATTTCCCTTCCTGGCTGAATATTTCCAACTCCTTTCAATTTTCTTCTTGGCCTCTTTTTCAAGCCTTTAATCATCTTGATGGCTCTTCTGTGAACCCTCTGTGAGTGTTTTGCATTCCTCTTTCGCTGGGAAACTCAGACATCGATATAGAACTCAAGTTAGCATTTGACCAACATGGAAGATGATGGGACTATGACCTCGAAGTACTTTTTCATTCCCCATCACTTTCATGCTTGCTCCTTAAACTATGGCTACCTTGTTGTATCACAGCTGGCTTTTTGTCTCTGAAGACGCCCAGTATTTTGTTCTTCTCTAATTATTCACCACCAGTATTTCTTCATTTCTGCATTAGTGTAGGGTTTTCCTCCCTAGGCAGTATTTCAATTTAGAAAAGGCCAATGAAAGGAAACAAGAAAAGATCTCCCTAATCAAGAGTAATTAATCTTATTTTTTTGGAAGGTGAATTGTATGGAATGAAGATCATCTGCTACTTTTTAGGGGAGTTGACTAAAAGGAGAGTACCTGCAGATGATTCTTCCTATTTACTTTTCTCATTTATTTAAGGCATTGGCTCAAAGTAGAGAAGTGGAATAGGGAAATCTTAAAAGTGGAATAGGGAAAAATGCAGGCCTTGGAGTCTAAAAACGTGGGTTTAAGTCTTGGTTCTGGAAGCCAAATAACTTTGAGCAAGTGGCTTTATTTCTCTGAATCTGTTTCCTTATGCTCCTAATGGGGGCATTATTCATATTTTCTTTCTCACAGGATTGTTGGAGAAAAAACAATTCTGTGAACCAAAACTTTTATGTAAAATCCATGATTTTTATCCTTGTGAGCAAAAATAATTTCAAATATGGCCATCACAATATCTAGGCCTGAGCAGATAGTCTTTATTATGTGCCATGCATTATGTTAAGCTAGGAACACAATAAAAGCAAAAGGAAAGACAGTTCCTTCTCTTAAGGAGCTTACATTTTAATAGAGAAACATAAAAGGAAATTAAAAAGTATGATAAGAAATTCAGAAAGAAGTGGATCCAGATATTATTGTTCATAAGAAACTACCAACAGGATGATTTCAGAAAGATCTGGAGAGATTTACATGAACTGATGTTAAGTGAAGTGAGTAGAACCAAGAGAACTGTACACAGCAACGACAAAATTATGTGATGATCAACTGTGATGGACATGGCTCTTTTCAACAATGAAGTGATCTTGTAATATGAAAGCTATCTCTTGTACTCTATTTTGAATGGATTTTGCATATCTTTATGTCTTTGTATGTTTAATAAACTAAGTTCTTAACAAGTTTAAGTATCTTCTAAGCAAGGTCAAAAAAGGAAATGTAGGAAGAGAATCCAGGATGGGAAAAGCCATAGTAAAGTCTTGTTTTTTTGTAGTCATTTTCAAAGAGGACCAATTATATTATGGCCTTTATCTTGACTTCAGGAACTGGATTTAAAGGAGTCAAGTTGCACCAAGTCACCAGATTTACTCTCACTTTCAGAGTCATCAAAGTCCTGTGACAAGACTAAAATCACAACTGTTGGCAATGACCTGGGATGCAATAGAAGACTTCTGCATCTTCAACATCTGATTAAGCTCTAGATGCACCAGAGTGCCTGTTTCAGCTGTCTTCATGGATGTTGCAGCAAATTGCTTTCATCTACTCATTCCTCTAGAGGAAGTCTTCACAAGCTTGAGACAGACACTCTTCTCACTTTGGGTCACTAATGGTTTGAAGCCTGTCAGTTATGCTCAATATGGTTTAGCCACTGCGGGGGTTCTCAAACTTTTTAAATAGGGGGCCAGTTCACTGTCCCTCAGTCTGTTGGAGGGCCGGACTATAGTAAAAACAAAAACTTTGTTTTGTGGGCCTTTAAATAAAGAAACTTCATAGCCCTGGTGAGGGGGATAAGCGTCCTCAGCTGCCACATCTGGCCCATGGCCTTAGTTTGAGGAACCCTTGGACTTTAGCCCTTCTGTTGAGATTTTTTATCAGGTTGTGATCACTATACATGCTATAATTTCTTGGAGCCACAAGTAAGTCTAGAGGATCAGGCCTTTGAATTAACCTAAGAATCTGCAACAGGTCAGTTGGACTTAGGGCCCAAGGTCTGTCCATAGGTTAGAGGCAAGTGGTCAGCCTGAAAACAGGTGAGTTTAGAATTAGACAGTGCATTGGGTGATGGAATGCAGTAGCTAGGAAGATGACAAAAATCTAAAAGCCTTATAGAAGCCAATTAATAGAGAGAGAGGATAGCATCACAGGACCAGCTAGGAGGAAACTGGAAATTCATCTAATCCAACTCTTCATTGTATAAATGAGTAACAGATTTCATTGACTTGTTCAAGATCACAAGGCAGTAAACAGAGAAAATATTTAAACCCAGGCTTTTTCATTCTGGATATAATTCTCCCTCCCTTTCCTCCCCTCCCCCCCCCCCCCACTGTTCCATCAATGTAGTAGAAAGTACAGTATCTTTGGGATTTGAATCTTGGCTATGACATTTACTACCTGGGGAGCAAGCAAGTAGTAGAGTAAGTAATTGAATATTTTGGTCCTCAACTTGTTTCTCTATGACAAGTTGGGTCAAAATGATGCATAAGTTTCCTTTAACTTCGAATCAATAGTCCTATGTACAATAATGTCAAGAGCAAATCTTAGTAACTAAGGTTGATTTTCTTTTTGTTTTTATTAAAAAGCTTTTTATTTTCAAAACATATGCATAGATAATTTTTCAACATTGACCTCTGCAAAATCTTGTCTTCCAAATTTTCTCCCTCTTTCCTTCACTCCCTCCCCTAGATGGCATGCAATCCGACATATGCTAAAAATGTTAACTATATGTTAAATCCAATACATGCATACATGTTTATACAATTATCTTGCTGCACAAGAAAAATCAGATGAAAAAGGAAAAATGAGAAAGAAAACAGAATTCAAGCAAAAAACAACAAAAGGAGTAAAAATATTATGTTGTGGTCCTCACTCAGTTCCCACAGTCCTCTTTCTGGGTGCAGATAACTCTCTTCATCACAAGATCATTGGAACTGGCCTGTATCATTTCATTGTTGAAAAGAGATAAGTCCTTCAGAATTGATCTTAGTATAATCTTATTGTTGCTGTGTATAATGATTTCCTGGTTCTGCTCATTTCACTTAGCATCAGATGTTCATAGTAAATCTCTCCAGAACTCTCTGAAATCATTAAGATTGATTTTCTATTACAGACTGAGAGGAGCTCAGCTTTTTAGGTCAAGGAAAAAGTATGATATAGTGCTGAGAATGCTAGAATTGGAGTTAGGAGATCTGAGTTCAAGTCCCAGCTTTGCCACATGCTTTTTGTGTGACAATTCCCTTTATATCTCTTTGCCTTAGCCTGTGGATTGATGAGAGTTGTACTTGATGACATCTAAGGTGTCTTCAAAGTAAACATGTGAACCCATTTGGCTGAAGTAAGAAGACAACTGGTTCCTGACATCATTCTTTTTTAAAAATATTATTCTTGATATAAAAGATCTCACCACACTGTCCTGTTTTCCTGCCTATCTTTTCTGAGTACTCTGGACTTATTACATTATGAACTTTTTCTAATTTCCTTCTTTTTTTAAATAGCCTTTTATTTCTCAAACTATATACAAAGATAGTTTTCAACATTCACCCTTGCAAAACCTATTATTCCAAATTTCTCTCCCTTCCTCTTTACCTCAGCCCTCCCCTAGACAGCAAGTAATACAATATAGGTTAAATATGTGCAAATTTTTTTGATAACATTTCCACATAGTTGGTTTCCTTTATTGTTCAGTTGTGTCTCCTTCTTTGTGACTTCATTTAGTGTTTTCTTGACAAAAATATTTCCTTCTCCAGCTCATTTTACAGATGAGGAAACTAAGGCAAACAGTGACTTACCAGTCACACAGCTAATGAGTGTCTGAGACCAGATTTGAATTCAAATCCTTCTGATTCCAGGCTTAGAATTTTAACCACTGAGATATCTCACTGTCTGCTTCCTTTGTTTTATGAATTTTATGAATTGTAAAATGTCATCCTGAGAAAGAAGGAAACAAGCATTTATTAAAAATATCTACTGATATTTTATGTGAAACCTCACAACAACATTGGGAGATAGGTGCTATTATTACCTCTATTTTAAAGTTGAGGAAATAGAACTGAGTTTGAAGAATCTGCCCAGATGTCTGAGACAAAATTTGAATTTTCATCTTCCTGACTCTGAGACCAGTGAGCTAACAATTGTGCATCCTAGCTGTTATGGGAGAATGATATGGTCAGACCTGTGTTAAGAAAATTATTCTTGTTAAGGAAAATTATTCTGTTGTATGGCAGATAGATCACAGGGGAAAGAAGCCAGCAGTCAGAAATCTAATTAGAAAGCTGCTGGATATGTGCAAGTGACATATGATGATGGCCTGAACCGGAGGTAGGCAGCAGTAGCAATGTGAGAGGGAAGAAGGGGATGTATCTAAAAGATGCTACTGAGATGTAACTGACAAGACAGCTCAGATGAGCATGGTCCTTGCTGCTATGGAAACCAACACAGGGAGCCTCGTTCTATCTATCACTAGGTGAGTGTATCTGAGGGCTTTCGTTAAGGCTCCATTGGAGGTCTGTGGAGGACTTCTCTACATAATTGTCAGTTGAGAAGGCTAAATTAAAAGGAATCCTAGACCAATTCTAACAGACTTGTGATGGAGAGAGTCATCTGCATCCAGAAAGTGGACTATGGGGACTGAATGTGGATCACAATATAGTATATTTTTACTTTTTTTTGTTGTTTGCTTGCTCTTTTCCCCCTCATTTTCCCTCCTTTTGATCTGGTTTTTCTTGTGCAGCATTATAAATGTGGAAATATGTATAGAAGAATTACACATGTTAACCTATATTGGATTATTTGCTGTCTAGGGTAGGAGGGTAAAAGGAAAGGAAAAAAATTGCAACACAATGTTTTGCAAGGGTGAATGATGAAAACTATGAAAACTAATAAAAAAGAGCTATTATCAAAATAAATATAAAAAAATAAAAAGAACCCTAGAAATGACTTAGTGAAGACAGTCTGTATTCCTTGTCTCAAAGACTTGCCTAAAGCACTGAGAAAGTGCCCCAAACATTTGCCCAAGATGAAACAGCTAGAATATTTGAGAGGCTGGAATTATACCAAAGTCTTCCTGATTGAAGAGATTATCTTTCAAAGCTCAGTGCCTCACCACTTTCCTCTTATTCATTTAAGCTTTTTTTTTTTTTTTAAACTTTGGATAGCTACATTTGCATATGTATAACACATACCACCTTGGCTCCCACTGTTGGGAAGGATAAAACAGGGTTTTAGTTTTCACCTCTCTTTTAGAATTGCTTAGTACTCTTAAGCAGATTGAGAGTTATCTAGAATTTCTGCAAATGGCTCAGCTCCCCATTAAAGGTGTTCTCTCAGTTGTAGATTTTTCATTAGCTACTAATGGATTAGTATTTTACTAAGAAATATTTATTTCAGCTAAGTAGCCCAGTAGGTGCAGCAACAGCTGTAGAGTCAGGAAGACCCTAGTTCAAATGTGGCCTCAGACACTTACTAGCTGTATGACCCTCATGAACTGGAAAATGAAATAGCAAACCATTTCGGTATCTTTGCCAAGAAAATTCCACATGGGGTCACAAAGATTCAGACATGTTTGAAAAAGGACCAAAAGCCATCTACTTCAGAAGGCTTAATGACAAATACACAAATTTAATCCTCCTCCCATTCTATACCACCTCAGTCTCCAGGGAAAGGAACTTGATTAGGTTGCCATAGAGAGAGTCGCAGTTCTGAGTCCAAAACTCCTCTTGGACTTGAGGTCAAGGAGCATCAGTTTTCTCAGGTTTTCTTTCTGGAATGGTTAGCTTGCAACATCCCTTCTGGAATCCTTGTCATGTGTCCAATTCCTAGATTAGGTGGAGATTATACTGCTACCTGAAACTGAGAAGAGCAGAATGGAACAGAGTAAAACAAAGACTCCCAGCACACCAAGGAAGGGGTCAAAAGGAAAGGTGGAGTGGAAGGAGGTATCCCTCCCACACCCTCTAGGTTCACTTCATCGCATCCTTTGGACGCAGCAGGTAAGATTCACTGAAAAGAGAGCAGCAGAAAAAAGATCAGAATTGAAAAGAGCACACAGCTCATTCCTGGCAATTTTGAAGATGCAGAAAGACAATCAAAAGAAGCTACTCCCATCCACATGGTGGGGATGCAACGGCCACCATGGTAGGCAATCTGGGTGCCTCCATGTAATCCAAACTCGGTACGCCAGACAAGGCCAGAGTTACATTTTTTTTAAATCAAGATTTTTGTTAAATTTATATAAGAAACAATAATCTCTTCTTGGTTTAGTTTATCTCATCTAGACTTGTCTCTCACCCACTGATGTGCCTGGATAAAAAGGGGCTTAAGATCGAATACTAAAGAACCAAAACCTTAGAGTGGCTTGGTAGTTATAGGACAAATACTTGCTATTTGGTTTATAATTTAGTCTTCATAGGACTAAAATCAGGAGGAATACATAATGCTTAGCCAGACATGGGATTTGTCCATGGAGATGCCAAGCCTAGCAATTAGAGTTGTGTCTAGAGAAATAAATAAATCAAAGGGCATTAGCTCAACGAGAGAATCCTGTTTTTTTTTTTTACTCCAAAGACCTTATCAACTAATGAGAAAGCTTTGTAGCCAAGGCCCTGAAGGAATAAGGCAGAAAAACATTTTTGTGGGTCCCAGTAAAGGTTTCTGCCTTTTCAGAAAAAGCTATAAATTAGAAGAGCATTAGAACATTTGCCCTAAGCCAAGAATCCTAGCTGATGTGTAAGTGGAGGCAACAGAACTACATGTATCAGGGCATCTTCTGGAAAAAGAGAAGGGAATAAGCATTTATTAAATGCCTATTCTATGCCTGGCACTGTGCTAAGTGCTTTGTAAATATTATCCAACAACTCTGGGAATCAAGTGCTGTTATTCCCATTTTTCAGATGAGAAAATGGAGTTGGACAGAGTTTAAGTGACTTGCCCAGGCTCACACAATTAGGAGGTATCTGAGGCTGTATTTGAAACCATCTTGACTCCAGATGCAGAGTTTTATGTACTGTACCACAAGCTGCCTCCTGTCCCAGCCATTACAAGCCTAGCCATGCAGTGTATCAGCAGAAAGTAATCCTATAAGACCAGGTGTCCGGTCCTTCGATGTTCAGCAGGGGGCAGTGGCCATGATCAGTGGAAATGATGAGAAATAGGGAACACAATTGGCAGAAAGAACACTATGACATTATTAGACGCCATCTGTGTCAGAGGTGTGATTTCTGCCCACCCCCATGAATGTCTTATCATACTGTACATGGTGTATACAGGAGAGCCCCAGGTGTGTTCCTTGTGGATGTGTTCCTCCATCCTACCTGTTCTAGGCGTGTCTACTTTCCCCACTGATGCTGAGTTTTTGTGGGAGAGTGCACACCAGCATATGGAAGAAATGTCTCGCTACAATTCTTAAATGTGGTCTGTGGATCCTCTGGGGTCCTAAAAGTCCTTTCAAGGGGTCTAAACCTTAAACTGTTTTCCTAATAATACTAATACATTGTGATAATGCTTATATAATAATATATAATAGTATAATACTAAGACATAATAATATAAGGCATTATGTGGAGGCAACTAGGAGGTGCAGTGGATAGAGCAGTAGGTCTGGAGTCAGGGAGATTCATTTTGAATTCAGATGTGGTCTCAGATACTTACTAGTGACCTTATGCAAATTACTTACACCTTGTATGACTCAGTTGCCTCATCTGCAAAATTAGCTAGAGAAAGAAATGGCAGACCACTCTAGTATTTTTGCTATTTGGGATTTTCAAACTGAATAACCAAAAAAATACTTTTCCCTTTTCCAACTACATATCTGAATAAAGCTGGATTTTCATCATATATTTCTGCCAAAACAATACCATAGCACATCGAATGAAGAAAGAGGTATAAAAGTACAGTGGTCTTCAGTTAAATTGAATATTAAAGAAATTTGTAAAAATTTGATTACTTTTCTCACTTTTTTGTTTTAGAAGAATTATTTTTCAAAAATTATGTTAACATATAATGTGTATTAATATGTTAAAATGACAATAAATTAATAGTTTAAAATTTTATCAGCTATAATTTCTAATATGATAAATACTGATAGGTATAAATTTATTATAAACCAAAGTTTTTTGAAATCTTCAATAAGTTTTAAGAATATAAAGGGGTGGGCAGTTAGGTGGTACAATGAATAGAGCACTGGTCTGAAGTCAGAAGGACCTGAGTTCAAATCCAGCCTGAGACACTTAATACTTCATAGCTCTGTGTCCCTGGGCAAGTCACTTAACTCTAATTGCCTCAGCAAAAAAAAAAAAAAATGTAAAGGGATTCTGAGAACAAAACTTTTGAGAACTGATGTATGATGCCATTTTATTAAATGCCTTTACTTTGAACTAAGTATCTACTCTGATTACTTAATATGGGTAATCATTTGCAGGGGTTCATTAGATACAATTTTAGGTGATATGCACCCATAGAATATTTTGAATCAAGATATTTTCATCCTGTAAGTTGGGGCTGTGAAGGTCCCACCAGGCATGACACCCAAAATAAATTTTGTTTATCTGAAACCTACCAGATTTAAAAATCTAAATTAATATGCTAGATTTAGCTTCTAAGAGCTGACGTTCACTCAACTCTGATACTTACTCTGTGTGACCTTATACAAGTAATTTTTCTCAAGGGGGCTTCAGTTTCCTAATTTTTAAAATAAAAAAGGTTAAACAAAACGACCTGTATGGTTCCTCCTACTTTTCAATCAATGGTCAATGATCTTTTCTAAAATCAACCCATACTAATGAATCCCATTCTTCAATGACCATCATCCTGGTCTGGGGCTTCTGGTAGTTCTGACCATAGACTCATTTTTATTTGTTTAACTAATTCTGTGGTATTTGTGTTTGCACAGAACATAATCTAGATTCAGTTGCTTTCCTTGAAGCTATGAAACATCAAGGCTTTTCCTGACAGGGCTAATTTAGGTACTGGAATGATTTCTTCATAGCCTGAAAACGCTCTCTCTCTTGTTGCCTTTCTTTTTTCCCCCTAAGTGCTGTTTAGACCTGACTTCCTTGAAATATTTTAGCCCCTTCTGTTGAGTCTTCCCTCGGTTTGTTTATTGACTTTCTTAGTTTCTTGTTCAGGTTCAAAGAACCACTACAATTCTCCTACTCTATTTTAGAGATGTGTATGTAGATGTCATACTGTGTTTATATATTTAACTCATTCAAATTGCTCCCTTTCTCTGGGCCCTCTGGGCATGCAACAGAACATCAACTTAATAGTTATATTAATGTTCCAGCTATAATTCTTCTTACAGGAACAGCCCCAAGAGCTATCCCCTGCAGAAGAGCAGATGGAAAAGCTGAGTATAAGATCTCTTGAAATGAGTAATATTTGTAAAATTCTTGGCAAAGATCCTGGTACACAGTAGGGGCTTACTAAATGCTTATTCCCTTATCTCCCCTACCTTCTACCTGAAGTCAAGTAAATGAGTATTAATGGATCACCTTATATCTATTAAAGAGATATAAGTTTATTCAGTTTATTATTTATAGGCGAGGTACTGACTAACCAATCATGGAAAAGCTTGAAAGTTGACAAACTTTCATGATTTCATGGTTCATGAAATAGTAGGAAAGGATAGGAGGTCTATAAATTTTGGGGTTTTTTTGGAGGTGAGGGGAAATTCTGGATCTGTGAGTTCATGGATGTGTGTGCGTATGTAGGAATGTTAAATACTACATGTAGCTCCAGGACATCTTATCCCACCCAAAGGAAAATGAAGGGAAACATTATGAAGACTCCAGGAAAGAACAATCTATTTCAATGGGATGAAGGACCATTCTAGGGTGTCATCCTCAGGGGAAGATGGGTGATATGTGTGCTCTCTACCTTGACATAATCCAGAGCCACATTACATGGAATTTTGGGGTGGACATCATGGACCAGGGGCTAGGCTGGATAGAAGAGACCCCCAGGATGAGGATATTAGTTTCTTGCTACTTCAAAGAATCTTGTCTCTACTCCAATCTTTACCTTTAAGAAAACAAGGGAGCTAAAAATTGCTTTAGCAAAGAGATCAGAGGGTAGTAAATCCAGTGGGCATGGAAGCTAGAATAAGCAGCTAAGAACAGGGGAAATTACCCTGAATGGTTTCTGTTCTCAAGTATCCAAGTACAAAGATTTCTCATTTTTGAAATTTTGCTCTAAGAGCTCATTCCTCCCCAATCCCTATCCATTAGGCATCTTGGGAGCAAATAAAGAAGACCATCCACCCCGAGGCAACTACAGCCCAGCCTCATTGCCACTTAGCCTTAATTACTGAATGGATGCAGCCTCAGTCAAACCTGTTGAGGATCTTAGCTTGAAGAGACCGTGGTCTTCCATTGCATCCAGAACCATCTCCAGTCGTCCTGGTCTATATCTAATCACTGGACCCATTTAAGTCTGGGGGACAGAGTGTGACAGGTGACCTCTCTCACTTAAATTCCAATTCACTTGCATGACATACCATCACTTCCCTAATGTCATGGTCTTCTTTGAGAACAAAGGATAAATATGAGAAGATGAAAGAAGGAAAAAAAGAACAAAGACAACACGAAGAACAAGAAGAAGAAGGAAAAAAAGAACAAAGACAACACGAAGAACAAGAAGAAGAACAAGGAGAAGAAGGAGGAAGAGGAGGAGGAGAAAGAGAAGAAAGAAAAAAACAAGAAGAAGAAGGAAAAAAAGAACAAAGACAACACGAAGAACAAGAAGAAAGAAAAAAGGAAGAATAAGAACAAAAAGAAGAAAAGCACAAAGAAAAAGGAGAAGACAGCCCATCTAGACATTTTGACTTTTGCCTTGCCACTTACCCTCTTCTTCCCTATTTGTAAAAGTCAACCTCTTGATTTAGGACTTGACCTCCAGGGTTCATGTCCTTCTTATCCATCAAGGAAAATGGAAATGGTATTAGTTAGATTTTACTAAAATCTTTGCAAAGTTGACAGATGGACTGAAATTTGAATACCATGATATAGTAAACTTGGAGAATGAAATATTTCTTCTATCTTAGATTTGTATCTATGTATTTGTATCTTCCATTTGGATCTTTGTGAGGTGTTTTTCAGTAATAACAGTCATTAAAATTAAGAGTGGAAATAATAACTTAAAATCTGACCTTCAATTATTGTCTCACAACCTGTTAAGCCAAGAATTTCAAAAGAACTTCAAAATGAAGCAGATTCATTCAAACTATTTTTAATATATGTGTGTGTGTATATATATGATATATATACATATATCATATATATGTTAGCAAGAAACAAGTTTTAGCACCATTTAAAAATGAAATAGATTTAAAACAATTTTAAATAATAGAAAATGTCTGTCTTTTCAAAAGAATTGTTTTGTTTGTATCTTCCATTTGGATCTTTGTGAGGTGTTTTTCATTAATAACAGTCATTAAAATTAAGAGTGGAAATAATAACTTAAAATCTGACCTTCAATTATTGTCTCACAAACTGTTAAGCCAAGATTTTTAAAATGAATGAAGCAGATTCATTCAAACCATTTTTAATATGTGTGTGTGTGTATGTTAGCAAGAAACAAGTTTTTGCACGATTTAAAAATGAAATAGATTTAAAACAATTTTAAATAATAGAAAATGTCTGTCTTTTTAATAGAATTGTTTTGATGATCTTGTTATCAATTGTTTGATGATGATGTTGTTGTGATGACAGTGATGTTACTGCTTTCCACTTAAAACTTCTCATTTTTATAATTTTTTTTTGTCCTGGGCCTGGGCCCACCATTGCTTGGTGGTATCTGACTTTTTATGGACCCATTTGGGGTTTTCTTGGCATAGATACTAGAATGCCTTGCCATTTTCTTCTCCAGCTCATTTTACAGATGAGAAAACTGAGTGACTTGCAAGGGGTCACACAGAAAGTAAGTGTCTGAAGTCACATTTGAACTCAGGAATTCCTGACTCTAAGGCATACAGTGTTCTTTTCCATAGTGAGTGCAAACTCAGGTAACTCAGAGATCTAGATGCAGGCTCTCAGACTGTGTTTTATATCCATAGACCATTCACCAAATAAATAGGGCCTCCACGAGCATGCTGCCACCTACTCTCTCATGCACATTCCTCCCTCTCCTGATCCCTTTTCTACCTTTTTCTATGGGATCAGAAAATGAACAAAATGAATACTCCCATTGCTCCAGGAAAAAAACGTGACAATTGCCTGTCCTTTAACTTTTTCTACAGTTCTTGTCATGTCCCAGACCAAAATTTCTTTCCCTGACCATCATTTCCATTCCTCTTCACCACATCTTCCCTTTTAGATCCCCATTAGATTAGGTTCTTCTTGGGTAGGGACAGTCCAATAGTTTTGTATTCCCAATACCATGTGCAGTATTTAGCAGATACAAAGTGCTAAATAAATGTGTGTGTTTTAAAATCTTCCATTGGAGA